>NW_028185306.1:2698823-2746914 GCF_003343005.1 Rhea americana | reverse complement strand
CAGCACCGTGCACAGCATGGTGCATGGCACAGCGGGGTGCGCAGCGTGGCACAGCACCAGGGCATCTCCCCCCGAGTCTGTGTACTGCTAGAGCCATCCAGACACTCGTGTGGAGGGCTGTGTCCTTGTCACTGACAGGTGCCGGTACCCTGTTTTGGAACGGGTTTCATTCCTGTGCATGCACATATGTGACTGTCTGCCGCGCGAGCTCCATCCCACCTGGTAGCGTGGTCTGCCAGGGCCTGCGAGGTGGGAGCTGGGGAAAGGGGCAGATGCTGCAGAAGTGAATAGGTATGGTGGTTTTCTCCAGCTGCTTCGGTAAGATATTGGATTCATGGAAATGCTTAAGCCTCGTAAAACACTTCTGCATTTCTAGCTTGAATGTAGCCATATGCAGAGAGACCCACAGGTTAAATACTTCTGGGTAAAAAGTTTGTGTGTTTTCTGTATTATGTGCTGTCTTTCTGTTCTGTCATGTGTGTCCTTGTTCCTCCACTGTGATAGAGGAGAAATACGGTTTGTGCAGTTCCATCTCGTTTTATTTAGCTTGTATGCTGTGGCTGTTGCAGCATATCTGAATGCTTCAGTGTATGCAGCAGTACCCCTCCTGCTCATCTCCTCCATGCTCATCCGTATGTCTTCCCAGGGAAATCCTTCCAGGCCTTTAATCCTTCTSCTTCTCAAGCTTTTCCTGCCTGTGCCTGTCAGCTGGGTTCTTGTGCTCTCCTTTATTCTGATGCTGGCATTGCCCATGTGGCTTTATTCATAGTAGGCATCAGCTTCTTGTCTAGACACTCCATAGCAAAATTATTATTAGCTTAATTGCCAATGGGTTAGGGAAGAGTTAAGGAGATGGATGGCCTGGTGGCTATTCCCATACAGTCCCTTGCCTACAGAGCCGGAGCAGCTCACTGTACCCTCCTGGCTGAGCTTTCTCGCAGAGSTGATCCAAACTGCTGCTCTCAAAGCCATGCCAGATGCAGTAATGGCCACAAATGCACTTTTCCAGGAGAACGGGAAACCTCCCACGCTGCTGGTGTGAGCTGGCCCTTGGGGTCAGGGAAGCCCTTCTGCAGCCTGCCTTAGCAACCTGTGGCCCGCGGGATCCGCTCAGCCGCCCGCGTTGCAGGGACCTGCCTGCTGTARCTTGTTTTCTCTCATGTTTTCCTGTAAAGATCGTTTTGCCTACATCATCAATGCGAGCGGCACTGCTTTAGATGCGCTCTGTTCTGTTTATGGACACGGTGGGCCAAGATCAGGGGGGAAAGTCTGCAGGAACTGGCGTAAGCAGGATGATGCACTTGAGGAGGGAGAGGGAAGGTGCGGGTGCACAAGTCAGCGGTCTGGTAGATTTTTCTGGCCTCCCTGCAAATCTGGCCTGCAGGCATTATGCTTCTATTACTGAAAATTACTTCCAGCAGGAACGCTGAATCACGTACTGCCAACAACCACAAGATACAGTAGGATGAAGGTATCATTCCTTGAGGTTTCCTTGCTGTTTTTTCCCTTTTGCCTTGCATCCTTCTTGTGACAGCCCAGGGAGCGATCCCGGCAGGCTGGGTGGTTCAGCGTGAGTCTCGTTAGCAGAAATCTCCCTGATATTCATTATAAATTTCTCTTTCAAATTTGAACCCCTTTGCCTGAGTCACTTCATGTAGGGCTGCCTGAAAAAATTCTTTAGTCATATTTTACACCCCTGAGATCTTTCTAGACTGTTGACATGTCCCCTCCCCATCTTAGTCATCCCATATTGCACTAGACAAATTTAGCACCTAACCTTTCCTTACAAATCAGTTCCTCTGGTCTGCTGGCAATTTTATTGCTCTTCCTTGAATTTCTTCTGTTTGTAGGTAATAGAAATGCCAGGCCAGCTCAGAGCTGGTGTCTCTTTAGCCTTTCTCTGAGTGGTTGCACCAGGGGAAAGGGGACAAGTGGCCTCTACTGGCCTACCATAAGTTAATGCCCTGAAAGGGAGCACCAGTGTTCCCTCATTGGGAACTCTCCCTGCTGCACTTTGCTTTTGGTACCCCTCAAAGGATATCTCTCATCCCAGGGGCAATATGGGACATTATCCGTTCTCAGGCTGGCCCTAGCAGGAGAGCCCACGCCAGCTCTCGGGATCCTTCCAGGAGTTTGCCTGCAAGGGCTGAAAGGGGAGCAGAAAGGCTTTTCCTGCCTGTGCGCCAGTGAGAGCTGCTATTACAGTCCCAGGGGCTCTTTTCCTTTACAACTAGTATAACTGCCTTGCTTTTAGCTGCTCATCAAAGCTGTTATAGAGTGACATATTTTCAGCATATTTGAAAATATACTGCTTGGGTGGGCAGAGAAAGACTGTGTTGAATTTTCCATCCCTTTTAACTTCATTTAGGCAGTCAGACTGTAGTTTTCTGTTCAATATAATGTTTTGCAAAGCTCAGGCCGGAAGAGCTCATTGCATCCAGCAGTTCTCCTGTCTGTCTCCTCCCTGATCCAGAATACCCATGTGGGCTTTTGCATAGCTTCAGACAAACCTGCAGTTGACCTGTGACAACAAAGCACATTGTTTTACAACATTGCTGATAGTTTCCAGTTTCCGTTGGAGGCCCCACAAGATGCATTAGCAGCGTAAAGGAGGAACTGAGCATTAGGAGCATTTTTTTAAAAATTACCTTTACTACTTTGCTAGTTTTAGGGACTTTGCCACTGCAGGAACTTCCTTCCAAATCCCTGTAGTAACAGTAGTACTTACAAAGGATTTTTGCAGGTAGGCCTCTCTGCTGTAACTGTGGATGTTGTTATGCTCTGTTTATATACCTTTTTTTTTTTTTAACATTTACCGTGCTTTGATCCTGATGCATTGCAGAGCCAAGTTCCACCTGCCAACTCTTCTTAGTGTATTAAAGCATTCTCTTGCTTCAGTTTCAAATTTGCTGCTGTTTGATTTCATGAAGTGATAGCCTCTTTTTAAGAATGAAAGTAAATAAAAGCTATACATTATCCTCTTCTCTGTCATGCCTTCTATTAATCAAGAAGGTCAGTCTCTCTCTTTTACCAATGGTTTCCAGACATTTCTACCCTTTCTTCTCTATGAACTCTTTTGCTCTTTCTTGGAAAAAGAGGGTTATAACTTGAAGATTATAGCCTAAGTAGGAACCCTCACAGATCTGCACAGTGGATTGGATATTTCCATTATTTTCTATCCTGTCCCCTATGGGTTTGGACTCTGCATTTACTTTTTAGACTTCTCTTTTGGGAGCATATTTCTCTTGAGCTGCTCAACTTTCACTGAGGGTTTCAATTACTGTAGAGTCCAATGAAGTGTTTGAGGGATTTCTTCCGTTGGATTTTAACCTTGTTCATGACAACCAGAAGGATGAAGTTCAGACTGAAGAAAAGAAGAGCAAAAATATCAGGTTATTCAGTTAGCCCAGAGTTTCACCTTGAATTTTAATCATCTTTATATTAGTGTTCATGTAGTTGTTCCTCTGGTATTCCTCATGTTATCTCTAACCTAAGTGTTTGTCATGCATAAATTTTAGTCCTTTCATGCTCACTGTCCCTGTCATTAATAAATATATTAACAAATAGACATAGTTAAAGTCTTTCTGTCACTGTTGTCTCTAGTACTGAGCATAACAGTACATATGAGGTCCTCTTGGTACTGCACAGTGGTCTTTGTCTSTGAGGCCAGAGTCTGCAGCCTCAAAATTGCTCTCTACCTGTTTGCAGCCATAACACATTGCAGTATGTCTAACTTCCTGCTGTAATGCTTCTGGCACCATGCAATCGGTTGTTCATTTGCGTGAGTGTATCCCAAGATAGCTGCTATACCTAGAAAATGGTTCAAGAGGAGACACTTGGACTAGWAGAGCATGCTTCATCAGTGGTCAGATCAGTCCCTCAAAAAACTGCTGTTCAGATGGCCTCAGAATTTTTGGTTTTGTAASATAACTGCATGCAATCCAGCAAGTGAAATAAGCACAGAATCTGTAGTATCACCTTCTGGAGATCTTCAAAGATGAAGGAGGGATGATGAAGTGGCCTTCCTGGTCTCACCTGTAGCCTGTCTGGATTAGTGTCTTGTCTCAAAGAGTGGCTGATACCAAGTACTTCAGATGACACAATAAGAAACCTCTTGGTAGATCAGTGTAGTGTAACCTGCAGTTCTTTAAGCCTTCGTCTAGAGCTCTCATAGCCAGCAAATGCTCCTTCTGAAAGATCTAGAGAGATGCCCAAACTACCCTCCAATTTCGCTGTTTTTCTCCCTGTCAATGACATCACTGAAAAAAAATGCTTTCTTTTGCCAGTTTTGAATTCATTTGTATTCTTCCCTTGTAGTTTTAACAAATATCTCTCTTCTGGTGCTGTGAGATGAGAACGCTTTCCTTATCCACCCCCCTGCCCAAGCCACTGTGTGCATACGCTTATGTCTTACGTCTCCTACAGTAATGTTCCCTGTGTTCTCTGTGTGTCTGCAGATGCGTTTTTGGCAGCTGGTAGCTTTCCAGTGCCCGTCGCTGTASCATCTCCCACTCTTGCTGATCTGACGGGAGATGGTGGGGCTCATGCCTTTTCTCCTTTGTTCTTCCCCAGAGGATGGGGACACCCCAGCTTTGCACAGATGTGCAGCGCGTGCAGGAGCGGCATGTACGGGAGCCGTCCCGCTCTGCCTCTGCGCCCTCGGAGCAGCAGCTCACCGGGAGGAGGGCAGGGAGGTGACAGGGCCTCACTGGCCTTGAGCCGAGAGAGCTGGTAGGCGAGACGGTGYGGTCAGGGCCGTTCCCTGGTGCACCACCGTCCGAGGGACGGCTCTGTCCTAGCGATGCTGGGAGGCTCCCGAGGTGCACCGGGTGAGGTGACCCTTCCGGGTCTGGCGCCACGGCGGGGCTAAGGGCAGCGGGTGGCAGTGTCCCACGCAATCCCGTGTCCTGCCCTCTCTCCACAGGTTATGCCACTCTCCAGGTTTGCTGGGTGCCTGCCAGTGAAAGAGAAGGGTTGATATTTTGCCCAGACCCTTAGGTCCTGAACCAAAATGGCAGCTGGAGAGCCCCCTCCCGTAGGAGATGCCTTCATCGACCTGCAGCAGGTGAGGCGGGGATCCAGCCGCCGCTCGCTGGGCACGCGTCCATGCGCTCCCTCACTCTCCTCTCTCCTCCTGYCTCTCCCTCTCGCGCCTGCCTTCTCCCTTTCTGCCCCGGGCGAGGAAAGCCCGGAGCAGCCYCCGGCACGGCCGCAGCTCTGTCCAATCCTCGGGGCCCCGCGGAGATGCCGGCGGTGCGCTGGCCCTGCGAGGCCTGGCCGCGGCGGAGTGGGAGCCCCAGCAGCTCGCACGGCCGCCGCAGCGCGGCTGGGAACGGGCGAGGGGTGCGAGTGCAATTCGGCTAAAGCCGCCTCGCTCCCGCTTTCCGCCCAGCACAGGCAGATTTGTCACAGTTGGGCCTCTTCCTGTTCCCATGGAAACACGGAGTCCACAACAGCTCAGCACTGGCATTTCGGTTATATTGACGGAAAAATTTATCAGCTCGGGAGGCAGAAAGAAGTCACCTAGCGATGCTCTTCTCAGGGCATCGCCACCAGCAAAAGGCAGAGAAGCACCCACAGCTTGAAATGAAGGGAAAACAGGCAGAAAAGCCTAAAGAAAACATGCCAAGGACCAAGGAAACAGGGAGGCCCGAGGAGAGCGGAGGGCAGGCGGGAAGGCACAGGACCACGCGCTGTAGGGGCAGCTCACCAGAGCTGTGGGAGCAGCTTTAAAAGCCACCCCACTGGAGCAGGGAGGCTGTTTCCCAGTATGTGAAGAGGGCGGTAAGAAAAGGGAAAGATCAGACTTCCCAGCAAGGCACAACACTGTTTGCAGGGTACCAAAATCCCGAGGTCTGTAGGAGTCCACAGCATTTGACTGTTGTCTGGCGATTTCCGTGCAGGGCAGAGATCACACAGAGAAAGCCTCTCCTGGTGCCGAGGACGATGAGGACTTGGATAAGACTTTGTCAATCAAGAGATTTGGGGACCTGATATTGAGCAAGTCAGCATCAAGCAATCTGGAGAAGCAAAGACGCAGCTACAGTGAGAGAGATTTCGAGTGTATGTAGCTTTGAACCATTGTATCACTCCCACCCTCTCTGCAGCCTTGTCCTGGGAACCCTGCAGATCTCCATGATGTGTTTCTTGCTCCCCCCTTCAGGGTGATCTCAAAGCACTGCATGCATGTAGTTTAGCACCAGTGCCCGCAGCCTCTCCTCAGTCTGCTCCCTGACGTGTACTGGTGTTACTTGTCCCTGGAGACATAACTGCTTCTCAGTCTGCCTGACAGAGTAGCTCAGGCCTGGGCCTTGGCTCACCTCCTCACTCAGAGTAGGGGACCTATGCAGCTACTTCCAGAAAGTTAAAATTTCCAGTYTGAAACTGCTTTTCCTCCATATGGCTGCAAAGAAACATCCAAACATGGCTGGAAGCCAGGCTGTCTTCCTCTGTCTGAAGGCAGATGGCTCCAGTCAGATATGSTTGTATATCATTAAATAGCACCCATGAAACTATTGGGCTAATCTGCTCAAAGAAAGCACGCAAAATAAAAATACAGTGTGAATATAAAATACAGTAGCTATTTCACCTGAACTCCTCTGATCAACATGTTTATTCCACTGACTCACCTTCCACAATGGGGGGAACCAGTCTGCACAAAGGCACTTTGGCTGTAAAATGAAGTGTGCCAACAAGAGCCGTTGTAGGTTATTGCTTGGTGTGGATTAGTTATGTTAGCTCATAGAAACAGCAGTAGAGGCAGGTGCTTCAACTTCTTGTGAAAGGGCAGGAAGAGGTGTCCGCCAGCCAGCAGGCCATCTGTGTGGCAGGCAGGTAGCAATGGTTGGGTGAGTTTTCCTGGTCTCTGGCTCTCCACAGTCATACAGCTCATTTTCTAACTTAGCTTTGATTGGATGCAACCTTGGGAATGTTATGTTTCCAAGTACATCACAAGGCTGTTTTCTGCTTGGCTACTCATTTCCAATTGCTATTGTGCAAGCAGGCTGGTTTGTTGGTAAGGTCTGTTACTGTAATGCACCCCAGCTGCTGTTTGTTGTGCCATTTCTCTACAGAGGCTACATTCAAATAACACTTTCCACCTGAGCACACAGTCAGCCACAATATAGCTGCTAAGTGATAACAGCTTTGCCACTGGTGACACATTTGAATACCTGTCTTGTGCTGGAAGGACTTACCTGCTCAGCAGCTCTGCTTGTGTGCACAGGTGTGCAAGTTGGCTTGGGTTACGCAGAGGATCTGCTTGAGCACACGTGGCAGAAGCTTCTTTGAAAATTTGACTACAGATTTTTACTGATTTTGTTTTCTTAATCATCAGTTATTTTCCTAGGGATGGAAGTGGACCTTAAACAGTACTTATGAAAGAGTCTTTTCTTTGTCAGAATCAAGCTTGTTTTCCTCTAAGCTTCTGATGTATCCCTGTTATCTAGAACTATGTCATATCTGGTTATTGGAAGTTTTATGCAGTTCGTATTCATAAAGCTGGGGGATCTGGTTAGGTTGTTAGACTTTGAAAGATATTTTGTGRGCCCTTAAAGGTAAACTCTCTCTGGGTTTATAAATATTTTCTGTTCCATTCCAAGCCAGGAGTTATTAATATTCAGATTCTTCCATCTCAGTTCACAATCCAAATTGCTTGTATCCTTTGTATCAAGTTCATTGAAAGTGTAATCGAACACCTAGAACGCACTGAACAGCAGAACAGAAGTTTAGCAATAACCTTTCCTACAGGCAGGCAGTACAAGGAAGGGAACAAGGAAAGAGAGCAGGGGCTGGATACACAGAAGGTGCAAGAGGACAGGGAGGAACAAGAGGGTGGCACAAAGCCCTTTGCAYAAGGGAGGGGTGTATTCTCCACACTTCCAGGCCACCTCTGTGGCAGATGTCATCAGTTGCCGTGAGGAGAGCTAAGTGCTGAGGAGTGGTGCTTCCCTTTTATGTGCCAGATCAGCCATTTATCACCATTGTACTTCCCTGCAACTGGCAGCCCAAGGCTTAGGCATCCTTCTGATCCGAAGTGCAGATGCATCTCTCATGGTTTGAATTCATTTGCCTTAGATATGATCAGTCTGGAAGGGAAAGACAGGCTGTGTCCTCACCAGCGTCTTAGTGCTGTAGAAGGAGCAACATGCCTTTGTGTTACCAAAAAGCCTAGTTATCTACAACAGTTCGGTCTGTACAATTGGGGCCTTCCTTACTTCTTGTTAYGTTAGAAATTCGGGTCATTGATTTGACTCAAAAAACTAAATAACTCTTCAGAAGAAAGGTRTGCTTGTAAAGAGCCCAAAGTCTTCCCATTTTGCAGACATTTGACCATTCCCAATCCCTTCTTTTCCTGCCACAAGCCTTTCCTGCAGAACCAACGGGGTGTGTGAAATATTCCTGCTGCTCCCAAGGGGGGAAACAAGGGAGAAAAGACTTGAGAAACCAAAGGAAAGGAAACCTGACACCAGAACAATGAACCTGCCTGGCTCTCCCAGGGAGGAGGTTACAGCTCCCATTGAAAATGTCCTTTGAAGGTAGTTTTCAGTATAAACAGATTTTGCTGCCATGTCACAGGAAAGCTGGGAAGGAACCAAATCAAAACAGACTGGAAACAATTCCTCAGGAAGAGCTGCTGTGCAAAGCCCCCTTGCAAAGTGGCTAGTGCCCCCATGATTTCGGCTGCTCTGGGTGCAACCCCAGAATCCATGTGTCCTGCAGACCTTCCATGGGAGGCTTTGTGCCTGCAGATAGACCTACATGGTGCATTATCATTGTTTCTCAGTGACGGCGCAGAAGTGCCATTAATTTCTTCTCACTGTGTATTCCCTCAACACCCAGGTCAAGCCTATATGAATTTCTCTAGGTAGATTAGTTGAATCAAAAGTCCTCCTGCCCTGTTTTTTAGCCTGGTTTTTAAAAGAGAACCTCCTAATTGAACCTGCATTTCAGATGCTGGTAGGCACAGTCCTTCCCAGTACCTGGGACATGGGCTTGCATTGCATCTGCACAGTCGTCGTGTAGGTAGGCAGGAGGGCCTTTTCATCAAAGCCTGTGGATGAAATAGGGCACATTCAACTCAAAGAACTAAAGAGCATTTTGGGAGAAAGAAGTGTTTGTAAAGAGCCCAAACTTCTCTTYCTGTTTGAGAATGTAAGAAATGTTTCCCCATGCTTAAGAAGGGAATGGTGTCTATGGCAGCTCACTGYAGCTTTGCACAGCCCTGCGAATGGTTTTCTTCAGTGCTAGGAGAGTCATGCTTTCACCAGAGTGGTGAAGGCATGTTGGGGTGCTTTGGCACTGCATGAGGGCTGTTTCCCTAGCTGCTTCAGGCGGGATGCAGCCTGCCACATCACTGAAAGAGCTTTGCTATGTCCCTGCGGGCTGGTGGCTCTCCTTGCCCTTCCTGGCCCTTGATCTCCAGACCAGGCTGTTTCCTGGAGGGGCGCCTGGCAGGTTCCTCCCAGCCTCTTCCTGCCCCTGACTCTCTTTTTCTCTCTCAGTCCACCGCCAAACCTCGCACCACATCCATCACCCCCTTTCCACTCATCTCCCTTCTGCCCTCAAGTTCCAAAAGAGGCCCCCGAGCACTAGCAGGAGGAAAAAAAGGAGAAGAAAAAAGAAGAAAACTTCGGTGCCCCCCTCAGAGGTCACCCCCACCATCCAGGAAGTAGACGAGGAGGGRGGAGAGGAGGARGAAGAAGAGGAGGAGGAGGAAGAAGGAGAGTCTGAGGCAGAGGAGGCTGAAGAGAAAGAGGTCTCGGCAGAGTCTGAGAGTGAAGCTCGTGGGAAGAACACATCCCCTAAGCTGGAGCACCCAGTCAAACCAAAGGCAAGGCCAGGGCATCCCTGCCTGGGTGGGTCTTGCAATCTAGAGGGATGTGGAGGGATAATCGATACGGTGAGGGAGCTGGGAAGCATGACCAAGGCMACCTGCTACTTGGGGGAAAGAGTTTGGAGGGGACAACTTGGAGGTTCAAGAGCTGAGGAACATTGTGGGAAGACTGGTTTTGTGCCTTCCCCACAGAGACAGGCACTGGAAGATAGATAAGCCATTGCCCAGAATGGGTGCTGGGAAGAGTCAGCGTGACCATTCCTGGGGTTTAGGGGACACAGGGAGATGAGTGTGGCTGTTCTCACGGTGTACGGGATGTGAGAAAATTTAATGTGGCCAGCCCTGGGATGGAGGGGACATGAGGGTGGATGTGTGCACTGGTCCCAAGGTATGGGGATCACGGGGACTGTGGGGGGCATGGGGAGGGTCTGTGTGTCAAGGGTTGGGACCAAGGCTGCCCTGCCTGGCTCTTGCTGTCAGGACTGTCCTCCATGCAGTTCACCATCGGCAGCGATGAGGACGAGTCTGGCAGCACTGCAGCCCCTGCACAGTTCCATGTGGAGGAGGAGTGTGGCGTCCTGTCCCCCATGCCACGCTTTGCTGACCTGCTGCAGGACAAGGGCTCTGCCTCCCTCCACAGGTAGGAGAGCAAGCACTGAACTGCCTGCCGCTCTCCCCGGTTTGGGGTCCCTCACAGACCCTGCACCTGGGTGTGGCACAGGGAGATGTGGGGCTTTGCCCAGCCTGAACTCAGCTGCTGAGCTAGGGGATCCATGGTGCGCAGTGAGAGAGCTGCCAATGATGTTGTTGCTCTCCAACTGGGACAGCCATTCCCTAGGACTACTGCAGCCTTCTTGATTCTGAGTGTGCAGGTTTGGGGATGCTGGGCTGTACATGTAGAGAGCCCTTCTTCCTAGCTGACTTGAGTCTGGGAAGCCCCAGGAAGCTCAGTTAGGTCAGGGGACTATGAGGCTGTTGAATTGATGAGCCCCCATACTGATCACAAGTCAGCCCTGCTCTGCAGGGAGGAGAGGAGCAGCRCAGTGAGTTACAGGGCAACTTTTAGGCATTGGGATAGGTGACTCCTGGCTGTGCTCCTCAAGGACTTGTTTGTCAGGGCTGGACCAAGGGACTTCAGCCTCAAGAGAGACCAGTGTGGCTTTTCATCTCCCTGCTTACCSTGTCTGCTACCATTAGTGTCTTCATTGGTTCCTACAGTGCCCCTGGGCCTCGGGAACGCCTGTCTCGTGGGTGGGAGAAGCGCAAGCCCTGGGGCCAGGTGGTGAGTGGGCAACGGGTGACCTACGACTTGAAGGAGAGAATGTGCATTGGCAGCATGACCACGTTGGAGAGCGCAGCATACCAGCGCGTCCCCACTGATGAGGCCGAGGCCCAAATGCTAGCATCCGCTGACTTGGACGGCATGAAAAGTGAGTCTGTGGTTTGTGACACTGCCTGTGTTGTTTGTATGCCTGTTCCTTGCATCTCCCTTCTCTGCCCCCCTCTCCAGCAGCTCCAGACATGGTCTGCAACCTCCCCTGAGGACATGATCCTCATCTCCCTGTCCCCCAGCCCCTACTCTTCTAGCCCCTGCTCTTCTTTCTGTCAGCTTTGCTACAATCCAGAGTGCTACTCYCCAGGTTTCCGGCACCTCCCCTGACACCCACCTGTGGGCACTGGCCCTCCTCCACCCACCCCATGGCCCTCTCCGTTTCAGGGCTCTGTGTGTTTCCCTGAGACCTAGCTCTCTCCTTTCCTGACACACTTTCCTAGCAATCAGCCCTGTGTGTGCCACGCCAGCACGGGCATCGCAGAAACCTGATGTAAGGTGCCTCTCRTCTCCTCTCCTCTTGGAGAGGCAGCTGCCCCTGCCGAAGTGCCTCTGAGAGGGACTGCCCCTGTGCACGGCGTGAGGGCAGACAGAAGAGACGTCATGGAAATGCACGCTCCGGGCCTGAGGACATGGAGAATTCAATAGGTTGCTTTGCAGGCTGGAGAGGGAGGGAGACTCTGGAGGGGAGTGAGGGAGAGAAGCAGTGCTGCCTGCAGAGCTGGGCTATCCCTGGACCACAGCAGCACATCCGTGGGTGTCCGACAAGAGATCCCACTGCAAAGCAAGGATTGTGCTCCCAGAAAGCAAGCGAGGCAGCCACCCACGGAAGCAGCCCCAGGTGGAGCCGTTCTTTCCAGGACCTCATCGGTCACCAAGGGCTGCTGCAGCTGGCACCTTCATGCCCTGCCGTGACAGGGGGAGCGAGGTACCAGGGCTGGCCCCGGAGCTCCAGTGAAGCCTTTGAGGGCTGCACCCTGGGGCAGCTTGCTTTCTGCACTCCAGCCTGGCTACCCCAGCCCCTCCACTGAAGGTGAGTGGCTTATGGTGCCTGACCCCTGACCTTCACAAGGACAAAATGACCACCCTTCGAGATGGAGAGGAGGCAGCGAAGGATTCAGAAGCAGGCAGCAGCCCAGAGGTAGCAATAAGCACCTGCATTCGCAACTCGGTTGGCTATGAAGACTTTGATGAATTTGCCTTCAATTTTGAAGATTATGATTTATGGGAGGCCATCAGAAACCATCTGGGCTACCCAGGCGGGGAGTCCACCTGTAAGTACCGGAACAGTGACCCCACGGTTGTAGCTRTAGATCAGAGCCCCAAGCTAATGTTCTTATCTCCTACCTTGTATTTGCTGTCTGCTACCCTCTCTGTGTCAGGTATGTGCTCCCAGTTTAGAGGATATATGTTCAGCTTCTACCCAAATGCCCCATTCTATGCAGCCCTGTGCCTGGGGGTGTTAAAGCAGGTGTCTGGTGTCTGTGAGTCTGTGCAGCGTTTTTGTACAGATCTGGCTTGTGATGTTGAGATGCTGTGAGGATCCCTGTGTGTGTCTTACTTGAGCAGTTCTGGAGGCAGCTGCAGCGTGTTGTTTGTGTTTATGAGGATGTGGCCCATGCTGTGGCCGTGGGCAAAGCAGCTGCTCCAAGGCATATATAAGAACAGAAAAATTTCCCCTTCCATCTTTGGCACAAGGTGACAGTGTGCAGTTGCTCTCTGTTTGCTGGAATTCGAGCCGGGCTGTGGATCTGACAGCAGCAGCAGTGGGTATCAAGTTCTCAGCTCTGCATTGTAGACTAACACCAGAAGGAAAAAATAAACTAGCCCTTATGTCTGCAGGAATGAGTGTGTCTGTGGAATAGCTAATGGCAGGCTGGCTGGGGTGTGTGGAGAGGGGAAAAGAGGAAGGCAGTGAGAGTGGAAAAAGCAAGGAAGGAGAGAATAAAAGTCCTGAGAGCAAAGAGCATCTTTCTCTTCTCCACATCTCTTTCCTTATCTGTGCACCCCTTGCAGAAAAAGAGGTCTCTGAGCCATGCCAATGATTGCATAGAAATCAGAGCCTCACTCCCACCTCATACAACCTGTGTTTTCTCRGCAGGTGATGGCAAGTCACAGTTAAAATGTGGCTTTGTGTGTCACCTTGGGAGTGACACTGTTCATATTCATTGCTCTGTGGCAGTTGCCCAAATATCCTCATCAGGATCATGTTCTCATTTTCTAAGGCATTGTACAAATGCACACAGGAGGGTGACGTGGCCCCAGAACTAGCCTGCTTACAGGCTTTGCATGCGAGAGTAGAGAGGCAGTGTGCTTGCAACATGTTCTCAGGAGRTCTTCGTTCATTTTCTGGCTCTGCCACAGTTTCCCTGTGTGATCTTAAGCAAAATATTTAACTTGCCATGTCTCCCAGTCTCAGCATAATGTTCCCTCTCTCAGCTGGTCCATCTGTATAAGCTGTGCAGCCTTTGGGTAAGGGCTGTCTCTGTGCTTGCACAGGGTCCAGCAAGCAGGGGTTTCTTCCTCATTGGGTCTGCTAGTTTTTAGTGTAAAGTCATAGACAAAATAATATAAGCAAATTTTGAAATACAAACCTGGAACAAAGTCGTCCCTATCAGTTGCTAGGGATAAGCAACCTGTGCACTGAAAGYGTGAGAGATTGCCCCAAGTTCACCCAGAGAAAGGACAGCTAATCTGGGAAGGGAAAAGGGGCAGACTGCTTCTAAGGCTTGTGTTGTATAACACTTAGAAAGTAGGGAAATTTCACTTGCCAGCAGTTAACTCATTCATTGATTTCAGCCACCTACAGCATTAGCTGTAGTAATGGGATGCACTCTACAGTCAACTCTTAATTATTTCTGAACAGTATAGCCACACTATGGATTAATCCTGCRGAGATATGGCAGAGAGAGGGATGGCAGAGATGACTGAGTCAGTTCTGTGCAGAGCTTACTCACATCCAGCCGGTGTTACTTGCTCAACTGCAGACATAGCAGTACCTTTTCCACAGCTAGCTCAGATCCAGAAGGAATTTAACAGCTTTTGTGCAGAATGGGGCCCTTATTGGACTTGAGTTTGTACCTTCATACTGTCTTTTAGTGCTAGGAGTGCTGGGAGTGCTCTGCAGAGACACTTGGATGGCAGCAGGAATGTGCTGGGATCCCTCTTAGCTTGAGCTTGGCACTAGCCAGGCCAAACTTGAGTTCTACACTGAGCCATTTAGGGGTGCATCCGCAATATCTACGTTATTCAGGATTTCCACTGCCAGTGCATGCTGCCATCTGAATGATAGAAACATGGGTGATAGCAGCTCTTCAGTCTTGTCATTTCTGTCTTTGGTTCCTCAGTGTTAGAATGCATGCTTTACCTGGCATGGCCTAGTGCGTGTGCAAACAGCACCTAAGAAAGCTGTTGTGATCCCACTTGCTGAACTGTAGTTGCTGCTTCTCCTGTTACCCTGTGAACCCTGTCACAGAGCTCAGTCTCAGAACCAGGTTTTCTTGGAGGCAAACATACCCAGCCCTGCCCTGGTCTGCGGTAGTACCTGATGGGAGCCAGCTCATGATAGGAGCATTGAGGCACACACGGCGGTTGTTGAACGTGTGGAGCAAGTGGACTCTTACAGTCTGGCCTAGCTGCAGCTTTAYAAGGCCCTTCCATTCTGGTGGTAAAAGCAGGGTGTGATTCCAGCCCCCCCCCCTTTTTTTTTTAATTTGGGAGCATCTTTCTGCCTGGTCGCACTCCCTGCTTCCCAGCAGAGTGAAGATCCTAGACCAGGTTGTCATGCCCATGGCAAACTTGTCCCTGATASCTGGGGTTTCAGTACCCTGACAGGACTGCCAGCATGCCTGTTGTCACACACTGCTGAGGTGCAGGGCAGGTTGTGGGTTTGTTCTTTCTGTGATGCTGGTCGTTGAGAGACATCACATTTTTGCAGCTCCTCTAGAGTCTTTCTTATCCTCCTATTCTCAAAAATACTGGTATATTCTAGAAGCGAAAGGCTGGGCACAGTCTCATCCTCACAATACAAACTTGTGTCTGTGTCTGCACATGAACAGTCCTCCTGTGCCCTCCGCACTTATATAGTCCTGCCTCTGCTCTCRCATTCACATGCTCTCCTACACTTCTGCGCACACTTGGCTGTACAGTTAAAGTGCACATCCCACATGCACTAACATATGTTGGGGTCAGTGGCGTTTGCATATTTATATACACCCACACACATACTGTCCCACTCCAGTTAAAACTGGGAAAGCTATGACAGAGCAATAGCTTTTTTTCAGAAGCCAACATAGGGTCTTGTCTTATTATATGTTGATTAGCGTTCAGTTCAGTCTAATTTTAAATATTCCAAGTGACAGGACTTCAGTCTCGTCCTCCTAGAGGTGATGCTCTAGCTTACCATTTGGGTGATACAAGGCAGCAAGGCCTTGCTAGCAAGTGAGGCCAGGCTAGCAAGTTGTTATATTCTCTAGCACTACCGATACAACAGCTCTGATGCCTCTTTCTGGACTTTCTGTTTGTGGACAGAGGGCAATGAAAGGTGGTGGGGAGAGCTAAAGCATGAATTGAAGGGAATAACCCACTGGGTTGGACTGATGAGCACTGGCACTCTGAGGGAAGATTTTAACCAGTGCTTTGGGGAAAGCTAAGTGGTATTCTTTATTGATACTGGGCCTTTGGAAAGTTCTGCCTGGCAGATTTGAGATGGATGAAGAAAAGGTTGGTCAGCCAGATCTGAGCTGACAAAAGCCARTGTGGAAAGAAAATCTGCAGGAGACTGTGGGAGATGCTATTTGTGAGAGTGAAGTACTGTTTTTTTTATAGGGGAGCCATCCTACTCCATAGACTGTCCTCAGACTGTCACTATCTCATGCTCTGCTACTGGGGAGCAGTAGAGAGGAGGTACAGCAAGAGGTCCTTGGCTGATTCATTTCACCTTGGGGAGATGGGCTTTAAGCAAGGAGGACAGAACTATTCCCTGGGCATATCAGCCTTGGTCTCRGTCCAAGATCCTGTCCTCAGCAGGGACTCTGGACTTACGGTGCACACTTGATCTTGACTTTCATTTAGGGGAAGCACTAGTTTGACAGGGTCACTGGCAGCCTCTCTGGAGGTGCCTAGAACACCTCAGCTGGGCTCTACATGGGATTCCGAAAGCCTGTGGTCTCTTCCARAGTTAAGCCCATGTGCCCACTCTGCTCTACTCAGTTCTGTCCGCCTGCTGGCATTTCAGCAGCCCCTAGCACCACCAAGGGAGAGCAGCAGAGGGGATCACTCCTTTCTTCTGTTGAGTTCTGGAGGTGTGTATTCACCAGGTCTCGGAGCCTACAGCGCTCCAGTTCCTGCCCCTCTCAGTGAACATGGAAGTCACTGGAGACACCCACAGGAAACTCTGCTCCTTTCATTCTATAGGTCCTCCAGCCATTCAGTTGCTCAGGCTGAACACCTGTGTGTGCGTGCTTCCTAGGGCTGTCACTGAAGAGCACTGCGTGGCAGATGGGCATTGCCACCAGGGAGACTAGCCAGGACTCTGGGTGAGTCATGCAGTCTTACTGGGCAGAATGAGGTGCTCTAGTCTGTCCCAGCAGGGACACAGTGCGAGTGAATCCTGGGCACATGGGAGAATCAAAAGTTGCTGAAATGGGAGCAAAACTGCCAGATATCAAGATCATCATTTTGGCAACCTATTTATTTTATGCACAACTCCACAGTGATTGTGATAAAGAGACTGCAGTACACATGGGAATAGTGAAATCCATCCAAAAGTCTGAGGAAGATGCCATACATGTGCACAGCTCCCCGAATACCATCAGCCAAGTGCTCATAACAGTGGGCAGTTATTGGTTCCTATTGACGTTGCAGCACGGTAAGTGGAGCAGGGAGGAGTCCAGATGTCAGCAGGACACATTTCAGCAGGGCAGCCAATGGGGGAATATTCCCCAAGGCTTAGTATTGATTTATTTTATATTTAATTTAGCGACCCAGATTACCAAGTACCAAGACCATGGTATGCCTGGCTTGATGCTAGGCTGTGTCTTCCCATGCCAAAGGTGCATTAAAATGTTCCTGCAACATCAGGGGAGTACTTGGCCTTCAGGCCTGGTGCTTTTCACTACTTTTCACACCTAAGAGCTGCAGGTCTCCTGATCTACCTGAGGGAGCCCACCCTTCACTGCCTCTGGGTAGTGTTTGGGGGAACTAGGCTCTCTCCATGGCAGGCCATTGCCCAGGTACCATTTCTCTGACACTGTGAATGTGGCTGGCATGGTAGTGGCCAGGTTTCGTTTGGTGCTGGCTAGCTCTGTCAGTTTGTTGATAGGTCTGTAATGCAGCCTCAACAACCTCYATATTCAGGAGGCTTTGATACAGCCAAACTCTGTAATGCAGATTTTTCAGAGGTCATTACAGCAGCAATGAGGATCATCTAGAAACAGCAAGAGCTGTAGTTAACCATGCAGCCTCCACATCAGCCCCTGGGTCTGCACTGTTATTCTACTGTCTTACCACACAATTAAATAAAATGACCATTGATATTTCTCTATGTCTCCCAGAGCAGCAGCTAAATATCCTTCCCTTTCACTTCCCTTTATGGTCACTGAGCACCAGGCCTTCCTCCAGTGGGAGAAATTAGCCCCAATGTTTCCCTGAGCAGTCTGGGTGCAGAGCTGTGCAGACAAGGCTCCAGGTTGCTTTCTGCTGAGGGGGGTGTGGGGAGGGTTTATGAACCTCTTATTCAGATACTGAAAATAAAAGCTTTTTGAAATGATGCTCCAGTGTATGCACAGCATGGAAAGGATGCTTCTTAATGGAATTAGCTCTCAGATGTCAGGAATAGCTGAAGGTAGGAAGGTGAGCCCAGAAGGGTCTTCCAAAGTTTGGAGRAAGATGGTAAGTGATCCATCTGTCAGGGCCATGCTAGCGTAAGCYGGTGAGAGGAGCGTAGACTTGGATGTGTTTTCTTGTCTGTCATCGTGTTTCTATTTAGACACTGATGGTCTTTTCCTCTTTCCTATGACTTCAGGCCACCGTTTTGAAGATAACCCTGGAGTGAGGCGGCATCTGATGAAGAAACCGTCTCGTAGCCAGATCACCAGGACGAGTAGAAAGTTAGCAGCAACCCCGTCCGTCAAGAAAAAGAAGAAGAAGAAGAAGTTAGATAGGAAACCTCATGAGGTACCTATGTGCTGTCTTCCTATACTTGTTCAAAAGCCATAAATCAGGATTAGGAACAGTCACTTTATAAAATGATAAATGTGGGTTCAATAGAATGAATTCTTTACATCACCTTGGAGGTGACATTTTCAAGCTCTTATCCATTATCAGGAGGACTAAACATGTACTTTTCCAGTAAAAGCTGGGATTTCTCTGAAATCACAAAGCTTAGAGAAGAGCCTTAGAGAAGACAAAAAATATCACAGAAATGATGATGCTGTTATGGAAATTGGCAGCATAGTAATGTCACCGTCTCTGGTAAGAAAGTTTGTATGGGACATTTTGAGGGGGAACTTTCCTGTTCTAGCCAAAAAGCAGGCAGAAGGCAAAATTGTCACAGTTTGGTCAAGAGCATTGCGTCATTCTCTGTCCTTGGCCCACATGTCTGACTTGGGGCTTTCTTGGGGCTCCATGCAGTGATGGAAGCTCCTGCCATGCTGCTAGCAGTATTTATCCTGTCTKTTTCCCTTCACCAAACCTCTCATTAGCTAGGACAATTTTGCTCAGGCAGTGCTTTAGACCAGACGTCACCTGAAGAACAAGCCTGTGGCCTTCCACATAGTGGTTGCATAGCTGTATGCACTGGGGGAAGTCTCATGTCCTCTCCCAAATTCCTGCTAGGTATTTGTGGAGCTGAATGAGCTGGTGGTGGATAAGAACCAGGAGATGCACTGGAGGGAGACGGCCCGCTGGATCAAGTTTGAGGAGGATGTGGAGGAGGACACAGCGAGGTGGGGGAAACCCCACGTGGCTTCTCTGTCCTTCCGTAGCTTGTTGGAGCTCAGGAAAACAATCGCTCATGGTGAGTCAGGAACTGCTTTGTGCCATGGGCCCTGATTTGTGTCTTAGTCTGGGATAGGTTTTCCTGGACAGTTTCTGTCTTTTTTTGGCCCTTCTCTAGAAACTCTCCAACAATGTTTATGTCCAGGCTCTCTGCAGGTCCTGCAGAGGCAGAATATCCTGCAACTTTTTTGCCATGGTAATGGAGTAATATGACAATGTCCTTGCTGGTTCTTTGCTCTGTTTTGCTGCTGTCTGGCACATCATGGCTGCGACACTCAATTTTGCCTTGGCCAGCAGGCCTTGGACTCATCAGGAGATCTTTTATGTGAAAAGGCAAGCCCAGTTAGGTGGAAGAGTGAAAGGAGACAGAGGTACTAGAGCTAGCAGTACTTCCTGAGTTGGGTGATTCCCAGAAATGAGCCTTCTCCCCAGAGAGCATAGAGAGACCACCTTGGAGTCAGAGCCCGGAGTCAGAGCCTGTGAGGACAAGGTAGGTTGCTGACAGCACACTCCTGGCCCACACTCCTGAAACAGCCTGATTCACCAAGCCGCGGAAGTGATACGTGTGCAGCAAGAGTGAGCATTTGGGCAGCAGACCTGTTTGCAGGCTAGCCAACTGCRCAGGTACATCCCACTGAGTGGGATGTCTTGCTGTTTGCGTTTATGCAGTTCTTGTGTTATTTTACTGAAAAGTGCTCATATGTGATAGGGTGGCAAGTTTGTCTGAAAGCTCTCAGCCTGTCAAGACAGGAATTTGCAGGCTCTCTTGGGACAACAGTTAGAACACATGGACTTSAGGCATTTTTCAGCTGAGAGTGTCTGAATCAGTACTCTTTGCAAGGAGAGTACCTGGCTATTAGGCTATAGAGTATTCTGGGATGGAGCCATACTTATTCCTGTGGAAACTGGGCTACAGTGCAGAAGGAATCACAAGATTTATGGCTCCGGAAAGAGAGAATAAGCTGTCTGCCATGGATGGTGCTCTGCAAAGTGCAGTCCTGGTTCTGGGCCTATTCCTAGGCGTCCTTATGCCCTGGAGCCAAGAGCACACCTCAGAGCCTGGCTCCCAGCATCCTAGAAACACACAACTCTCTGGAGAGTGCAGATCAAAACTACCCTAGAGAGTCTGCCCAGGGAAGGGTTCCCCCAGCAGCTGGACAAGCCCTGTCCTCTGTGTGGGTACTGGCTGCAGAGGGGAGCAAGGACTGGGAGGTGCAGGGAGGGAGCCTGCAACTTGCAGGGCCTTTTCTGGATGGCTGCATCCCCAGAGTGTCTGCATGTGGGTGGGGAGTGCTGCACACCGGAAGCAAGGCTCTTCCCCTCTTGCTGGCAGGTGCTGTCCTCCTTGACCTGGAGCAGACCACGCTGCCCGGCATCGCTCACCTCATGGTGGAGACCATGGTCATCTCTGACCAGATCAGAGCGGAGGACCGAGCCAATGTGCTGCGTGCTCTTCTGCTCAAGCACAGGTAGATGAGATATGGCCAAAGGGTGCAAGACATTTGGGGGTTATCTGATAGCCCTGGACAGTAAAGAAAGTTGGCAAAAACCAGGCTGTACTCCAAATGGTGAGATCACTGCAAGGAGAGTGATGGGGCAAGAGACTCAGGCAGGTGATGGGAAAGGGCAGGGAGGCTAGCAAGAGCAGGACAACGAGGACCTTGAGGGGGGAGATGAGGACTGAGCTCTATGGTGCTGGGTAGAGAGAGGCTGGTGAGGAATGGGCCTGGGGAGAGATACTGGCATGGCTAGGTGAGGGTGCCAGGGATATGAGGGGCTGTCTGTCAGGTGGAGACACAAGGAGATGACCTTGCGAGGTAAGGGGAAGATGACTGGAGCTGAGCTCAGTGACAGTGGCTACCCAGCAGGACATGCAGGGCCCTCACAGCTGCTGCTCTCTCTCTCAGTCACCCAAATGATGAGAAGGAGGGGTTCTTCCCGAGGAACCACTCCAGCTCCAGCATGAACTCCATCGTGGGGAACCACCATCACAACCACGCCACAGACACCTGTGTGCCTCTCATGGGGGAGGAGCGCATTGAGATGGCTGACCCCAAGGCTCATGAGACCGAATGCAAAGAGGTAAGGACAACATGAGGGGTTACCACTCCCTTTTTCCACATCACTCCCACCCAGGGGCAGCCTTTAGCCTCCGCTAGTGCACACCGACCCTTTAGCCCCACATCTGCCCCCCCCCCCAAACAAGAGGCCTCATTCTTGCAAGGGCTGAGCTTTTCTGGGCCTCCTGGAGCACTGGAAATCAGGTCACTACATTATGATTTTGGGACCTAATTTTAGCCTCACATTGTATTTAAAAGGTCTGCTTTAGCGTGCAATGGCAACAACAGCTCCAGTGTTTGCAGATGGCCTTTGCTATGCAGATAGCTTGCTAGCAAAGCAAGGAACTGGGTGTCAGGCAAGTCCCAGGCACAGATATGCCAGTGGGGTGCACATCTGGAGACACAGGGACTCCTTAGTCTTTCATATTCTTCTCCAGCAGAAAAACCTGCATCTCCATAACTCTGAGGGACACCGCAAATATCTGAAACTGATGGAGAAGATTCCTGAAGATGCAGAGGCCACAGTGGTCCTCGTGGGTAAGAGACAGCATGTGGACCTCCCTCAGCACCCAAAAGAGGTCAGTTCAGACCATGGTCCTGGCCTGGCTTTGTGTGTGCTCTCCATCCTGAGGTATATTTGGACATGTAGCACACATTCCCAAAGTTTAAGTGGGGAACGAGCCCTGTACGTCTTCTACTTTGTCAGTAGCGCATTTTTTATTTGTCTGTAGTAAATGTAGGGATGCTTGGGCAGGTATTTCCTCAAATTAACAAATACTGAACATGAGAAGGTTGCAGGGAATTGTGGCCCAGCTTAATGGAGAAAGTCTGGTCATGCTCACCAAAACTTCCCATTTTGCAGAGTATAAGCAGGTAAGTGGCACCCAAGGGACCAGTTCCCAAGCACTGGCAGCGACCGTTGCTGCCCTTAGTCTGGCCAGCCTGCGCACACCAGGCTGCTGTACTGACCTTTGGGCTTCTCTGCCCCTAGCTAGTTTTGGCTGTTTGGCTATGTGTGCCAAGAAGCTCTGAGTTTATGGAAGCAGGGCCCAGCTGCTGGCAAGGCRTTGGGCATCAGCCATAGCTGATGGAAATATTTCTCCATATGAACAAGGCCTGTGGGCCAGTGGTCTCAAGCACTGGAGGATTTGATGCCTTCTAACCATGAGAAGAGTAGTCCTCTTCAGCTCTTTGCTGGCATTAAACTCTGAGCAAACCTAGCTACTGTGCAAGCAAAGTAAATGTCATCACCCATCTAACAGAAAGGAAAATTCAGGCAAAGAGGCTCGACAGCGTAGCCAAACTGATACTTAACCATGATGAGGCCAGATCAGCTTCATAAACACACTTTGAATATTCAGATAACTAACCACTGGCCGTTTCTGAGAATAGGCTGTATTTTGGGACGTCTTGTACATTTTGGCTGTGTCTTGGACCTAATGATCAAATGGTCCAAATTTGCTAGTCTAATACAGAGCACAGCTCTTTGCTGGACACAGATGGTAGAAAGATTAGTAATAATGCCAGAGAAATAGAAGTATTCAATAAATATTTCTGCTCAATATGGGAAGGAAGCGGACGGTGTGCCTGAGGATGCGGGAGTACTTCCCAATCTGTTAGGAACTGAGGAGGCTGCAAAACATTCATGAGACTTGGACATTGCAAAACAAACTACATAATTTGCACCTATGAATCTTTAGAGAACTGGCTCATTTGCGTCTGAAAAAAGTCTGAGAATTCAGGGAAAATACAAGAAGAATAGTAGAAGGTTAACAGTGTCAGTGCTCAAGAAGGGAAGTACAGTGACCCAGTACTTACAGGTTGCTTAGAGTGACATCCTTCCTGGGCAAAATAATGGCAAATCTAATATGGAATTCAGTTAATAAAGAGCTAAAGGATAGGAATGTAATTATTGCCAAGCAGCAAGGTTTATGGGAAATAGGTCATGTCAAACAAAACTGATTTCATTCTTTGATGAGATTAGAAGTTTGTTTGATAAAAGTAACTGCCTATGTGTAAGAGACTTCCTTTCTTAAGGCTTAGTAGAAAACAACATTCTGATTTAAAATTAGGCCCTTGCAAAATAAGTAGAGCCCATGTGTAAGAGATTAAGARTGGGCTAACCGGGAGAGCTAAAGAAAGCAGCATTGCTGGGAAATGATCAATGAGTAGGGGACTTTGAGCTGTTCTTAGTGCAAAGCTTGATGCTATACTGATGGTCTGGAGACAAGTACAGGRCTGCAAGGCTCTTGGGAACCTCCTTAATCACTCAGGCTCCAATGTTAAAGGCAGCCCAATATAGTTCGTCTCAGTGATTAACTCCATTCAAACATTGCCTCCTGGTAGGTTGTGTGCAGTTCCTGGAGCAGCCAACTATGGCTTTCGTCCGACTAAATGAGGCCGTCTTCCTGGAATCTGTCTTGGAGGTCCCAATTCCTGTCAGATTCATCTTTGTGCTGCTGGGACCAAGCCAGGCCAACATGGATTACCATGAAATTGGCCGGTCAATCTCCACCCTCATGTCAGACAAGGTGAGGAGCTGACCGGCAGTAATGCAAAGGCAGGCAGGTGAGCTTTGATAGTTCCTCAGAAGTTAGTCTTGAGATGAGAGTGCTGGAGAGAGACTGCGTGAAGGCCCAGGTGGGACAGAAAGGCATAGGCAGCTAGAATTTTTAAGAGCAATCTGGCTAGACCAAGGCAGGATGCTCAGATAAAAAAACAAATGACTAGGACAAGCAACTTGTCAGGGACAAAGAGTCCAAGAGATGTATGTAAGAGCAGGAGCAAAGGGCTTCCCCAAGGAGAAAAGTTATGTTCAGCTTACAAGGATTGTGCCTTTATGAAGTAAGGCTGAAAGGTGTCCRTGACCATGAAATACCCAGGCCATGTTGATGAGAAGATTCAGCAATGCTCAGGGACAGTTTCTCAYGAATTTTGCTGAAGCTTTCTAGCTGAGTCCCTTCACTGTGGTGTCCAYGCAGAGGAGCACATTTGTGCAGGAGCAGAGATGGGGAAGCAGAAAGGTTTTATGTGAAGGGCATACACTGCTCAGTCCCTCATCTGGCTAGATGGCAGGAAAGCAAAATTCGTTATCCTGACAAGGAATCAGACAAAGAAAAGACAATCTGAGTATCTGCTGCATACATCCAGGATGAAAGGGAATCAGAGGTTCCACAGAATCCTGACTGCAGCCATGTAACTATTAACCAAGTAACAAACCTGCTTGCCCTGGCACTAGGACAGAACTTTCCCTGAACTGGGCACTAAAAAATCTGTATAAGGCAGGTGAGTTGTGGGCATCAAGGGCTCCCAGCCAAAAGATTCCTCCCCAGGAGTTGCTCAGCTGTTGCAGTACATATTAAGCCAGAGAATGWGAGGTGCTCTATTCCAGCTTCATTGCTTCATTTGTGAGCTGATCTCGCTCATCTTGGCCTCTGCTGTTCTGTTGCTAGAACAGGGGAGTTAGCTATCCTGGCCCAGGCTGTAGCAAGGTTGCACAGTGGCTGGCGCCATGAAGAGGGTATGGTATCACTTACGGTTTGAAACTGTGGCTCCAGGGAGTCTGTGTAATGTAGAGATCTTAGCTGTCCCCTACCTGCTTTATAGGCTGTTCACTTGTTTGCCTTCCTCCAGCCCTTTCACTGCAGGCACCCTTAGGAGGCAATGCAGCAGTTCTGCCCATTTGCCAGCCACTTCCCATACCATCTAGAGTAGTGCTGTCCCCTTGTAGTCTTCTTGGAGTCCTTCCTTGTCATCTTAACCCTGCTGCCAGGATTATCTCCCCTTTTCTGCCTGGCTTTCCCTTGCAAGGCTTCCCTCATGCTGTAGATTCCTCTTTTCCCTCTTTCATGTTTCACCTCTTTATGCCTAAGTCTCTCAAGAGCCTCTTCCACTGCCTGCTCATATGTCTCATGCCCTGGTTCTTGCACTTTCACTGTAGTGCTTTAGATCTCCCCAGCTTCTTCGCTCAATGACAGATTCTTCTGGGCAAAAGGCTCAAGACCAGACTGGGAGGACATCAGCCTGACAGAGAAGTCCTGACGTCCTTTGTCTCTGTGGTCTGGTGTGGCTAGTGGCACAGACTGGGCGAACACAGTATCTAACCTAGAGAAGGAGAGACACTAGCTAGCTGGGAAGCATAGATCTGATTTTGTTAGATAGAGAGGTCCTGTGAGGGGAACCCCATGGTCCGGTAGAGTGTGCTGTTGGCAGATAGGCTGAGGTAGTGCCATCTTGGGCAGGAGCATTAGGGCCAAGAGGAGAAAAGCAGGAGCAACAGGGTCACTGGAAAGAATGGGTAGGGAAGAGAGGAGGGAAGTGGGATTAGGTGGGTCACTGTATAGAGGGACAAGAAGGAGGGATCCAGAAGTGTAGGTCACAGAATGCCAGTGGAGGGGCTGGTGGTGGCTGGGGGAGTGTGGAATCAATGTGGGCACAGCAGGCACTGTGTTTCCAGACAGCAGACAGCTGGGTACAGTCTTGGTCTGAGCCTTCCCCCTCTCTCTCCTCTCTTTCCCTGTCCCCCTCAGCACTTCCATGAGGCTGCATACATGGCAGATGACCGTCAAGACCTCCTCAATGCTATCAATGAGTTCCTGGACTGCAGCATTGTCATCCCCCCATCGGAGGTGGAGGGGAAAGACTTGCTCAAATCCATTGCCACCTTCCAGAAGTTGCTGCTGAGGAAGAGGAAGGAGAGGGAGCAAAAGTCCATGAAGGAGGGGGCTGTCCAGGAAGCCAAAGGTCTCTCCACTCACATTTGGGCAAATGAGTTTGTGCCTAGCGGCTTGCCTGCCCTGGTGGGTCTTCCCCTCACAAAGCCTGGCAGAGGGGTGAGCAGGTTTTGGCTCCTGTAGTCAGCAGCATTTGGGCCCTTGGGGAGGCAGGACAGACCCTGTGGGCTGCCCTGGCAGATGGGCAGGAGTGGGAGACAGTCAAGTGTGCAGATGTGGGGGCCAGCCAGATTAGTGCCACTGAAGAGAGGTATCCATGGGTGTACAGAGGAGAGGGGCAACCCTGCCTTCTCTTACTCAAGCCCTGCTTTCTATGCACTTCCAGAGCTGTGTGAAGTGAAAGCTGAGGAAGAAGAAGAGGAAGCTGAGGACGACCCTTTGAAAAGGACCGGAATATTTTTTGGAGGTCTGGTTCGGGACATAAAGCGCAGGTACCCCAAATACCTCAGTGACATCAGAGACGCCTTGCACAGCCAGTGTCTCGCAGCCGTTCTCTTCATCTACTTTGCTGCTCTCTCTCCTGCCATCACCTTCGGGGGACTCCTAGGTAATGGGCCTGCTTTCTGGTCTGCTCTTTGCACCCTGGCTGTGTCTGTGTAATCCTGTGCTGGGGTGGGCTTTGGTGCTGCTTGCTCAGGCAGAGCRGCAGTGGCACGCATCAGTGGCTCTCTCATCACCTGCCTGCAGCTTGGCCTCTCCAGCCTCGGTTCACAGCTCCTCTCCGAGTGCTCTCCAGGCAGTCAGTGCTGTTCCAGACAGAGGAGTCCTGGGCTGAGTCCTGGGCTGAACCTTGGGAGCCTTCTCAGCCAGGTTCCCCATGCTTCCCCTGTGTTCCCTGCCCAGCATAGGGGACCGGTGACTGATGGGACAAAGATTTACCTCCCCTTTGTGGGGCTATATCTACAGACTGCCTGCCGGTGGGGAAGGATGCCTATGTCYAGGCTTTAACACTCACACCTTGTTTTCTTCCCAGGAGAGAAAACAGAGGGTCTCATGGGAGTTTCCGAGCTCATAATCTCCACCTCGGTTTTAGGGATCCTCTTCTCCCTGCTTGGAGCTCAGCCGCTCCTGGTCATTGGCTTCTCAGGGCCCTTGCTGGTGTTTGAAGAAGCTTTTTACAAGGTACTTGTGAACAGTGTGCCATGCTCTGCATCCACTTGCACTACYACTCCACTGGAGACAGCTACCTGTGTTTCTTGGGTCTTCAAAGTAACCATGTTGTTGCACACTCCCTGGGCCTGCCAGGCTGGCCTGAGTGCGACTGGGCTGACCCTTGCTGGGTCACAGTTTAGGGACTGCTGGCTCCTGTTGCTGGCTGCTGTGGATTGACCCTGTTGAGGTTTGACAGGGATCTTTTCACTGCTTCCTCTCTCAGCCCTGTGCCACAGCTCTGTGCTACAGCCATCCTGACACAATGAGTATTTGTTTCTGCAGCCTAAGATACTGCTCCACAATCCTTTTTTTGTTGTTTCTTGAGGCTTCCTTGGGCAACAACTTCACAAGCGTTATCTATACCAGGTTTCTTTGTATGGGAACCCAACAACCTTCAATGTATCACTCATTTGGGATGGCCCATGCCCATTACTCTCACCTGGCAGGGTGAGCCCAAGGGTGCATGCAGAGGCATCTTAGCCAGCCAGGTTGGACGTGTTTCTTTCTCAAGCAGCATAATCTCTGCACTGTAAAAAGCACCCCTTTTTCTCCTTAAACCCAAGCATAGTGTGTCTAATCCTTCTCACTTTTTCTAGCTGCTGGCATCTCTGGCTTTTTAAAATGTATTTTTTCTTACAGCTGGATTTTCAGCTTGAGGTGTCAATATTTTGGTGCTTGTGATGCCATTGCACTATGGGGGGTTCCTTGCTCTCCTGTGACCTTACTTCTCAGTGACTGTTGTTTACTTTGTCCAGTCATCATGTACTGAGTGTATCTCTGCCCTCTATGAGGGGCACTATCTGTGGTCATCTGGCTAGTAAGGCTGTGAAAGAAGGGATGTGAAGGGGTATGTTCATGGTTTGTTGCTTTCCTCCACAGAGACAACTGTCCTTGTACCTAGTTACAGTACAGTAGTAGCTGTTAGGGTAGCCTTTGTGCACCAGGACACAGCAGGCTGCTCAGGCTCTCTCGTGGGGGGACAGGCTTGTGCTCTGGAGTGAATGAAGCAGTGGAGAGCTGTGTTTGACTAATGAGACCTCCATAAAGGTGGGACAAAGAGCATAATTCATGAGGTGGCTTGAGCAGTGAGTGAGGTAGGTACTGTACAAAGCCTGGAAAAGAGACAGACCTGATTGGTATGAGCGAGTGATGTTAGTGCRAAGTCTGTAACTTTATCTGTGACTCCAGTCCTGAATTCAATGTCTCTGTGCTGGGTGCCTGCAGAGATGTAAATGCCTTTTTCCAGGAGACTCTGAGGTCTCAGTGCAGAGGAGATGAGGAAGGAAACCACAGGAGCCATGAGTAACCCTTTCCCTTTTCCATTTCAGTTCTGCCAGACACAAGGCATTGAGTACCTGACAGGCAGAGTGTGGATTGGTTTATGGCTCATTGTCTTCATCTTCATTATCGTGGCAGCTGAGGGAAGCTTCTTGGTGCGCTACATCTCGCCCTTCACCCAGGAGATCTTTGCTTTCCTTATTTCCCTCATCTTCATCTACGAGACCTTCTACAAACTGTACAAGGTGAACCTTCCTCTGGGAGATGGACTGCCATGTCTCTTGGTCTCCCAGGAACCTGCTGCTTTAGCATACAGGAGGCAGGCAAACAGGGCCAGCGTAGCCACAGCTTTTCTAGGTGTCCTGCAAGCCAATTCTTTGCTGGCCTCTCACATGCCAAGCCAGCTGGCCCCTCTGCCACCACAGAGGTTGGCAGGATGATCCCTAACATCCATCTTCCCTTCTCTTACTGCAGGAGGCATTGAAGAGGGGCCACTTTTCTCTCCCCAGCCTTGTCCAGCTGGGTAGGTTGCAAGATTAGGTGACGGATGCTGGGATGGTCTGCGCCCACCATCTACTGCCCTCACCTCTCTGCAGAGCAGGACACCTTCCATGTCCCCCTGCCCCCAGTAGTGACAGTACCCCATGCCACTCTGTGCTGTGACAGTGTCACTGCTTCTTTCACCTATCCAGGTATTTGCAGAACATCCTCTGCTGAAGTTTTACCCACCGAATGTACAGAGCAGCCTGAATACCAGCATGCTCTCCACAGATGCGATGTCACTGGGAATCAGGATGCAGCCCAATACAGCTCTCCTCTCCCTCATCCTCATGCTGGGCACCTTCTTCATTGCTTTCTTTATGCGCAAGTTCAAGAACAGCCGTTTCTTAGGAGGAAAGGTAAGAGGTTTAGGGGACCCAGATATTAAGAATCCTGTACGCCAGGCAAATATTGCTGTTTGCTACAGAATTTGATTCACCAGAGTATTTGTTTGTTATCASTTTGAATGAACCTGAACCTAGAGCTGTGTCCCTTTCATATCTTAGCCAGCCCTGTATCATCTCAGCTGCACCTTGAAGCATTGCTTTACTCTATGAGATGCTGATACCATGAGGGAAGAAGGTCTCTCTCCAGAGAAACACCATCAATCCCTTAAATGCCATGCAGAAGGGGTGGGTAACCTGACCTAGGCTGCAGAGCAGAGCTGGGTGCTGCTGATATATCTGCACTGTCCTGCTCCAGTGAACTCTGCTAAAAAGCCCCCAGAGCCTTGAGAAAGCTCTTTTGGCTGAATACATATCTGTTAAACTGGAATATAGGGGGAAGAAGTTACAACTTCTTCTCTCTGACACCTGATGTCCTGATGCAGGACATCATTATAATACCTGGAGCAGTACTCGATTAGACTAGTGAACAGGCCAGTTGGACCAAGCAGCCAGTCACTCCAGAGTGGCTGGAGGGCCATGTGTATCTGGGCAGCGAGACGTATAGCCCTGACCCTGTGGGTCAAGGCTAGGCTACAATGCCCCACCCATTAGCAGTGCTGAGGTTTGCAGTGGCCCTTGGCCACGTCTGGCCCTTTGCTCTGTCCCAGGCTCCCCCAGAAGGGCAGGTGTATGTAGCCAGCCCTGGGCACCCTGCTCCYCTTGCCACCAGAAGGCGTTTGTTCTGCAGGCACGGCGGATCATCGGAGACTTCGGGATCCCCATCTCCATCTTGGTCATGGTGCTGGTGGATTACACCATCACGGACACATACACACAGGTAGGAGTCAGCGCTGCCCTCAGGGCCTCTCCTCTGGTACAACCAGTGATCCTGCTGCACCGGGTCCTGCTCTTGTGCGACTGAGGATTTGTATTTCCTGCCTCTTCAGTCATAATGATGCAAAGCAAGCACAGAGCAARCACAGATCCCCCTCATCCTTACTCCCATGCTGAGGGGAAGCTCCAGGGGTCTTACTGAGACAGGGACCAGAGCTACAGGGACTGGAGTCCCCATAGGTTTTAGAGGACCCAAGAGATTTAGTGCAGTTATTTGCTGTTTATAACTATGAAAATTTGTCATCAATCAGCAAGACATAAACTTCTGTTGTTCACACTGAAGGGATGGCATATAGAGTGGTTTCAGTGGTGAACCCTGTCATGTTTTTAGTCTTTTCAATATTTAAACTCTCCTTGAGCACAGGCTATGAAACATTTTGATTGCTTGATCTCAAACACAATGATTTCTTTCATAGTTTATGCGTAAGCTTAAATGTTATCAAGCATACACATCTCACAGTTTTCCTTTTTTTTCTTTTTTATGAGGTACATAGTTATATCTTTCAGTTTTGATATTTCTTACAGCTAGCACTGGAGAGAGGGTGAAAGATATTTTTTTGTTCAGCAGGCAAGCTTTTTGTCAAGACAAGCCAAGGCTTAGCAGAATACAAATGTATTTTTGTTCACTGAAATCTTAATGAGAAGTGTGAATTTATCAGAAYTTAGTAAAATCAAGCACTCTGCTACATCCTTTTCATATACTTCTACAATTAATACCAATAGCRTTATCATTTCAGTATTTTCTCAGCATGTGCAAAGCTTTCTGAGAAAACAGCACTACAGAGCTTAGCTCAAGTACAAGMATTCCAGGAATATTATTCATACTTATGTCGATTAACATAAATGCAAATAATAAACTCTCACTGCAGTACTCACACAAACAGATAGCAAGAACTACTGTTGAGTGGTAGAGCTGTGCAGGGCCAGGAGCTTAAATGGTAGTGAACACAGGGTCAGGACTATACGCAACTGGGAGTCTGTGTGGTCTTTGATGGGAGCACAAACATGATATTCCCTCTGAACATGATAAGAGTGAGATCATTTCTAGAGAATGTGCTTGGTTCTAGTATCCACATTCCAAAAACAATATTGAAAAATGTCTCAGAGAATACTTGTTGTCTGGAAAATCACCTCAGAGAAGAGTAGGCTGTTCAGGACACTTGATTTGTCCAAGCAGAGGTCAGGAAGCATTTTAACCATGGTCTGTAAGTACTGACATGGTGACAAGGTTCCTCAGGGAAGATAATCCCTCAGTCTCTTGGACAAAAACCGAGTGAATTCCAGTAGCTGAAAGAGGAAATGAGACCAGCTCATCTTAGAAACAGAGAGCATGCATTTAAAAAAAAAAACATTGAAGGGGCTTGTGCATGGAAAGTCCAGTTCTGGTAAGAGTAACTGTCCTGTCATCTGAAGCCTTCAGACCAGGGAGACCACAATCTGAGCTAGAGCTGTGTGGGGCTGAGGACATGTGCATATTGATGAATAATTACTGGGTTTTGTGGCTAAACCTCCAGAAGCTGAATGTCCCATCTGGCCTCTCCGTCACATCTCCTCACAAACGTGGCTGGTTCATTCACCCCATGGGCAGCAGTGGAACCTTTCCAATGTGGATGATGTTTGCCTCTGCCATCCCTGCCCTCCTGGTCTTCATTCTCATTTTCATGGAGACACAGATCACTACGTGAGTACCTCCCCTGCCAACTCCAACCATCACTGGCCTCCAGGGAGGCAAGGCTGGGATGGATGCTGCTGCCACTGGTGCAGAAATGGTCATGACWTCCCCGTAGGACAATGAGGGAAGGATCCTGGCAATTTTAGGCTGCGCTTGCTTGGGTTCTCCCATCGTCTCTTGGCTCCCCTCCTGGGTTACTGTTTGGTGGAGAACTGCCCTAGCCAAGCACAGGAGAAAACCTCTAATCTGAGGTCAGCAGCTGCCATGTCTCTCCCCAGCCATCTCCTTGTTGTTCCAACGTGTGCCCTGTCTAGGGAGTGAGAACTGTCCCCTGTCACAGAGCTGTCCCTGGGCCACAGGCAGTGGATGCATGCTGTGACCCGGGCTGGAGCTGGCACTGACATGGGCCCTTTTTCCTCTCAGACTGATTGTGAGCAAGAAGGAGAGGAAGCTGCTGAAAGGCTCCGGCTTCCACCTGGACTTGCTGCTCATCGGCACTATGGGGGGACTTTGTGCACTTTTTGGGCTGCCCTGGCTGACTGCRGCAACTGTGCGCTCTGTCACCCATGTCAACGCCCTGACAGTCATGAGCAAAGCCATTGCACCAGGGGAGAAGCCCAAGATCGAGGAGGTGAAGGAGCAGCGTGTGACAGGAGTGCTTATTGCTGCCCTCGTCGGTGAGCTTCTGCTTGGGTGAAGGAGTGATGTGGGAGCTCAGGGCTGATAGCTGGAAATGCAGACCTGGTGGTGTCCCTGCCCGGCAGGGCCAGCCTGTGCACTGCCCACTCACTGCTGTTCTTCCCTGCCTGCACCTCACACCAGCTTCACTCCAGTTCAGTAACTTCTCCCCAGAGTCAGTCCTCCCCAACTTGGCCAGCTAGACTCCTCTTGAATTTCTTTTCCCCTGTGCCCTGGGGTAGATAGACAGAGGAGACAGGAGAGGGCTGGGGGCTGGGGTACCAATGCAGAAGGGCTGGCGTGGATTGTGCTGTGCCCTGAGCGCTGTCTGTGCAGGCCTGTCTATCGTGATGGGGAATATGCTGCGGCAGATACCACTGGCTGTGCTCTTCGGGATCTTCCTCTACATGGGGGTTACATCTCTCACTGGCATCCAGCTCTATGAGCGACTGCTTCTGATCTTCATGCCGTCCAAGCACCACCCTGATCACATCTATGTTGTTAAGGTGAGTTGTGGGGAACTGGGTAATGAGCAGAGGAAGAAAAGGTAAGTCAGGGAGGGTGGTGTATTGCTCAAGTGATGTTTGGCTGCTTGATGTGGAGAGGTGGTATGCTGCTGGGCTGTGCCAAGAGATAGCGCAGGCCATGCACAAAGCTGATGCAATGCTAGGATAGTGTGTTAGCAGGCTGCACACACAAATGTGTTGTGAAGATACTGCATAGACAGACTCTTTATAGGAGTAACGTGTTACTTGGCTGAGTGTAGGACCCCTACACTGCCAGGTGGATGTGCTGCTAGGTTGCACAGAGGCTGATGTGTTGTAAAGTACTACCTTGCTGTAGTGAACAGACAGGCAGAGTGCTCAACAGAGTGTTGCATTACCTTACTGTGCTATGCAGAAGAGTTATGTGTGTTGCCAGGTTGGGTCTTTGTTAACCTATACAAGAGGATAATGTGTACTTAGACTGGATTTATGTCCCTAGGTGAAGACCTGGAGAATGAATCTCTTCACCTGCATCCAGTTGGCCTGCATTGTGCTGCTCTGGGTGGTGAAATCAACAGTGGCATCCCTGGCCTTCCCATTTGTCCTAATCATGACAGTGCCATTGCGACGCTTTGTGCTGCCACGCTTCTTCCACGACAGGGAGCTCAAAGCCGTAAGCAGTTATCTGTCCCTATGGTCTTGCTTGCAACATTGTGGTGAGGTTGAGGTTTGGGAGACTGAAAAGCCAAGAGAGCCTGGGCCAGCAAGGCCTTTGCTCTCCCTGCTGTTGTCTGAAGGTTTTTTTAAGAGCAGTAGGTGGCCCTATGGCTTCGTTGGAGCCTATAGCCTTGGGAATACAATGTGGGATGGATGGACAGCCTAGGGTAAGAACACAGAGGATCCTGCTAAGCAGAGGGCTGGCTTAAGGGAATCCTCTTCCATCTTCCTCCTCATTTGTGCCTGCTTCATCAGGAAATAACCTTGAGATAGCAGCAAGGACACCCCAGCAGTACTCCAGAGCCTGTGGCTGCATGGCACAGGACCACTTAAATAGAGTGCCAGGGTGCTGGCACCTCCTCAGTCACTGCTGACATCCCATACTCCTGTTGGAGAGCAACCTGGAGCAGTACCCAGACGTGAGGAGTGCTTGAGTGCTGCTAGCAGAGGAGGAGAGAGGAGTTGCTATGCTGGACCAAAGCCCCAGTGACTGGAACAGGAGCGCTCAGAGGGGAGGGCATCAGGCTGAGGAAGTATGGCTGGGGTGGAGGGGCAGCAGAAAGGCCTATTGGGAGAGGTAGGCACAAAACAGAGCAAGATCTTTGCTCTTCCTGGAGCAGGCGAAGTGCCTAGCTCCCTGCATGCCATTCCCTCAGTGTAGGCTCCATTCCCTATGCTGGGAGCTGCTGTGACCTTCAAGGCCTGGTCTCTGCCTCTTCCCAGTTGGACTCAGAGGATGCGGAGCCGAACTTTGATGAGGACGGCCGGGATGAGTACAACGAGCTGCACATGCCTGTGTGAGCTGGGGCCTGCCCTCGCCTCTCTTGGGACAGGCTGCTAACGCCTTCTCATCCCTCCCAAGGACTTACCTGGTRATGGCATTGGACTTGCCGTGAGTCGCGCAATCTCTTGCCTGGACCAACGAAAGGCCGTTCCATAGCCCCGCTGGAGGCAGCCCTGGCTCTGGCTGTCTCATCATTCGTTCAGCAGAGGCTGCGCGTCTCTCTCCTCTTGGACCTGGTGAGCTGAGGTGCCTCTCACATCCAGATGCTGTGTGGTCCAGAGAGCCTGGGGATCTGGGGTCTGCCCAGTCCCTGTTGGGGACAGCCTGTGTTCAGCCTGCCAGGTAGTGAAGGGGAGCCGTGCCAGCTGCTATCACTATGTCCCACTCCACTACCAAGGGGAGCTTGGGTATCCCAGCTCCATGTGCCGTTGAGCAGTTACAGTGTCAGGCCAGGTGCCTGCAGATGGCTAGCGGCCTCCTCCCAGGCTGGGCAGCGAGATCAGTCTCCTTGCTCAGCTGGCAGATGCCTTGCTCCCACCCCCTCTGCCCTCATCCAGGAGTGCTCACGCTGGGCCTGTGCTGCAGCCTGTGGCCCGCGGGGCTGCTGCACATAGACTGCCACCCACGGACCTGCCTGGGTTAGGGGGCTGCAGCTCCCTGGGAGACACTGCCTCTGAGCCCTCAGCTGGTGACTAGCACATGGACAAGGAGGGACCAGTGTTCTTCCCCTGGCAGCACAGCCACCCCAGCACTGATGAGACAAGAGCTCATTGGGCCCTGATATCTGGCAGGTAGGGGTGTTCTGCAGGCCTTACGTTCCAGGCCTTCATCTGCCCAGTCATGCTCCCCTAGAACATGTTTCCAGTCTTGTCCAGCATATGGGAGGCTGCTCACATCCTCCCAGTTTTTCCAACCCTGTTTGCAAAGGAAAACAGCACAGGGAAAGGAAGCCTGGGGACAAGGAGGTATCCTGAAGTGACAGGTGCCTGCCCTGTTGCAGGGACTAGCAGGGGTCCTGTGCCATTCTGTACCTCCACAAAGGTGTGTGTGGGGGGGGAGGGAGTAAAATCTGGTCACAGTGCTCTGTCCCAATTCCTGATCCTCAAGTTCCTGTCCTGGAGAACAAACCACGTATGTGAGGCTATAGAAGAGATTTAGTGCTGGAGCACAGAACAGTTCTTTGGRTTCCCTCCTCTTCCCTGTGCAGAGACCCATTGAGTCTGATTCCCTGCAAGAGGTCACTGAAACCTCTGGCCCCACTTCAACTCACAGGCTGGTCACCTTCCCTGGCCAGGGTCACCCACTAATTGGAAATGAGTAAAAGCCAGCACACCCAGCACTCAGCCCCCAGTAACCTCTGGGCAGCTCTGAGCTTTCCACCGGGCAGGTCATGGGTCTATCTGCTGAGGTCACCCCAGATGGCAGCCTCCATTCAGAGCCTACCTCTCCTGAGACCCCTCTAGCTCCAACTGAAGAGATCATTCCCAGTGCCCTTGCTGCCAGGGACCAAAGGAAACATGGACACAGCTAACAGCTCTGACACATCAGCAGCTTTGAGGGTAGCGTCAGAGATGGGCCCAGCCTCTTCCTGATGTAGCAACTGGAGTGGCCTTGGGGAGAAGGCTGGGACACTTGCTCCACTGTTGACTGGCCATAGGATTTTGGACAAGCCACTGCCCTGGTTCCCATTTATCACCGTGGCTCCTGCAGGAGAAGGTGGGTGCTTTTGTTACCGGGAGGGTTCAGTGCTTCCCCCAGGAGGCTGCAGAAATATATTGCCAGAGGGGGGAAACTCCTCCAATGGCAGATTCCTGCCCTACTGCCTGACCCACCTGCAGTGCCCGGGGCTGAGAGACAAGTGTCTCTGTTTGTCTGTGGCCTTGTGTGTCCTGTCCTCCCTGTGTAGTCTAGGAGGCCTTTTGTTGCTGTGCATTGTGGCTCCTCTGAATGTAGTGGAAACAGCTACACCAATAAACCCTTCACAGGAACTGATGTGTGACTCTACTTCCCCAGGAATTTGGCAGCCAGCAGAGGGACCAAAACCCAGCTGGAGTGGGTGCTATCGCATTAGTCATTAGGGACTTGGGTGCCCACTGTCAGCACTCTACTATCCCCAAATAGCCAGCTTTGCTACCTGCAGGAACCAGCTTGAGCAAGAGACCCAGTACTGGCAGCTGAAGATGCAGGTCAAGGCCAAGATCCCTGCATTTAACCAGAAATACATATATACGCACATGCCTGGGTGCACCGTACATGCACAGGTATGTGTCCACATACACAGCACACTCAGTGCCTATCTCTTAACCCAGCTCATAGATAGCAGTGCCATTGGTGGAGGACAGAAGAAATGTCTGATTACATGCAGGTTGCCCCCATGCTTTTTTCTCAGACATAAGTCAAACCAAGCGTACAGCAAGCAGGTGTGCCCTAGCACCCTTCCAGGGARGCCCCTCTGATGAAAAACTTCTCTGTGAAGAGCTTCGTCTGACCATGTACTGGTAGTGAAGGTGTTGCCTCTTTTTCTTTGGTTTTCTTTTGTTTGTTTGTTTCCCCAGGGATCTATCCCTGTGATCCAGGCTGACCATCCTGTTACATTCCTGGGAAAAAGCAATGCTGTTTGGTGCACTGTTGTTCAGAAAGGAGTTTTTTTCCAATACAGTGCAGATCACTTAGCAATGCTGAGCTTCCCCCTCTGGAGCACACAGGGAGGTGAGGGACAAACATCTTGGCTGTCCCTATAACTGCAAGCAGGCAAAGGACGTCCTACCTGCTCTCATCCACCCAGACTTCTCCATTAATGCCTGCATGGGTCCAGATCTCTGGGACCTTCTGGTGGTTCCTGGGTGCAGGGAAGCCCGGTCGCAGTCCAGGTCATGGTGGGTCAGATGTCTTCCAGCTACACTCAGCCTGGGCACACGTGCTGGCACATTGCTGTTGGATCTGGATGGTCTGTCCCAGCAGTCAGGGTCCACATCTGCTCCTGGGATTAGCAGCTGCTGTGGGGAATGCTGTGAGTGGAGGGGGGGGGGTTGGCCCTGTTTCTGGGCAGGTCCCATGGCAAGGTGGCCAACGCCTGGCCTTGCAGCATCCTCTCCAGTTCCTAGCAGTGCTGCTCAACCTATGGAAGAGGAGGCAGCACCAGTGCCTGGCTCCTGCTCTTGCAGAGTGGTCAGACACAGGCTAGGCAGGGTCATTTATGCATTCTCCCTACTGGCTGCTCTGCCACCTTCGGAAACGTTCCTCACCTGTTCCTCCCAGCGTCCTTGCTGCTGTGGCTCAAGGGCTGCCCTGAGGGCTTTTGAAAGCCTTTGGCCCTAGCTGGTCCTACAAGATGGTCTAGTCTCCACCAAGCCTTCATGTGCCATCCTTCCCGCACATCTCCCCAACCCCAGCATGTGGCAGTGCTCCCTCTGTCCCTTGCTCTCACAGAGGTATGGCCTTGCCCCATGATGGAGGGCAGTTAAGTGCAGGCTGGTGGCTGAGCAGATCTAGCACGCGCTGCTTACCTCCTCGATGTGGCGGACAAGGACGGGCCTGACCTCCAGCTCCAGCAGCCAGTCAGTCTGCAGGATGCCCCAGTGGTACTCCTCCAGCTCCAGCTGCTGCAGCAGCTCCTCCATCCCCAGGTGTCCTGGTGTGTCCCCAGCCTCCAGCACTGTCTCCCCATGTTGCAGCTGCATCCGCAGGCTGTGGATGCGCTGCGTGACACTGCGGATCTGGGTGTGCAGGGCGCCCGCCCGCCGTGCATGGTGCAGCAGAGTGAGCAGCTCCTCCTGGCTCTCCCGCAGCCGGGCCTGCAGCACTCCAGGGGGCCACGGCTGACTGGAGAGGTCAGGCAAGCCTGCAGGAAAGCTGGACTGCCCAAGGGACCTGCTACCTGGCAGCAGCGGCTGTGAGGCACCAGGAGCTGACCCCACTGTGCCCAGCCCTCTCAACTGGCATGGCGGTGGCTGTGATGGTGGCAGGAGGATGCAGTATCTGCTCCTGTGAAGGCAGATCCACTGCCTGGCAAGCTCTGCTGTAGCCAGACTCTGGTGGAAGATGTCAGGGACCAGCCTCAAGACCTTGTGGATGGGCCCCACATTGGTGAAGTCTTGCAGGTCRCTTAGGCTCTGTGGGGTGAAGATGTCCTCGTGGACGGCATCTCCCCGCAGCAGCAGGGCCCAGCAGCGTCTGGCAGCAAAGAGCTGTGTGGCCAGGTGGGGGATGGAGGCTGGGGGCTCTGAGGGGGATGGTGGCACAGTGGTGGCACCTGGCTCCTCATGGACATAGAAGTTTTCGCAGAGCGGGAACACCACTTTGGTGTCAAACCTTTCCTTCGAGGTACGCAGGTGCTGCAGGTAGGAGGCCAGCCAGCCCACGTAGCTGGCCATATCGTGGCCCTCGGCTGCATGGAGCTCAGCGAGCTTCTGCAGGTGCTCCCAGCTCTCCAGCTGCCCCGAGGGGCTCTGCGGCAGCACCAGCAGCAGCACCCTGTAAAGGCCTTTCAGGTCAAAGCCCCGCCGGCACTGCTGCACGTGCTCCACAAAGGCACCAATCTCTGCTTCGAGGACAGCATAGAGGGTCTCCATGGGCGATGGCGGTCTGATATCACCTTTGTGGTCCTGGGCACCAAATCTGGCGGATGTGCTAGAAAACACATCATGCCTGCTTGCAGCACACAGGCTGGGTGCAGGTCTGCTGGAGAGTCCGCCACCACTGTGGGACCAGAAAGGAGCCCTTTGGGTGCTGCCTTCACTGGGGAGCATGTTGAACCACAAAATGCCTGTGCAAGGTGGGGGAGATGAGAGGCAAGGAGCTGCAGCCCCARGGATGCTGCTGTGCATGGAAGGCACCTTATGCAAGACCAGCTGCAGGCTCCAGAGGGTGGGCAGGCAGCTGCTGGAGATGCTCAGGGATGGGGTGTTCCAAGGGTGATTTCCCACAGCTACCTGGACAAGGCCTGAGAAGTGYGACTGGAGCTGTGCTCTCTCTGGTAGTTTTGCCTGTGGCTATGATGTGTAAGAGAGGATTATCTTTGCAAAAGTAAGCAGCCACACTGCCTGTCTGCAGAACTAAAAATAGGAAGTCTGTTCTCAAAACTATCAGCCGTATTATTTTAAACCATCATATGTTTAGGCAAACTATTTGGGTTTCTGTCTCTGCCTCCTGACTTCAAGTAGGCTCAAACCATCTTCTAAAGCTATTTTTATTCTCTGCAGCCAGGAGCGGCTGGCACATCTCCGTGTTTTACTTTTTAATGAGATAACATTCRCACCCGTTCACATGGCTGTACTGCTGGGATGTTAAGAAAAATGCTGCCTAAGACAACTTGCTCGACAAAACTGAGAACTGATCTCTCTGACAAAATTTCCCCTTTTCCCTGTATATCTCTGTCTCCTTGGCTAGACTATGGTGTGTGCTTTCTTGTTGCTCAGATTTCATAAATGTGGATTAAAAATTTCTCCTCCCTCTTCCAGACCAGGACTGGGTTTGCAGCCCTGCTCCTGGAGTGGCAGGTAAAAATACTAGATGCCAGCTACACTATTTCCCACACTCTGGGCCGGAGCTGGTCAAGTGCTGCTTTGGTTGCGTTTGCCTTCCTCACACAAGTGTCTGCAAAAGAGGTTTTTTTAAACATAAGTTGCACCAACTGGGCACTTCTGGAAAAAGCAGAGCTGATGCTGAGAGGAAGGATCTGCATGTGAGACACCCTGGAGACTGGCTAAAGATCAGCCCCAGCTCACTGATGCTGGAGTCAGTCTTGAATTCAGCAGATAAACACAAATGGCTCRTGGACTTAACCATGGCACAGAAGACAGAGAAGTGCAGGCCCAGGCTGAACTTCCATTCTACATCAAATTTCACTTACTAGTGTGACATTTTGCCCCCAGGTCTCCAGACCTCTGTACTTAAAGCATGGACGACATCTCAGGACTGCTGGGATCCCGGGCAAGAGCAGACTGTGCTATAGGCTGTGCCAAGCTCTGAAATATCTGCATTAACTGGACACATCATCTAAAGTCTACAGACCCTTATATCTGATGCACACCTTCTGTGAGAGCATTGGCCGAGGCTGTGGCTTGCCAAAACCGCTGTCCTTGGCCTCATACATCCCTGCCGCTGTGCCAGCCCCACACACACTGCCCTCTTCCTTCCATCCACCTCCCCTCTATATCACTCAAAAAAAGGGAACTCACCAGCTCCAGGAAAGGCACCGGGGAGAGGAGAGAGGGCTGAGCTGGGCCCTGCTGCCTGCAAGGGGAGGAACCTGCCCTCCACGCACATGGACACAAACTGTCCTCTCCATGGGAACGGCAGGTTCGGACATGTCCTTCATAGGCACCTGAGCCAGCCTTTCCCAAAGCCTCTTGCCAGCCCTGCAGGCATTGCCAATGAGAGAGATGCAGCTTCCTCCAGCCCCTCTCCACTTGCACAGGGGTTTTAATGAAAGAGACACTTCTTTTGCAGCAACGCCTGAATCCTGGGCACTGGACAYAGGCTTGGTTCACACAACTCTTCAATACAAGTGAGTGCTCATGCGCATGGCCCTGAATTTGTCCAGAAAGGCTATCTGGCCTGGGAAAGAGAGGTTCATTAGCCTTGGGCTGTTAGGTATCTGCCTGGGCAGGGAACCAGGCACCCCAAGCCTGAAGGTGTTTGCTGAGGACAACACCAGGCCACTTCTGTGGCCTGTGCAAGATCCTCCTGCCCAGTTGCATGTTTGGCTGGGGTGCAGCTAACCACGAACTGCTGCATCACTCTGAACAGCTGAATAGCATAAGCCAGGTGAGACCCGAGGATGCCTGCAAGGTTACTGGCTTCTTGGGCCCCCACTGCACCAGCATCTACCAGATCACAGCACAAGGGGGGACATGGTGAATGAACCACAGTGCAGATGRAGTCCTGCCTAGGGGAGAGCAGGAGTGGCTTGCACAAGTTTCCCTGCAGAGAGGGGAAAGGTTGGCTAGGAAAGGCATTTCACCAAGGCATGCTCGGTCTGAGCTCCAGATTGCTGCTGCAGAAGCTTTTCCCCTGTAGGGAGCAGCAGGGAGCTAGGCTGGCACCCTGCGGGGTGTCCTGCCTCCCTCTGAGCACCACAAAGCAGAAAGGGGCATCGGATGTGGAGGCRGAGCACAGAGAAGTAGGGGGACACCAGAGATGCACAGCATCCCCCATCGCTGAGACCACATTGCTCTGCTGCCTCCTTGCCTATGAGCTGCTAGATTTGATCTTGCTGTTGAAGAAGAGGAGAGAAAAATTCCCCTCTTGTGACTCCTGCAGAGAGCTGTACCTCTGCTGCAGGAGCCCAGCTGGATGTTGCCTTCATCCATCACCCGACAGGCATCCCTGGAGGATGGGGAGCTCATGCTTCCCCCCAGCACACAGGGTGTGGCAAGGTCACATGAGGAACGGGAGAGCCTGGGGGACATCGGGAGGAAGCCAGCTAGCTTCTAGTGCACCGTTTGGGAATGTGACAAGCTTTCCCTTGGGGAGGGCAGATGGCCAGAGGCAGGGGGCCATTTCCTGCTGCTCTCAACCTGAGTTGCACTCAGGCTTTTCGGCCCTGAAAGAGACCTTGAAACTGGGTGCATTAGCAGACAAGAGGCAGCTGCCTTCGGAAGAGGGAGGCTGGAGCCGAGGTGCCAGGGGAGTGCAGAGGCAGGGAAGGAGTTAGCACGGCCATGTACGCTGTCTGGCTTTGCTTACGCTCAGTAAAACGGCCTTGCACATTGGCCTCGTGGGTGCTTACAAGGGACTCTTCCGCCAGAGCTGGACAGGGATTGGCATCATTTTGGCTGCAGATGCTGAAGAGAAAGTGTGGAGTGCACAGGGTGGAGATGCACACTCTCCTTTAGCAGAGACATGCTTTTGCAAGCTGAAACTGCTAAAGAGATATCAGGAAGAGGAAATGTTCGGAGCTCAGGCTATCAGCACCCGGTCAGCCAGTCAGCAAATCCTGGCCATTGGCAGGGGTAGCGATATGACACTGTTTAACCTCCTTGCTTGCTTTCCTGGGTTTATCGTGCAGCCAGGGACAAAGATGGAGAGCTGTTCATGTCTGGTGAAACAGCCTGGTCTGCTCCACATCTGGCTGACACACTTTCTAAAGCATGAATCCCACAGTAATGGTATCTGTGAGCAAAGCCCTGCTTATACACTCAGTTAAGCAGAATCGGTAAGGCTGTTTGTAACACACCATCTGTGACCTCCCCAGTATCACATCATTAATAGCAAGGCTCAGTCTGGGTCAAACAAAAGCAGGGCAGGCTTAATAGGAGAGGAAATTAGGTGGATGTGCTTGGCTGGCTTCATCCCTGCGTGTTCCTACCGCAATTAAAGCCTTGTGCAGCTCAGCTCTCTTTTTCAAGGAACTTGCCGCCAGGACTGCACTTCTCATGACCAAATTGTAAAAGATACGGGAGCAAGTTTTGGTGCCAAGGAAATCTGCCCCAAGGAAGCTGTGGTGGGGAGCCTCAGTGAGTCACTGCTGGGAACTGGAGGTATGTCCTAGCATACGGCAGGGGTGAGGGGGAAAGACTGGGCAGGGGGGAACAAGGCCCCTATCTGCAGAGAGGACAAACTGGAAATATCTATGGATTTGGTCTGTCCAGCATGGGCAAGCATAGACAGTAAAAAGTTACAGCTAATACTGGCCCCAGGAAGCTTTTCAGTGATGTAGCTAGGGAAGATGTGTCAGAGGCCAAGGGATGGCCCGTGGTAACAGGAGGATGGACGTTACCAGTGTCTGTCCTCCAGGCCCTTCTGCTCCCGCTCTCTGCTCTTGTGCTTGGACTAAAAATTGAAGAAGACATCCTGTTTTCCTGAACTATAGGGAAAAAAAGGCAGCCCTGGAGGGCATTCCTGTGCCTGGATGAGATAAAAAGCTTTCTGYAATCAAACTAAGCAGGGGTACAACCACCCTTGTCACGAGCTCTGTTGTACGCAATGGCAGCACTCAGGGCGCTGCGGCCAGAAGGGCTCACTGATACCAGTGACTGAGATGAGAGCCAACACGGTGCCCGGGACCCATGAACGCCCTCGCTTCAAGTGTCCCCATCGCAAGGAGGGCTCCTGGGCAGATCTCTTGCTGCTCTTGGCCTGGGTCCCCAGCAGTGGGTGGCTTCCTGCTCGCCAGGACAGAAGCTCCGCTCATGCTCTCAGGGCAGCAGGTGCCGCAGTGTTTGATGTTGCCCTGTGAAAGCCTCTCCAGGCAGCCTTAATCACATTCCTCTGGAGCAGGGACACATCTGGTACGAACATGATCCTGTCCCCAAGGGGCCTGTGCTAATTCCAGCCATGGAGCCCCACAGCAGCCCTTGTGCCTTGGGCAGGGAGAGCTTCGGTGTGGCTTTGATCACTGCCATCCTTGTCTTGCAGGGGACAGAGCTAGCTTGTTAGCAGGGGGCAGGAAGGGGAGAGGCCAACCTGGGCCATGGGGACACCATTCTGGGTGGGAACAGCTTTACATGTGTCTAGGAAGCAAGGGTCACTGGCTGGAAAATGCAGGCTGAAGCTATTTTTGGAGCCCAGCACCCTGTGCCGGTGCAGGTGTATGGACACACAGTGCTGACCCTTGCTAGCTGTGGAAGTACCTCCTGCAGCAGGACAGAGCAGGGCACAGGGGCACTTCCCTGCCTGCTGGCAGCTTTCCAAGAGGCAAGTATCCACAGCTTTCCCTGTCACTTTTCTCTTTGCAGGAAATATCCACGGTTTCATGCCTGAGTTTGGGCAATCTGAGCCCTCAGCTGGGCAGCCTGGACCATGTGTGGGTCTAATCCATGGCCTGGCTCACCACGGGGCTGGGAAAGGGAGAAGGGAGGAATCTGTCCTTTTCAAAAGTCTTTATTGAAGTTGATTTCAAGCAATTGTGAAACTGGAGCTGGGAAGGTGCCAGGGCTGTGGGGACAGCGTGTGCCCTGGTATGTGTCCTCTTCCCGTTGCTTGCATGTGGTCTGCAGTGGGGGAGCACCTCRGTGTCTGGCCTTCTGTTCACATGTGCCTCTCCACACTGCAGGGCCGGGCAGGCCCCTGCAAGGGGATATGCTTCGTTTTGGGGGTTTGCTGAGTGCAAAAGCAGCCGTGGCTCTGTAGGCGTCCCTGACTGCTGTCTGAATCCAGATTGTGTCTCTGCACCTCATCCAGCCTGGCTGGACACTCATGAGCACAGCGAGCAGTCGGGGAGATGGGACACACGGCCGAGGTGTCCTGGGCAGGCTGAGGCACATGGACYTGCCTGATGCTCTCCTCCTGTGACTGATGCCTGCCTGCCTCCCAGCTGTGTGCCAGGCCTGTGGCAGAGGAAAGCAGGATATTGTCTCTTGTCCAGGAGGAATTCCTGCCTCTGCGTGTTCCTGCCAGTCTCCAGCCAGCCGGCCCTCGCTGTGGGAAGCACAGCAGGAAGCTGACTCACCGTCTGCAGCCTCTGCTGCCATGGCTGGGTGCGGGGCTCAGCTGCCAGCAGCACCAGAGAATCTGCTCCTTTTTAAAGTGTAGGAGTAGCTCATTGCCCAGATACCTCCCCAGCACGYGCCTGTCCTGGCTGTCCTCTGCTACAGGCCAGTTCTCTGCTTACAGGCTGGTTTGCTTTAATTTCGACCAAGAGGACAGCTGTGGGATCCTGCCTGGTGTGTTGTGTTTAGCTGGGCTGGCAGGACAGCTGGGAGCTCAAGTTGAGCGTTGCTGCTAAACACGCAGCTCCGGGGTTGGAGGCAACCCCAGCACAGGGCACAGAGATGGGCAAGTGGGAGGCTGACGGTCTGGACAGGGGTCTTGGATCTATGCCACACAGCAGAGCCCACACCAGCTCTCTGCTTCAACTTCATCATTCAGCTGATGCAGCAGCCAGCTGTCAGAGGTGACATCTCAGCCTAGCCAGTGAAAGAAGTATGGCACACATGCCTCACCCTGTCTCTTCTGCACTGGCCATGACRTGGTGCAGCAGTGTCCAGGAGGCTGGCAAGTCTTAGGGATGTAGAGAGAACATGTGGCTGCTCATGAGAGCTGGGGCTAAACAGATGGTCACATCCACATCTTCCTGGTGAGCAGCACCTGAAAAGTTAGGCAACAATTCAGACATCCTGAATTCCAGATGGGCTGTATGACTGTAGCACTAATGATTTAATCCGGTAACAGAAAGGAGCAAAGTTTCTTATCAAGATCCTTTCCTACCACGCTGACAAAGCTCAGGGCCTGTAGTATCAGATATTGCTGCTGTGGCTGGAGAATCTAAGTGTTCACTGCCTGGACATGTTGGGAAGCTATTTTGCTCCGAGGACGAACTCAAGCTACTGTTCCTTAGAAGGTGTCAATCAGACAGTAGTTAATACTAAAGGTCTTGTATTTTAAAAGGTAGATTCCTTACTTTACATGGGGCTTTTTGACCACTGTTAGGTCACTGCCTCAGAGATCCTTGGAGGCCTGGTAAAGCCGTAGCAGTGGCTGCTCCATTACTGCTCAGCAATACATACGCTGCATCACTGTTACTGTGCTGAAAACAACAATCATGGACCTATGCCTTTTTCCATAGTGGGTGCACACTCTTTGGGAGCTGATGAACATGAAAGGAAAGGGATCACAGTAGGAACCTGACCTGAGAAATAAGGGGAAAGTCCCTGAGCTCATGATGAGTGCATTTGGGTTGCTTGGTGAGTTTGCTAAGAAACAGGTTTGCTGCTAGCTCACCATTTTGTTTCATTGCCAGAACTCCTTTGACATGCAACTGTGAGGGTCATGCTGTGAGCGGAATGCTGGAGATGCCTGCTGGTGAAGACCCTTGGCTGATACATGGAGGAAGTACAGGAGATGTGTTCTCCTCAGCTTTCCCATGGCTGTGAAGAGCTCCACAACTCCTTGGTGACCATGCGAGGAAGAAGCTAGACAACCAGAAAGGTCTGCAAAAGCAGCAATAACAGAAGAGAAACTGCCCTCCCTGCTGGAAGAAGGTTGGCTGCTGGCCTCCTAGAGAGGAACATAGGTGGATGTTGGAGGTGAAACTCCTGAATATGGGCACACAGATGAGAAACAAACCCCAGTGGCAGAGGAGGTCATCCCTCTTCCCTTATAACAGGATGGCTGATATTGTCCCTGGCAGAAAGTGAATGGGGTGGTGAGTGACAGAGGGACACATGTGTCAGCTGGAGCTGCCATCCCAGTGTCTGGCCTGCCAGCCAGAACCCCAAACCTGAGTCATAGCTGGAAGGTCCCAAAGACTCACTGCCCTGCGGGTTATCCCTTACTGCCCATCAGCATGGCCCTACCATGAGCTACCCTGGTACACTGAAGTGACACCAGGACTCCAAGAGGGTGCAGTGCTCAGCACCTCTGGTAGCTTCTCTTCCATTTCACAGTCCAAACTGTGGCAGAAACAGGCTGATGATAAATGTGTGGCTGAGGAGGRGTCTATCATGAACAAATAGTGCTGAGTTGATCTAATCCCCTTGACTAACAGGGTAACTGGCCTTACATACAGGATGGAAGTATTAGATGTGAGATAATGACTGCAGTTAGGCTTCTGGTGCTGTCTTTCATGATGCTGTAATAAGACAGGGGAAGTGGTGCAGATTAAGCTAATCCAGGGCAAGTACAAAAGAGACTAAAAAATAATCATGTCCAGGATAGTTTCCACCAAGTTGATATCAAAATGCAAGGACACTCTGAGAGGGACACAGATATTACAAAAACTTCCCCAAAGGTCCAGATAGTGAGCCTGTACGAGGCTGATGAGGTGGTCAGCACAGGTTAGACAGACATCTGTTGTGGTGACCTATGTGTGACTGTCTTGTAGCAGAGGTTGGACAAAATACTCAGAATCCTCTCTATCTTTTAAATAGTTCATAAAGCTTATTGTTCACCTATATATATATATATATATATTTCTTAGTCTGTCTTTCCCCTTCGTTAGAGCTCCTTTTTTCTTCCTTCCAGAATAAAGAGGCTCCTACTGAAAGAAATCTCCCCACCTCCCCTGCAGGTTCCTGTCAACTGTGATCTGGCCACACGTTTTTTTGGCAAACTTCACCCAGTCTCTTGCTCTGTGCCAGGTTTTCCAGATCTCTGAGATACGATTTTGAAGCGCTGTCAGTGTGCCTGTTAATGGTCTCGCTCACTTACATTGCGCTATTAACAACCTGCTGAAGGGACCCTGAACGTGAAATGTTTGCTAGTCCAGACTACGTCAGCTGTCCGTCCAAACCGGGCACTTTGCTATTGCCGTACGCAGAGGAGGTTTCTCTTCCCCGCTGCACGTTCGTGTGTGGCACTGGCAGCTCGGGCTCTGCCGGCATCTCCCGGACCCCCATCACCTCTCCAGTGCTGCTCTCTCGGGGATGCTGGCTCCTCTCCAGCCAGCTCCTCTGCTCCTGAACGTTCAAGCACCTGTGAGCCAGCAGACCTGCTTTGGTCCGTAGGACCGACGGACGATTCGCCACTCCTCCTTTTTTTTTTTTTTCGCCCGTGCATTTCTTCCGTGCCACAGTGCCGCACGCGGCGAGGACACCCCCTTTCTGAGCGAAACGCGGGGTGCCACCGCACGTGCTCGGCAGGACGCTCTCCCCCCGCGGCCGCCTCG
>NW_028185306.1:2696856-2698453 GCF_003343005.1 Rhea americana | reverse complement strand
AGCCGCGGGGTGCGCCCAGCCGCCGTGCGCCCCAGCGCTCCCGCCCCAGCGCCGCCGGTGATGCGGCCCTGAGAGCCGCCCAGCAGCGCTGCCCGCCGGGCGAGACCCGCCGATGGACGCCTCTCTCCGTCAGGTAGGGAGCGGCAGCACCAGCTGGGGCTGCACAGCGGGGCCAGGCGACCTGGGGGTGCTGGGGAAGGCGGGGGTGCCTCGGGGGGACCGACGGGAGCAGGTCGCCACTCCCTCCGAGGCATCTCTGGGGTGTGCCATGGGTATGGGGTGGAGGGTCRGGGCGACCGTGCCCTCAGCACATCTCTGCACCCCACGCCTCTATGGACCCCTCCGCTCGCCCTGGCTCAGCAGAGAGCGATTGTGGTCGCTGACCCACCCGGGATGTTTTGCGGGATGCTCCACTCCCCTCTGGGCTCGCTGTACTCCTTTCCCGTGACTGAGCATTGCCAGCCCAAGTGCTGCCTTAACCGAATGAGCCCAAGTTTCACTTTTTCTTGAGCACTCAGATGCTGAGCGTTTTGTTTCTGAGTGCTCTCCGGCCCAGCATTGCATTCGGGAGCCCTTGTGAAGCGCTGAGTGGGTTGCAGGAGCCGGAGCCCCAGTGATGTGCAGTTCTAGCCATTCAGGCTGAGAGCTCCTTGCAAGGAGGAGAGAGGATTTGTCGCATGATAGTCATGGCTGCCCAGAGACTGCTCGCATGCTGCTTTAATCCCCTGGAGTGACTTAAGGGTCCGGAGCCTGCTCCTGCCTGTGTGTGCATGTCACAGCTCAGCCCGCTGCACGTGGCACAGGGCCAGCGCTGAGCCGGTGAAGCGTCGGGAAGCGTGCAATGTGAGGGAGCGTCCATCTGAATCCTCAGCCTTGGCAGTGCTTCTGCCCAGTCACTTTCACGCTGGCGAGCAGAGCGGGCTCCTCTGGAGCCAGGCGTGTGCCTGCTGGATGCCTGCTCTGGCCCTGCGCGTGCCTGCAAGGTCCCTTCCCCGGGTGCTTCACAACAGCCGCGCGGGGCATTGCGTCTCCCACTGCTCGCAGGGAGAAAGTGGGGTGCTGCGTTAGTGCACGTGGCCCATGTTGTCTCTGTCTCGTTCCTTGCCTGAACACGCACACATTTCAAGCCTGGCCTGATGCTGGCTTTGGTTGTGAGGGCTATCTCCTCCCAGACAGGGGCACGAGCGAGGCTGGAGCTGCTCTGCCCTTGCTGGCCCCTGCAGCCGCTGGCGGGTGACTGCGACACTGGCRCTGGGCTTGGTGGTCTCTGCGGGGYGAAGGGGCCGTCCCGTGGWCCRCAGCTGAACATGGGCAGACTCCTGTTTGGGGCCAGGGGCCTGTCCTCTGAGCAGGCCGACCACTATCCTGGATTCACATCAGACACTTCCCGCCCCCAACTGGTTTCCAGGCCATTAAACCCAGCATTTGGCCCTTGCCTTGTCCTGGGTATGGCGAGGAAACTTGCAGCCCCCACGGAGCAGCCTGCAGTCAGTGGGGTGGTGGAGCAGCTAATGGGCTCAGGCCTGCCCCTTCCCCCATACAGCACTTTCGTTATCAGAACAGATGTTTTCCCAGATCCCAGTTCCAGCGGGGAAGG
>NW_028185306.1:2590681-2696713 GCF_003343005.1 Rhea americana | reverse complement strand
TCACCAAGGATCGTTGCAGCCATTAACTGATTAACCTGCTGCTCCTGGAGGCCTGGGCTGCCTCTATCTAATCAGATGGAGCCCAGGGTTTCCCAAGGGGCCATTTCACCAGAGCCTCTTTCTCCACCCCTCTATCAGGAGGAATCTCCTGGCCCTTTGCAATAGCAATAGCCACGGAGGAACATGAAGCTGTAAGTGCCTGATGGAAATTGRACACTGGAGAGGGGATGCCCAGAGGCACATGTCTCAGCCAGCAGTGCCCAGCAGGCAATCATGCACTTGTCCAGCTTTGCTTGTCGAGGCAATTCTGCCATTACCCGGAGAAAAACGGATTGCCGGGTAGTCCTGAAGCCAGGGACTCCATGGGCAGAACTACATCTTCTGTAAACATGGGCTTAAAATCTCCCTGGTGAAGCAAGGTGTGTGGGAAAGCATCAGGCTCTGTGCTTTGCAGGACAGACAGTGGGGGGTGGGAGTGGGGAATATGGCTTCCTTGGAGCAGGAATGCTTGGCATTTTCTGCACCCTGGCCACTCTTTCTCTTTCTCCATGGGAGGCTCTTGGTGGGAGGGCAACGCCAAAGCAGAAGGGAGTTGCTCCACTTCTTTGCAGCAACAGAAGCCAAGCTTGTCCCAGGAGACGTGTCATCCCAAACAATGAATAGCTTAAACTCCAGTTCATTGCTGGTCTAGCAGGCTCCCATCCTCAGCTCACGGCATTCAGATATCACGCTGAGAGATGTACTCAGTGTCTGAGGTTAGATGAGGATGCTGTGGGTCTTCACAGCTGCTCTGGTTCTTMCCTCTGTGTGGAGGAGACCAAAGGAGTTTTTAATCTTTGAAGTTTATCTATGATAAGTGGCTTGACAGCTAGGAAGTTGACCTCCTTATCATCCTGGCTGTGGCCAGGGAGGGGGGTGGTTTTGGCCTGTGGTGCCAGCTTGACACTGCTGAAGGGCTTCCCATGTGCCATGCCYTCCTCTAGCTGCTGGCAGGGTGCTTGCTGCTTGCTCCTTCCCTGCTGTGTCCAAAGGGAGGCTCCGACTTTAGAGAGGACCAGATTAGAAAGCCTTCATCCTCAGCAAGTGGCAGAGCCCAAAGGATGGACGCTACCATCACTGGTCTTGTGTGCAGCATAGCTCAAAGGTGTGATGGAGGGTGCGTTCCTTCAGCGGGGTGCAGTGTGCAGCAGAGGAGCCGAGACGGTGTGTGCACTCTGCTGCCTCTGTTCCTCGCTGCTTCAGCGAGTCCTGTGCCCAGACAGGGAGGAGGGGCCCCGGGGCGATGGCTGCGGTGAGCAATGACGGATGAGAGTTTCCCTGCGTGCCTGGAGTGTGGGCAGGATGTGGGGTGACACAGAGGATGTGACTCGCTCTCCAGTTCGCCCTGAGGAGCAGGAATGTCGTGGCCCGGGTTAAAGGAGACACTGCTCCCATCCCACCCCTTTCTGCTCTCCTGTTGGAGTGACCAGCTGGCACAGCCCCACGGTCTGTCTGAACTGAGCAGCAGCATCCACTGGAGTCACAGAGMCCATTCTCTTTCTGCTCCTGTGCCATTGGCTTAGAAATACTGGCATTGCAAGGGTTAAACAGTTTTCCTCATTGCTTTTTTGATGAAATGCTAGGYTTTTCATCTGTGTTTTAAAATAACCCCCAAAGTCCTTAAGCTTTCTGACTAGGAGAGAGAAGGGCAGGGGATCCTGTGCTGCACAGCCATGGTGGTTTGTGCTGTCCTCCCTCCAGCCTTGTCTTCACTTGTAGCCCCTGTCCTCCCTGGCACAGCCTGCCTCTTCCCCATTGCCTGGGACAGCTGCTGTGGAGGTGGGCAGAGGAGCCACCTCTCCCAGGGACTCATGCAGACTGGGGAAAGCCCAGGGCTYCTGTGGGGAGCTGTATCCAGAGTGCAAAGGCTGCACCAGAAGCAACCGTCCAAGTATCTGAGCCACTTTCTCAGCCCCAAACTGAGGCATTGTGCAGAGAGCAAGCAAACAGCTTGGCACAGGCTGCCATGCAGGTGTAATGACTGCTCGATGTGACTGTGGGAAGGCTCTGACTACTCTGCAGGGCCATCAGCTAGTTTGCAGAGTTGCCCTTCATCGGCCATGTGATGTTTGGCTTTACACACTGCCGTTCAGGCATCTGCTGGCTCCTTACCCCGGCATAAACTCAAACACATAAACATTTAGGGACAAAGTAAATGGGATGTGGGTAAGGAGAAGAGCTGAAGGCATTTGTCTGCAGATGGATCTCTGCAAGCCTTATTCTTGGCCTTATTCTTATTCTTGCAATAGTGGCACCTCTCAGCTGGGACAATGTTGTGCTCAGACTGCTGCTGCCAGGGTTTCTCTCTGCAGCAGCTATAGGACCGGCCTGATTTTTAGTTGTGTATGCTGATCTCACCAGCTTTGAACTCTCAGTGAAGCTATATTGTAATGCTTGTCTAGCTGGCTCATTCAGGGATGAGTCTCCCTGGGGAGCCCAGCTTATCATAGGCAAGAAGGCTAATATGTGACATCCTGGATTAAGTTTCTCAATAGCCTAGTTTGCCTTCCCCACGCTCCCTCTGGTTCAGAGAAGGTGGAGCTCCTCTGAGAGAAAGGAGTGTGGCCGGATGTCCCAGAGAATCCTTCCAGCATCTCTTTCCGTTCCAGAGACTCTTGTCTGGAATGAGGGAAGTGGTTCAGCTGACTTAGATGACGCTGACCATGAGTGACATGCTGTCTTTCCAGATAACAGTGAGCTGAGTGCCCGTGTGCTAACAAATGTTGACTTTGGAAATGCCGTCTTGGAAAGAAATGGTAGATGAGAGCTGCTCCACCAAGAGTTCCCAATAAGCTTCTCTCGTCTTCTGAGCACCACATGCTTTGTTGAGTCTCCCTGAAAGCCTCCTCTTAGTTTAGCAAGAATATTTGGCCTCTTAGAAAAGAAGATCAGAAAAGATTGAGAACAGAAAGAGAAATGCTGACCATTACATGCATGCTGTGTATGTACACTTGAGGGTCACTGAGTGAATACCAAGCAAAGCTGTTTAATTAGTTTGCATAATGCAACTGAAGAGAAGTATCACTGGCCTTGAGAATGTCCATGGTGCTGGTGTAATATTGACGTTCCCACATGCAGAATCCTCCATCTCCCCACACCATTCGGGGTGATAAGCAGCCAGAGGTAAGGAGAAGGGACCTTTTTGCCCTGATGTGGAGCAGCAATTGCAAGAAGAAAGCTCTTGCACCAAAGGTGACAGGAGGAAGTGTCTGGTGGAAGAGAGGGAGTCCTGTTCGCTCTCCCCTTAGGGTGTTCGTCTGGAGCCAGGCTTCCCTGAGCTGCGCCCTTGTCACATCCTATAAGCAAGCTAGGCTGGTGGCTCAGTTGCAGCATGGGAGCCTCCATGTAAAACAATCCCGTATCTCTGCTGGCCAGCCTGTGGCTGCTCTCTCACCATCATCAAAACCACCTCTGGTTTCACTTCTTGCCTCACTTTCTTTTTCCACATAATAATTGCAAAAATTGCACAATTTCTTATTTCCCATTTTACTTTAAGGAAAATGTGTGATCTATTTAAATGTGATCATTAAGACTGAAACTGCAGGCCTGTGAGTCAGGGAGTTTATATTCAAGTTTCCCTCATCTGTGCTATTCTGTCTTCTCATTTTCATCCAGGATTACTCGCTGTTCAGTAGTGTGTAAGGCTGTGTCCCAGGAAGCACATTTGTGAACCCTGTTGCACCTACATAGCTGAGGAATGCATGTTGGAGGGAAAATACTGCAAACTACTCTGGCTCTTCACATCATTCAGCTCTCTTGAAAAAGTCCTGGGCATCACGACAGACCGTGAATCTGAGTCAAAGCTCAAAMTGGGTGTAAAAGGGCCACTAAGTAGGATGGGTAACAGTTGTGAAGTGTACATGTGTGTTATCGCTGCAGCTGGGACCCAAGGCGTACCTATCTGCACATCCCTCCCCAGGCTCCTGTTTTGGGGACGGTGGCAGAGAGGAGCAAGCTGGAGATACGAGGAACAGCAGCAAGCTGAGAAGCTCCAGGCCCCTCACCCTGTTCCCTTCCTTCTGCTTCTCACTCCTGCAGGTCCTGGCACCGTTAGGCCTGCTGCTTCTGTTGCTCCAGACGCAAGCCAAGCCGGCCGGCCGTCGGCTGCTGCTTTGACCCGCTGCGTTGGCCTCTGGGCCACACACTGTTTGACACAATGTTCAGTGGACTCTTGGGTGCTGCCATTATAGTCGCAATAATTACCATAGCAAATAAACCAGAGGAACTCAAATAAACCAGTTGCCTYTCTTAGATTCACTGATCCCTATCTTTTATGAGAAGGTGTAAATTCAGGCTCAGGGCTATGGCTGTGTATTAGACACCTATTTTTTGGAGAGGTTCCTGCTACCTACGTTTTTAGCCAAAAATTGAGGTTTGGCTGAATCACATTTTCTGGAAAGACTTCTTATTTSTGGAGGTTCCCCTGCTTTTTTGCAGTTTCTTTGAGTGGTTACACAACCTTGTTTTAAAATAAATCCTGTTTCATTTCTAAAGTGAATTTGTCTGGCAGCTACATCCATTTTTGGATCCTACTTTTTTTCTGCTTCGTGAGAGCTATTTAGTCCCAAATGTCTTTCATCTCTGCAAGAAATTATTCTTCGGCACCRGGTAGCCTCTGTATTGCTGTCAAGGGTGAGACAGCAGGGAGCATAGCCATGGTTTCAGTACTGCTGGCAGTGCAGTCTCCGCAGCACGGTTAGCAAGCAGGAGTTAGGTGAGTAGTTAGGTGATTTATTCAGGGACCAAGATGAGATTTRCAACTCGTGCTGGACCACATGCTGCTGTGAGCCCACTGCTATCAGTGTCTGAGCTAGATAGAGTGGGCCAAGCTCTGGCAAATCTACATAACAACATTAGCTTTTTCAGAAGTATTTTTGCATTACAAGGAATCTTTCTGATTAGCAAGAGAGACTGTTTTCTGCATTTTCTCTGAAAGGCTTCTTTCTCACACCCCAAAATGTGTCAGTACTAAACTTCCTTACTCCTGTTCATTCATCCAAGACTTGCTCTTGTGGCAACTGTGTGTCCTGGGAGCTTCTGTGCAGCCATTCTACATCCTCCCTGGGCATGCAGCTTCCCGGAATACACTTCCTTGCAATCCCCACTGACCCTTCAGTCTGGCTGTATTTTAATCCCATTTTGTTCAAATGAGTGGACTGGGGAATCCACACTGCTCTGATACGCTCATCCTTGCTGACACTTACTGATCTACCAAATTGTGGCATCAGCTAGTACTATCAGCACTATTTTTGTTTTTAGATCTTTGATGAAAATACTAAATAGCACTGGCCCTCTGTCTGCAGAGTTAGAAACTCCTTCACTCAGATATGACTTCTCCTATTCATAACAATTTTTTCAAGATCCCTTTGCTGCTTTTTAACCTGTTTGCTCTTCATGCRCTTTTATTGGACTACTACTTCTTACATGGTAAATGCCATGGAAGCCTATCTGTTTATCAGTTATGTTTGTAGGCTAATCAAAAATTGAAGAAAAAAGTCTATTTGACTAGCCTTCTTTCCACATGTTGACTGGCACTGGAAAATGGTTAAAGCTAGATTATCTTTAAGCTGAAAAAGCTGAGGGCAAAAACTCTGTATTTTCCCTGGGGTTATCAGACTAAACAACCTTTGGTTACTTGGTGTAATCCTGTAACAGCCCTCATTTAGGCTCTGACCCTTCCAGTCTCTTGGAATTTTCTTAGCATTGACAGAATTATCAAAAATGAGTATCAGCTGGTGGGAAACTTTATTGGCCAGATCTCTGGGAAATCCTGGGACTGTTGATTTTTAAAATATTTTACATCCTTTCCATTTATTAATGTATGGGAAAGTATTTCATCATCGCCATGTGACGCAAGAGGGGTACTTTCCAGGGATATTTATTCAACACTTCTGCATTTCTCCATTGTTATTCACAATGCTGTCATCTCCATCTAGTAACTGGATGGTGCTATCAGTGGGACATCTTTACCTCCATTGATTTTAGATGAGGAAATAGTGAAACATGGACTCTACTGTCTTTACTCTTTTCTAACTTCTAATTTATGTGGGTTGCTTCCTCGCTTTTCCCCCATTTTCACTATAACTTCAAATCAGCTGAAAGTCCATCCCCATTCAGAAACTTGCTTTCTTTGAGGAGTTTGAGGGAAGGACAGTGAGGATGATCAAACGTCAGGAAAACAYCATGTGAAGAGATTGAAAAGCTTGAGAATATTTTATTAGTGAAATGACAAATAGGATGAGACATGGTAAAAGAGCAGAAAATAATGGATGAGACAGAGAAAGTGGACTGGAATCTTCTGCTCCTCCACCTCTGACTGTGAGAAAAAAAAGGATTTTTTGCATCACTGGAATGAGGCTGATTCATTAAAAAGTGTATTTTCCATATAATGTATGCTTAGATGGTAGAATGCCACATGGCAGGGAATTATTGTAGTCAAGGATGTGGCAAGATGAAAAGGCAGTGGACATAATCCCAAGTTATACTTACTACAGATACTGCAGAAGTACTGTTTCAAGGCTCTTATCTGAGATTTTTACCAAATACATTCAATAGCAGCTGCTTGGAAGCAGGATGCTGGACCCTGGCTGCTCTTCAGTGGACTTCTATATCCTCATGGTTTCCCAAGGTCCTTACCTCTCCTCTGTGGAGGAGAACGTGTGTTCCCTGAACGTCTTGCTTCAGGTTTGAGTTGGGGACAGAGAGAAGGTGACCTCCTTGCTGTCTTCTGCTGCATATGGTCAGCTTGCCACCATCTACAGCAAGACAGGCAGAAATCCCACTTCTGACTCTCCTCTGGTTTAGATGACAATGATTTTCCTGCTTGAAATGTTGACACTTGGGCATAGACAGTGCCACCACTGACAGAAAGGGTCATTCTGTGCCCTCTTTGCCTTAGGACCCACCAGCTCACTGGATATGCAGCAGGTGCTGCCTCTTGGCTTGTTTAAAGGGAAAGCTGTGAGGGCCTGGTGTGCTTTGGGCACAGCTGGGGCTAGAGACAAGCAATTCCTCCAGGAAACTGAGATTCAGCTGTGAAGCCATTGGCCAAATTTGAGAGAGGGATGGACTTGCAAGGAAACCACCTTATGGTAGGTGTGTTTAGTGGTGAGGAGACCTAAGGTAAGATCCAAGCTGAGAGAAGGGATGTCTCTTTTTTGCAGTGTTTCCAGCAGTCAGCTGGTCAATGAAAGCTTTGCTGTGGCCAGGCTGTGCTTTTGGATATATCATGTTGTCTCTTTCTTGGCAGGGCTTCTACAAAGAAGATATGGGAAAGGTGAGATTGCTATGAGCTGCTGGGGGTGTTCAGAGACAGGGAACATGCAATCTGTAGGAATCCAGGCTCTGGGTACTGTGGCCTATGGGTGACTTGTTTTAATTCAAGTCTTGGATGGGAAACCTCCTTCCATCTTGGGGAGCATAGTGGCTCTACTGCTGCTAAGGGTCATAGCAGGGATCAGCTCATGCCAAAATGAAGCCTGGGGAGCACTTGCTTTGAGCCTTGGAAGGCTACATGCCTGCTGCTTCTTCCTCTCTGTCACCTTTCCTCTGTTGCTCTATGGTCAAGTGTCACTTTGAAGCATATAAAAACAGCTGGGGATCCATTCCCTCTGCTTCCATGGCAAGGAGCTGGTGTGGCTGCTATAGGGGGTAGCAGCCTCCTTTGAGTGGAGGAAGCATTACTTTCAAAGACTAGGCTGTTCCTGGGGAATATCTGAGGCAGGGAGGTGTGCAGGGGTATGAAGAAGAGGCTCTGCAGCAGCCAAGCTGGAGGAGGAGAGAAGTGCAGAACAGATGGGAGGGGGAAGTGAAGGAGGGGTGGGAATCGGTGTGCATACATCAGTGACCAGAAGGAATACACTGCTCTTAGATTAGCTTCTTTCCTGATGCCACTGTTCTGTGGAGCTGCTGGCACACTGTGGGCTTTACTCCTTAATTCCTAAGGAATAGGACTGTGAGTTGGCAGAACTATCTGAGTCAGGGGCCCGACCTTGGCTGCACCCCTGGGGGTAGGGTGCAGTGGGTGCTCAGCTCCCTGCACCATGCTGGCTCACAGGATCAGCCTGAGCACAGCAGGCTACTGTGTTAGGGTTCCACCGGACCTCCCCAGGTGAAGCCTAGTCCCTTCTAGGTCCACAGCATATCATCTTTATGCCTTGGGAGAAATAGCTGGGGGGATGTTGGTGTGGTGTGTGCTGTGTTTTTTTTTTGTTTGTTTGTTTTTTTGTTTGTTTTTTTTCCTGTTTATTGTTATTCCTGCTACTGTTGCAGGTCTTTGCCTTTTTCCCAGTTGCTCTATGTTGGCTGTTGACAGTTGAGCTGTTCCTGTTTCTGTCCCCTCTCCACCTGTGATTCCCTGGACTCCCTCTGCCCTTCCAGTAGCTGCTTGGTGGCTGCTCCTGTTGATCAGGGATGACCTATGGACTGGCTGTGTGACTTCATTTCAGACTGACCTCAGAAAAACAGCAAGAGTGTGTTGTTCCCCCTATGGGTCTAGGGTGTCACAGGCCCTCCTCCCCACTGATTTTGCATCCATTAGCTAAGTCTCTTTATATCTGCCCTATCACTTATTCATGATCATCTAGATCAATCTGTTGAAAAGTGCATTTATTGAAACCTGACTCTGGCTTTGTCTGGACTGCAAGGACCCTTCTAGCCCAACCTCTGCTGCATGGTTTGCAACCACAAAGCCCCCTGAGGCCGGGAAGAAAGCTGGCTTAGTGCAATGCTACTTCCAAGCCTAGAAGTGTATGGATCTATCACCAGGAAAAACACACGATTTGAATGCCTAACTTATCTGCTGAATAGCTTCAGTGTACCCAGAGGACAATGGTATGTACCTATGCGATATACATAGCTGAAAAGTCCTGCATCCGTAGCAATTTTGACTTAGACTCACAATGCAAGGGATTTGCTGCTGAGACTTCCCTGCCTCTTGCAGAATGGCTGCAGCAGTAGGCTGAGAGTGTTACCCAAATCTAGGCATCGCAAGGGCCTCTGACAGTATCGTATTTGCAGGTAGCTCTGAAGGCCAAGAGCGCTATGCCTATTCAAAAACAACAACAGGGGAAAAAAAACACACAAAAACATCCCATAAGGGAAACAAATTGGCCAATTGCCTGCATGCTTTGTACCTGCAGAGTGTCTTCCAACCAAGAGCGCTTTTSCCCTCTGAACAGCTCCTGCAAAAATGATGCTCCCATCCCAGTTGTAGCCCCTGCCAAGTATGTTACCCCTGGGACTTGTGTAGGTTTCTACACAAGGAGGAATGGGGCATGGTAGAAAGGCAGCAYCACTGTCTGTCTGCTCAGAGCCTGCACAGCTGAGGCAGCTTATTCTTGCACCTGAGAGGAGAGAGGTTCCAGAAAAGAAGAGCTCCTGGGTGGAAGTGAGGGTTGGAGGACAGTCCAACTACACAAGTCAGAAGAGAGCAGGGTTTCTCATGTGCAGTACTGTTGCAGAGCAGTGGTTCGCTGGTGGTCAATCTCTGAACGTGCSTCCTGCTGAGAGCATGCTGCTCCCAGAGCTTTCCAAGCTTTTGGGAGCTACTGGGTTGGGGCAGTTGGAGTTGGGCAGAGGATCTCTGTGGGGGGCCAGGAGAGCATGGGGACTGGTGAAAGCACTTGCAGGGGCAGAGTCCGGAGTTTTATCTTCTGGCACTTAGTCCCCCTTTAGCAGTGGGATAGCTGATGAGGAAGGTCCACTCGCTAGTGGCTACAAAGTCTGCATTAATGCCTGGGTGTTGTGCTGCCGCAGTCGAGGTTGTGCTCTGTTTGTTCACATCTATACCCTTTCCCTGTTGTGCAGTGGGTGAGATCTCCCTTCTCCTTTCCATGCTGACAGTCTGCTGCGGTGCAGATGCACACATGTGGATGCAAGAGAGAACTCCTGCGATCAATCCTTCTGCAAAAGGCACAGAAGGCCAACGAAAACTGCAGCTTCATTTGAYTTCCTGATATTATGGATATTGGGATTTTTTTTTTTTGGGGGGGGGGGGAATATTTAAGACCCCAAAGCAGCAGGTGTTATGCAGACAGAAAAAAATTACATTCCAGTGCTTACTGTCCAAGACAGCAAGGCAAGAGAGTGTGAGAGTGAGGAAGAATATATGAAATGCTATTTTTGGTATGCTGGCAAATTTATTTTCTAAATTATAGCCCCYTGTTCCAGGATCAGTTTTCAGGATTGTGCTTTGCTGTATGCTTTGTGGTAGGGCCAGTTCAYGAGCAGAATGTCATTGAAGCCATGTGAATCATGATTCTGGTCTCTGAGAGCTTACTTGACGTCCAAATGACCTACCCTATAGACAGGAACTTAGGTACATTACTACACTATTCTTTCTTTCAGTAGCTGCTGTTGTTGCTCCATTGAAAAAAAAAAAAACTGATATACTCTTACTTAAGGAAGTGGTAAGGGAAAATCTATTCTTGTTGTATATGGAGCTCAAATTAACTATATCATCATCAGTATTTAAGTGGATTTATTCAACTGAAAGCAATTACCCAAAATCATCGCTCTGCTGTTCCTTAGCTGTTTTCTAAGGTGGCAAATCAAGGATTGCTTGTTGTTTGCTTTTGCTAAATTGTTTTGTCTCTGGTTGCAGGTGAGAATATCTGTATTCCAGTTTGAAAATTGAGGCTCTTCACCCTCACGCATGGAAAGCATTTTCTTTTCCAGTCATCTGTGCTGCCCGCAGGAGCCAGGACCTACAAGAGCTGTGGGCTGCTGCCCCACGGTGCGGGAGYGTGCTCTGTTTTGCTGCCCTGGTTTGTCCCCAGAAGTTCAGTCTTGCTGCCTGGCAGTTCCTGGAAGTTTTCTGCTCAATTTAATCCTTTCAACAGATCAATGAAATGTATGGTGCTGGGGGAGAGGGAAGTGATGTGAGGGCAGTCTCTTTGGTGTCACCATCTGTTTCTGTATTTAATCAAGATTCCTTGGGGAATTTCAGGTTTAGAAAAAAGGGCTGATGGAAGGAGAGGCACTAAAACAAACTGGATCTTTCAGGAAATGGTGTCTATGCTGGGCAGAAGTTAAAATAATTATTTGCTCTGTGGTTCGTATTCTGGCTATCTCAGCACAATGTTTCCTTTGGAACGATGTGGATAGATGCAGATTGTGGACTGGGCAGAGGCAATTGCTGTTGTAAAAACATGTAACATCGAAGTAAACTGAAGCTGAGTTTGGGCAGCTGAGCTGCAGTAGTGCCTGGGACTTCTACCCTGTTGCCTTTTGCTCTTTGGCAAAACATAGGAGGACTTGCCATAAGTGTGTAGGAAGTGGTGCAATACTGTGGTGTGTGTGGTTTTTTTTCTTTGTTTTTAAGAAAAAAGAAAACTAGGTCTCCTTTTGCTTTTGGGAGTTCTTTTGCACATGGACCTCTGTTGGGAGAGGAGAGTGGATCAGTCTGGACTCTTGGATAATTTTTACGTGTCCAAGATACCACAATGATCTTGTTGTCTGTCTCCCCTCTTTTCCCCTCCTAAGGGGAAACCTAAGGTGGAACCTAACTAAAAAAAAAAAAATCACGTGTTGAGGCCTGTGGAGTAGTGTGGTGCATGTGTGTGTGGCCATCAATTCTCTCCCTCCAAACTCGTGTCTGGGTTCAAGGAGTGGAAAGTGCATGTAACTGGACCCCCCTCCAGCACCCTTGCTCCTCGGGGACAGACTGCRCGGCGTCCTGTGAGCATGACGCACTGTCCGTGCTGGCACACGCGTGTGCCTGCGTGCATGTCCTGGCGCAGCGTGCGCGTGAGGGTGGGGAGCTCAGCTCCCTGTCAGACCAGGTTTGCCTGCAGCCACCCCTCAATGTTTGTGGGTTATTGATGTCTGAAGGCACTGAAAAGCACCTTTGGGAGTTAGAGTTACAGTAAGTGTTAGAAAAGGCTTTTTTTTTTTTTTTCATCCTGCTGTCTGTTGGGAACTCCAGAAAAGACTTTGCAGTTTTCTGATGCTGACACTTCTCCTTTGATCCTGTGCTGCCTATTACGTGTTAGTGAAAATGGCTTAAAGCTATTGCTACTAGCATGTGTTGCTATTCACGTATCTGTGCAGAATTGTCGGACTATGATTTGGGAAATGGCTGATTTCTAAACAGCAAGGTCTTATCCAGATGACCCGAGACACTCCTTTCAAGCATCGAGAGTTTCAGAAAATGTCAGAGAATGTCCTGAAGATCTCTAGTACAGTTCCTCAAATTAGGTACTCGAAGCATTGCTTACCAGCTCTCTGGGAGCTTCAGGCTTGAGTGTGTGTCCTTAACAAAACCTTTCTCCCTGTTGCAGTAGCTCCCTGTGCGCGAGGGCTGAGCTGCGCGCATCCTCTTTCGCGCCTGGGTCGTGGTAGTGTGCACTGGTGCTTCTCGTTCACGTAGTGAGGGGAAATTAATCTGCCCGCTGTGAAAGCTAGAGGAAAGCTCTGCAGCAGAGTTGGAATTATGTAGGCTTTCTTAAACTATCATTAAAACTAGCTCCTTTATTGCCAAGACGGAAGTCTCCGCAGTATGTATATCTTCTAAGGGCAATCTTTGGTATTAAAGTAGCTAAGAAGTAGTTAAAATAAATCATTAAAAATAGAATCAGTGTGCTACATTCTGTTTAATATAATATGGAAATGCTATCGCATTTCTGCAAACACAGTAAGCTCCATAAGCAATGAGCTAATGGGGCTGAAGGGATTAAGAGGATAGGAACAGCTTTTATAATCAATATCTTAGGGGTAGAAAACAAATTAGGAAGGAAGTAGGCTAATGTATCAAAGAAAAATAGGATGACCTTAGTGTTACTCAATAGTTCAGCACTTTAGCCTTTTTGGAATACCTTTGTAAGCAAAGTTTGTGATTTCTACAAGAAGATGTGGAACRGATTGGTCTGTAATACTTGAAGTGCAGTTTAACATTACATATAATTCTGCATAACTAATTCCTTCGAGAGGCAGCCTGCAGCAGTGTGGGGTCTGCAGCAATGCCGAATCACACCGTGTGATGCCAAATTGTCCATCGGTTCCCGTGGGCATGGTGTTGGGTGCAGAAGGGGCTGCCGGCCCGTCAAGGGGGGCTCTCGCGTAACGCGTGGGCAGGCTTGCGGGGGACGGTGCAGTGACGCAGCYCGCCTCTCTTCGCGTGGTCGTGGAGGCTTCATCAGCCCTAGCGCTGGGGACTGGCTGATGACGCTCAAGGGAGGCGAGCGTTTGGTGTAGGCTTTGCACAGCGAACTGAAAATGGGGCAGGACTCATCCTGTGATCTAATCCTCCTCCTCAGCCGGTCCCGCGTCGGTGCTCGCAGACCTGCCTCTCTCTCTCTCTCTGCCATCTGTGAGGTTGAGTAAGCACCTCCTATCAGATTAACTGAGGAGCTGAGGTTCAGTTAATGCTTGCTTTTGGACAAAGCATTGGTTGGGCAGGCCAGGTTGTTTCCGGAGGGTTTCCACTGCTCTGGAGTTGATGGACCTTTCAGTAAACCTGCTGCATTTTGCAGCCTTTTTTTATAGGTGATGCTGAATGGCTGCTTGCTTGTGTAGCCCCCCTTGGGGGAAGGCCCTTGGGAAGGCCCCATCCATGTATTTCACAAGATATTGTCAGCACATGAAAAAGAGTTGCTGCAGCTCAAAACCATGTTCAGGCACCCTCCATAGTCCTCTAGGAGGTGGGTCCGCCATCATCTGGCAAGTGTCCTGGACACACTTCTGACCTCCTGCTTGTGCTTCTCTTTTAATTTTTTTKTCTTGTTGTCTGGCTTGGAAGAGTTTAAGCAGAGGAGAATGGCTGTTCTCAGCTAGAGAGGTGCTGGCTGCTGCCCTGCTTATCCTGTGGTTGTGACATGGCTGGAAGAGGAGAGAAAGGAAGGTCTGGTCTATGCAGGCATGACCAAGACTTCTTGCCAGCTGGCAGGCAGAGGAGCAAACTGAACAGTTCCTGTAGTCCTTACAGAGCCTGGTCCCTTGGGGTGGACACTGGGTGTTGAGGGAGTACAGGTGAGTGCACAAATGTGGTGCCAGCACCTCTTAAAAGCTAAAACAATTTTGATCTGTGTGACCTCTTCATATTAATTGTCCAGACAACCAGGCAAAGTTTAAGATTGTGTGCATGATGATAGAGATGTCCTGGTAGCTGGCAGCAGGGTTGCTGACTAGCATGAGGGCATAGATCTACTGACCTGGCTGTGTTTTTAGGTGACTAGAAAGTTCTTGAGTCGTCTTTTTTTTTTTTTTCTTTTTTTTTTTTCCCCTTCCCTCTCTGCCAATTGGCATCCATTAAGATTGCACTTTGGGTTCATCCTTTCTGTTGCTCTATCCCAGGAGTTCTTATCCACAAGCCTATTTTCAAATGCTGACTTAATGGTAACCCTTAAATCTGTTTCTTGACTGCAGATACCCATAATTTGTAGAGCCTGACCTCTGCAACACCCCTTGCAGCTGGAATTTGTGTTTGATATGGTGGAACACCAAACTTTGATTTCTGTTCATGTTTTTCCCCTTTGCCCTGAATCTTACCCCTAGCAYAAATTTTTGCAGCAAAGTACACTCATCCTTTTCTGCTTGAGACAGCCTGGGCTTGCGTGTCAAGGTCTTGAAACACAAGACYGAGAACAGACTTCAGTTTGATGCAAATACATGTGTTACCAGAAATCTGTCCTGTGCTCAGGGTTGTCTTCACAGACATTGAACAATTTAAGCTGTTGTAGTGTGCGTGTGTGTGAGAGTGTATATATATCAGGGCCTGATATGAGAAAGCAGTTAAGCCATGGCATTTGCCCAAGGAAACTTGCAAGAGAGGCAAACAGAAAGCTCTGTGAGGTCCACTTCACTTTTGCTGCTCATGTGTGGAAGTATTTTGACCTACAATGATGTGTGGGTTTATGAAACCATAAACATGCTTTATTTATTGGGTTTTTTTTGGCTATTCTAGCATGACTTCTGATGACCAGCTATTTTAAATTTGAAAATATTTAGACAGTCTAACCCACTGCTCTGAGCATTTGTATTTTTCCATGACTCTGTCAACAAAAATTGATGTTTCCTTAGCTTGGTCTCTGCCTGAAGTTGATTAAAAGTATTTCTTCCCTCTCTCTCTCTTTCTCTCTCTCATGTTTTTAAAAAAAAGCTCAAACCATTTTCACTGAAAACATAGATGTGACTTCTTCAATCTTTTAAGCAGCCGTACTTTGGACGTAGCCTCTGAGCACTGCAGCTTCCATCAGCTTTTCTCAGGTGTTTGCACCCGGTGTGCAGATCTCTCAGCTCTAATGGGAGTTTTTTTTTTTTTTTTTTTTTAAAAAAAAAAAAAAACTTTCTACCCATCTCAGCATTTCTTTAAATGGGACTTTTTTTTTTTTTTTTTTTTTTCAGGGTGCCAGGGTATGGCTGCGGGAACAGGACCAACTGCAGCCATGTACTGTTGCATCGTGTGCCGATGGAAATGTGCTCTTCACCTCGGATTATGGCATGGTAAGTGAAATTCTGGACACGGGCTACAGCCTCATGCAAAAAGCTGAAAGATGACCTTCTTGGTCTTGCATGATTTTTATGTTAAAAGGAGATGTGTCACTTGAAACTCTGTGTCTGAAAAGTGACCTGGCTATGTCACAAACCAYACCAAGGGCCTTACACAGGTTAGGAGGAGAAGGTCATTCTCTCTTTATCTGTGTTACAGAAAATTGGGTGATCTTTCTTCAGCCTCCTACCTGGTAACAACGGGCAGGGGCAGGGGATTTAGGACTGAGTGGGGACACAAGTCTAACCAGGAGCTGGGTTTGGRGTTTTTCCTCCATGAATTTTTAAGGTCAGAAGGAACCACTGGACTGAAGGGCCACGTGCTTTATCATTTGTGCAGGGAAAGCACATAGTAATCAATCACTCAGGGGCTTTCTTTGCTCAGTACCCTCCACAGCAGCTGTCCTATGTGCTTCTYTCACCTTCTTCCTTCACTACTTGATAGCTGTAAGAGGGTTTGGCAATCTTACCTCAAACGAAAAAACATATGAAAACATCCACATTTTGTTTGGATTGGATAGTTGATCCCTCCTGTTCTTAGGATCCCTAAATCTGGACTCCCTATAGTTCTTCTGGCCCAGCATCCTTGCAGTTCTGAGGTAAGATGTCCAGTCTCATGCTTCAGAGCTTTTACTGTTTGTCTGTAGGAATCTTTTCCACCATGTTGCACAAATGAACATATACATTCGGTTGTTGGCTTAGTTTTATTTTTTTTTTAAAAAAAAGCCACTGTCTCTTTGGGTCATACGTTTTCTCCCCTTTGTTACATTTAAGCTGGCAGTTTCAGTTAAACACAAGAGGGTACTAGAGAATTCAGAAGTATGAAGTTCTTATAAATTTTTGAAAACGCAATGGAAAGTACTGAGGGGAATGAAGTCCCTGAGTTCTTCCTGTGGGCTATAACACAAACTCATCTTTTAGCACTATAGAACTATCAGAGAGAGAACTAAAGGGCTGCAATTGTAGGAAAAAGTAGCCAGTAGCAGGTTTTTGCTTCCCTAACAAATCCTCCAGAAATTTAACTTCCTAGGAGGAAAAGAGGAGCTGACACCTRTGAAACACAAGAGATTGGAAACTGCTTCTAGACAGATGAGCCCAATGCTCGAAGGATGAACAGAGCTCAGATACTGGAGCTTTGTTCTCGTGCTTGGGGTTGCACTAATGGATGGATTTGGAGTTGAGAAGAAATACTTGTCCTTCTGCTTCACCTGGTTGGCAAGTCTCACCTTGATACAGTCTGTGGCTTGTCTGCTGGCCATGTTTCACTTAATTCCTGGCCGGGGGATGAGCTTGCAGGGGATCTTGGTCATTATTGTTCACTCAGTGAGCTACATACGAGACAAAATCAATTCATTACCGCRGAGAAAGTGGAAATCTTTGACTGTATTGTGAGGTACCTCTGTGGTCTTCAATAGTTTGTCTGTAGTTAGACTGTGAGTTCTTGATGCTTTTCTTCCCAAATCAATAAAGATCTGCTTATTAATGCCTACAACTTTCTACTTAAACATCAACTGTTGTTGGGAAAGGTGTATTTCAGAGGTCTTGCACTTCCAGCTCTGCTGAGAAACTAGTTCACCTGTGCATTCTCACTTGCTTCAGGCAAAATTGTCTAGTTTAATCAGCTCAGTCCTGCAAGCCACCAAGGCCAGGCTGGCTTACCTTACCTGGAGCAGGGATGCTCCTMTGAATTGCTCTTCTGGCAGACTGCTGGAGGCAGGGCAGAAATGAACAGCAGAGTGAGGTGCGGATTGGGGCAGCACCTTGCAAACTCTGTTGGTGGGATCATCGTGTCTGGGTCATGCTAATGTCTCAGAAACCTCAAAGATCCTCTCAGGAAAAGCCCCTCTGACACAAGCATGAGCACAATTGAAAACATCTCACATACCTGTATCTAGGCCTCAGATGATCTCTGCAACCTGCTGATGATAGGGGGATCGGAAACCTGTCCCTACTGTGGAGTCAGCCCTTTCCCAGTGCCAGGGAAGTCCTGAAACCTCTTCCCCTATGCGTGACCTTCCCCTCTCAAATCCTGATGGGGCTGGAGTCCACAGCCCTGTGGTGGGGGGAGAGGGGGGGAGGCAGATGGGTAAGGGTAGTCGGTGAACTTCCCAGATAAGCAACCTGCTGGTCTGGGCTGTGGTGCCTGCGTGGTGTCCGGTTCACTGCTCCTAAGAATATATTGCCTTGTGTACTGTTCCTGACCAGAGGGTACCAAAGCTGATGCTCCTCTCACAGCTCTTTAACTCTTTGTCAGTCAGGAYCAGATGCTCTTTTTTTTTTTCTTTTTTTAGGGGAAGGGGACCACTGAGTGACCTCAGTTAAGAGGCTCAAGACAGAGTTAACAGAACCCCCACCAATAATTTACGCTTTGGTTTAAGATTTWTTTTGTTTAAGACCTTTGCTCTTTGGGGGAGGTCCCCTTTTCTCCTGTGCTGTCTACCAGAGCTAGTAAACAAGTTCTGACCATCACACAGGTTTTTTTTGTGTGTAGTAGCCTCTTGGYGCAGGTGCTGCTACTACCTGGTATCTCTCTCAATGCTTGTGCACTCAGCTGTTTTTCATTAGACACTAAGAAAATGTTTCTCTTCTGGCCCAAATAACCACGAGTGCTGACAGCGCAGTGGTAAATGAGTAATTGCAAGGATATGCAAGGAAAGATCATGTCATACCATTTTGGATTTGTCCCCTTCCAAAATTTGCCCAGGTCAGCAGAGAAAAGAAGTAGGGAAGTTTTCTTCCTCGTGGTTTGAAGATGCTCTAGTGGTTTTGCTCCTGACAGAGTCCAGTTCATGTCCTGCATTTGCAGCTTGCACTCTACTCTGAATTTAATTCCCGTTCTCCTTTCCTGCTTCCCCAGTTCTCCTGTGGGAGTGCCTGAGGCATCTGCTCCAAGGAAAGCAGAGTRATGTGGTTTTTGGACCATGCTTGCAGAGGGAGGATTCTGCTGCTGGCACAGAGGTATCTCTCTGACACACAGGAGCAGAAGTGGTGCAGAGAAGACCAGGGAGACAGAGAGGACTGGAGAGAGCTTGAATGCTGGAGTCAGCTTAATTCAGCACTGTTCATTTAACTAGCTATAACTAGAAGAGGGATGAAAAAAGTGCGTCTGTCAGAGACACAGGTGTACGTGGATACAGTGGGCAAAATCCTGTGCCATGATATTCATTTCTGGTACTGGTGAGGGTATGGGCTTGGAGCTGAGTATAGCGCTCACCTTTGCTGGACCTTGTTGCTGAAGCGAGCTCCCTGTGCGCGGTGAGGAAGAGGGCTCTGGTGAGGTGGCTGGCTGTGAGGGCACAGGGTGACCTTGGTCTGCCTTCAGCCTGCAGCTCTGTGGCTGGCCTTTTCTCTAGCCCTCACAGCAGCCCAAGGGCTGCAGGGGATGGACAGGAGAAACGCAAGTGAGAGGAACCCTATACGCTCCCAGCTCGTTCTCTGTAGAGTCAGTTAGTTTCTTTGATGAGGAGGGCTGACAAGGAGAGATAGAGATGGGATAGGGGCCAGAGCCCCAGAAGGGAAGGAAAAGCCCAAGTTTTCTTGGAAGGGTTACTGCAGACCTGCTTGCTTCTCCAGACTGCCTAGATGAAGTGTCCCATCTGTTTTTCTTGGGGTTTGCCATTTAGCACAGCCTGGAATGATGGGTGGGAGATGGCACATGGCTGAATCTAAGAGTGGGAAGCAACTGAAATAGTGTGTGTGAAATGCCAGTGTCGTGTTTGAGGAGGAGGAAAGGAGGGCTGGGATAGAGGGAAGCAGTAACAAAATTTCAGCTGTGCAAAAGAGAGTGAAAATGATGACCTGATAGCTGAACAGTGGGTTATTGAAGAGGGTGAAGCTCTAGCAGGAGGAGGGTTGTGGCAATTGAGTCAAGAAGATTGCAGCTGTGTAGAGAGAGGAGCAGGTACTTCCCAGGGCTGTGATAGAAAAGTTAATAGCTGTCACTGCACAGAGACTTGGAGAGCCACATCCCATACACGTGAGCCTGTGTGCACACAGGATGTCACTGCTTTGTTTGGCTTTTCATCTGCTTTGCTTCTCTTTGGCCTTGACTGGACAACTTCTCCCTGGGACACTTCCCAGGCACTCTATAGCTGCTTGGATGGAGAGTGCGGGGCCATACCTGGAATATTAGAAAGCTTTGCCTAGTCCTAGCCAGTCAGAGGTGTGATTCCACCTGTGTTTCTGTGAAGCCCCTACCCTGGAGGGTAGAGAACTTTCCCAGTCCCCTGTGAGCAGCTGCCACCAGTCCTGTGAGCAGTGTGTAATACCTGCCTGGCTGGCTGTCCTTGGAGGTGGGACCCTGCCCTAAGCTAGGGGGACTTGAGTGAAAATCAAGCAATGCTGCACTGAGCTGTGCCAGGCTATACCAAAGTTGAGAGGATGACTTGATAGCCACGGAGGAGGGCATGCTCTGTGGGGTCAGTCCGAGGAGCTTGAACAGGTAGGACCAGGATGAAGGAACAATTGTTAAACCAGGTAGCAGGTCTGTGCCTTATTCTTTCCTTTTTCCAAGGCTGAAGGATAAAGCTATGTAGAGAGGCTTGTTTCTGGTAGGAATCGAACTGCACACCCAGCTGCCAAGCTTTTATTTATCCTTATTCTCATTCTTCCAGGTATTCCGGTACCCCAAGGCTTCCCTATCCAGAGAAAAGGTGCTGCCAATGCACCAGTCCAGCGTTGATGGGGTAGAAGACATGTCCATGCTGGGAGATCTCCATGAAGCTGCCATCCTGCTTAACTTGCACCAGCGCTACCAGCAGGGTAACATCTACGTAAGTACTCGAGCTAGGCCACATCCCTTCTGGTTGACAATTTTTGTTTATCTTTAGGGCTGCTGGTTTGCATGGGAAATACTGATTTTAGCATTGTTTTCTGAGCACTATTTCATGCGGTATAAAAGGGGAGTTTTCTCTGCCTTCTGCTCTGTTGGCTCCGTTAGCCCCGTGAGATCCCAACCCTGCAAGAGAGGCATCCTTGTGTGTGTGAATAACTTCCTAAACAGGAATGTTCACCTCTAGGTTTTGGTGAACTTGTGCTGCTCAGTGCCTTCCATGAGCATCTGTTTTACCGRCAGGAATTTACATTCCCTGGCTTCTCTGATGTTGCAGTTCAGAGGTCTGGCCAAGTGGAGAAAGCGGAGCAAAGTTGTTGAGTATCGCTGCTGGTCTGGACAGACAGACAGCTACTGCTGGACAGAATTAGGAAAACAAGACTATTGCCTAATGGTGCTTTTACAAGCAATTGTGCCTTTTTTGAGTCGCTCTGCTCTCCTTGCATGGATGAATACTTGAAGCATCTCCTACAGAGCAGCAGTTTTTGACTTCTGTCTTGGGCCCGCAGGAAGGGGACAAATGTCGGGAAAGGGCCACGTGAGGGCAAGAGCACCTGGGGCTGGACACCCCTGCACAGTGAGGGCGACACGCCTTGGTGAGACGTGGGGGGGACGTGGACAACACTGTACAGGCTACCTTACCCTTCCCTCCCCTTGTCCATTCTTTATGTGTACCCAGAGATTTTTGGATTATGGCAGAAAAAATGTAAATCTCTGCCTGTGTTGCATAGCAGCTGTTACCAGGGCAACRGCACCGTGTGCACCTGTATTCTAGGAAATGATCAATTTAGTGACCCGGTTTCTGAGACATCTCCTGCACTGACATGAGGAGGAGACTGAATTCTTTTCGTTGGTTGCCGTCAGTCCCAGTTGCCTGTTGTCCAGCAGTGTAGCCTTGTGGTCCTGCCCTATGAGACAACAGCCACACGTACACCCTGTGTTGGTGGCCGTTGTCCACGGTGCCCTTTGTGACCTGTGTCTGACAAATACCATGTGTTTATCACCTCTGCCAGTGACCCYCTCACCATTTGGGTACGCACCTCTTGTTTCCTCTTCTTCATGCTTTGACATGTGAAGAAGGATTTTTTCCATTTTCAGTCCTTGCACCAGAAGTGCCACCACATCACCACTGTGACAGTGATCTCCCAAAGCATTTCCTGTAGCTCCCACCTGTCACTCTTCCCCTTTGATGTTAGTTCTTCACCRTGCCTTTTCCATTGGTGTGTGAAGGTGTTAATGTTTACACACAATGTCATTTTTTGCCTGTGCATGTTGTGTGAATCTCATCTGTGTGCCTCGGATCTGAATTTTTTGGAGGTCTGTGCAGGGACCTGAGTCCAGTAGTGACATGCGCAGCACTGGGAGGAACTCCCCCTGCAGGGCTGCAGCCCCTCTCTGCGCGGGGCTGTATCTGGGCTTACGTTTGTGCAGCGTCTGCCCTGGAGGATGCCAATCCTTACAAGCGCTGTTTAGCATTTTTGCTGTGCAGACATTAATAATGCAATTACTTCATCACTAAATACTAGTTTTTGCCATAACCCAGCTGCACATAGTTGTCAGTTAAGAAGAAGATGRGAATGTCAGCTGTAGTGCCACCTAATGACTTGCAGTAATCTGACTGTGAATGCAACAAATGAATGTTACAGGAGTTCAGCTTATTTAATATCGGCCTTAATGGTCTGGAAAAGATAGAGCACAGTAGGCTAAATATGCAGATGAAGCTGTACTGAGCAGAGTTATGCCTGTCAGTCTGGACGAAAAATACTTGGAAGGAAATTCAGGAGATCAAAAGCAGGGGCAAGAAATAACACCATTTTCTGGAAAACARATTCACCTAAAGGAATGGGTACCCTGGGAGCACCAATATTAAAAAGTAATAATAATAAACCCTGTTATGAGAAGGGGTAGCAAAATCACTGAGAATCTGGAGTGGGCAATTGCTGTGAAGAAAGGCAGTTCAGAGCTATGTACTTGGGGCATCCAACCACGAGCAGCTAGGTCAGTGAGTGCAAGGAGAAGCATACCTAGACTAGTGTGGTACCTGTAATTAATATGTTACAAGAATGCTGACAGTCTGAATGGTACTATTTGTTTCCCATAGAAATGCTATTCAAATTCTACCAAGCTGTTTCAGGAAAATGCAACAGCCTGCAGCATTCAGGGATGCGTCATCCTCTTTCCTCCCTGCAGTTCCTGCATCCCTTTATAAAAACAGAACCAGTATAACATGAGTGATGTATAGATGAGCCTGGAGATGTACTGCTACATTTTGTGCTGTCCATAGCTCTGCCCTGCCTGCCTAACCAGGTGGGACCTGTTGGCCTGAGAAGTAGACATGCCAAGCACAGCTTGTCCTCCTCTACCTGGGTTTTGTGAGGGAAGATCACTCCTTGCTAACAGAGTGGCTGTTGCGTGCATGGCTGATGCACAAATGCTACCACCATTATAAACTGGGGGTAGAAACTACCTATTGGAGATTGCAGGTGATGGAGGCTGCAACCGGGAGAGGGAAAAGTTTCCCAAAACACCTTTGAAAGGGATGGCTGCAGTGGAGGAACTTCTGGGAAGGGTTGTGGCAGGAGCGCTGCTGCTGGGGACAACTRAAACTGGAGTGGACATGAAAAAGAAAATGTCTGAGAGGAAAAAGTCCTCTGAAATTCTGGGAGAAGGGTTTGGATGGACTTCAGGACATCTCTGTCTTGCAATCTCGAGACAATTGTGTTTCTCAGTTGGTTGTACCTGCTCTTTCCTGATCCATGCTCTTTCTCCAGGCTTTCCCATTTCCTTCCACTTGTCTGTTGCAGCAGATCATCTACATGATTATTGCTTTCATCACTGATGAGTTTTATTTCTAYGTACAAAGCCTCATGACAGAGGATCCTTAGGACTTGCTTCATGCTAGCTTATTCGTATGGTTACTGTTGATAATGCGATTAGGCCTACATGATGTTTCTTCCATGATGGTGCATGGCTGCTGCTTTTAGAAATAAGTCTTAAATGATTTTGTGACTATAACATCTTATCAGCGTGGCTTCCACCTTGAGAGCAGGGCATTGCAGTATGGCCCCAGGTTTCATTCAGCAGAGAGAAAGCATGCATCTTTCCCTTGCTACCAGATGTTTTGTTTGCAGCCTCCCTGATGGGTGCATGCAAATCCTTGTATCTGTATGTGGTTACTAGTAATCCATGGTTTGGAAATAATTTTAGCTGTTGTGCCTGGCCAGAAGGTTTGGCACTTATTGCAGCACTATAAATGTTTCTTCTAACACTCCTGCTGAGCAGGGGTATTCCTGGAGCGGTGCAGCCCATGATGCAGAAGCCCTCCGGAGGAGGCTGCAGCATCGGTGGCAGGATTTAACGGGGTTTTCAGAGCCTTGTTTAAACCCTGCTTTACAGGATTATTGTTAGGAGTGAGGTGGCATCATTGCTCTGAACTACAGCTCCGAGAATAACTGGATTTGAGCTGGTTGGCTGAACTGAAAAAGTCGTGCCCCAAAAAACAAAATGAATTTCCATCCGACTTCTTCACAAAAGGAGAGTGTTGAAATTAGATATTAGGCTTTGGATATTTTTTAAACCTTACTAACTCTTTGAAATTGGAAAATTTTCAAAAGAAATATTTTCAGAAGGAACTGTTTAGAAAATGTGAAAGTGGTGCAACTTGAAATCTTGAGTTTTGACTTCAGCTGTCAATTTTGATTTGGCTTACCAAATGATGTGAGCTGCTCTAAACAGCATTTTCCATCAAAGAAAATGTGTGTCCCTGTATGTGTGTTCCCCGTGTGTGTACCTTTGTTTAGGAGCTACTTGAACCTTGCTACACCCCCTTCATCTAGGACCATAGTGGATATTAAAGGTGTCTCCTGGCCTCAGTTGCTTCTAGCTCTGATTTTCAGCTTCAAGTACAGTACAAGGCAGCTGAGTACAAAGATGGTTTCATGTTTTTAAGTTGGTTAAGGACAACTTTCAGCGAAGACAAGAAATTAAGAACATTCCATTTTAAAACAGTGGAAGTCACACTGGCCCATCCACATCCATCCATGCAGCCCCTGCCCTGGGGTTTAACACTCTTTGCCCATTTGGAGAGCTTCCTGCTGAAGCCCAGCTTCCTCCTTTAGCCTTTCTCCCTTCCACATCAACTGTTACAGAGTCTGATTTTTTTCATGATTTTTTTTCCTGGAGTTTTATTTTTTTGCTGTGTTTTGTCTTCTCCTCTCAGACAAACGTTGGGTCCATCTTGGCCTCAGTGAATCCCTACAAGCTCATCCCTGGCCTGTACAGCGAGGATGCCATAGACCAGTACAGACAGCACCACCTGGGCGAGCTGCCGCCCCACATCTTTGCCACAGCCAGCGAGTGCTACTGCTGCCTGTGGAAGCGCCACGACAGCCAGTGTGTCCTCATCAGGTCAGAGACGGGGGACCCTGCTGCGCCCAGGCTGCGTCGCGACTCTTGCACCCACTGCTCAGTTTGCAGTTACACCTACCCAGATGTCCACACTGTCCTTTCTTACCCCTTGCTTTGGGCTTTCCTCCAGCAGCAGCGATGCCACATGTTTATTCCTGGAGGTCACTTCTCTGCAGTGGGTGGGATGGTCATTAGCTCCCTCTGTCCTGTGTTGGTGAACAGAGCATCTCTTTTCTTTGACAGTGGAGAAAGTGGAGCTGGAAAGACAGAGAGCACCAAGCTGCTGCTGAAATTCCTCTCAGCCATGAGCCAGACCTCCGTGGGGGCCCCTGCATCTGAGAAGAGCACTCATGTGGAGGAAGCTATCCTGGAGAGCAGGTATGGTTCACCTCTGAGAGTGCTGCAGGGCCCCCCCTTGAGGGGCCCAGTGAGCTGGCTCAAGTGCCTGCGGTCTCTGCCCTCCACACTTGTCATTTTGTAGGGACAATCACTTCTGGAAGGTGTTTGCACACAGGGCCACTTGAGCCTGAGCATAGGTTGAGCAGAACCTGAGACGTGATGCTTGGGTAGTTAAATGGTGCCATGCCACAGATATGCTCCCTAGAAAGGGATGCCTCAAGCTGGGTCTCTTTCAGCTGCACTTGATTTCTGCTTTCTTCCAGCAGCAGCACTGGGTGTGCGTAGCAATAAGGTTAATACTCTTACCAGGACTTGGATTTTTCCTTCCTTCAATAACTCATCTTTCTTCCCTGCCTGCTCTGCTGTATGAAGTATTACCCTTGAACTAACTCATAAATCACCGTGCTGTCCGCTTTCAAATTCTCAGACCCATGTCTCTTGTGGATTCTGTGGTACATTGACCCATGGTAAAGGCCAATGGGGACATAGATAACATCCCTCTCTGCCACAGGGATAATTGACCTAATTTGTACTTGCCCTGGTCTCTCAGAGCTACTCAGTTTTGGCTGTGCTCACAGTGAGCCTCTGCCACACTTGGACTCTTGGTGTCCTCTTCTTGTGCTCCCAGCCTCCACTTGTTTCACATCAGCAGCATGTCTTGTCCCCGGTGGTGCTGCAAGCTGTTGCAGGGCATTTGTAATGCTGCAGCTGCGACAGCATGGCACTTAGGGTCCTGACAAGCAGAGCAGCACTGAGCAGAAGGGTTGCTGTCACTTTGCCTGATGCTCAGGAGACTACTGTAGGTTRCTTCATCCCTTGCAGGTGTACAGATTTTACAAGGCATGCTGGAAAATTGAAAAAAGCTCTTAAGAGCAATACAGTCAAGACTCAAGATCCGCAGAATCCACCTTAAAGCAAGCGGCTTAAGAAGCTCAAGTTTACTTAGTGGTTAAGCGGTACCTTGACTGTGATCCAGAAAGCTTACGATGCTAGGCGATTTCTCATCTTTCAAGATCCCATAGTGATGAGGTGGATTAGAGAGAGAGCTCACAACTTGTTTTGCATTCATCTCTAGCGCTGTGTGAGCTATCTCAGTTCACATGCAGAAAAATAGTATGTCACCTTTTCCCCAAAGATGGGAAGCTGAAGGCAGAGCTGGAAGCTGCTGCCACTCCTAATGAGTTTCCGTGGTATGATTCCTGTTCAGCTTGGCTTGCTCTGCTGATGACCCTCAACTGGGTTGGTTCATGGCAGTTTTTCATCCTTGCACCCCAGCATGTGTTTGGGAGCAATGCTGGATTCTGCCTCTGTTTCAGACAGAACTATAAACGAAGCGTTATGTCACTTTTGTTCTCTTTACTTCTGTGTTGTAACGGGCATGCTTGGTGTTTTTCTCAGAAACCAGGGTCTGCAAACTCCCTTTGCACTGTGGATGTGGTCTGTTTTCCTCCTTGGAAAGAAAGAAAACCATCATCCATCAGTTCATTAAAAATGCTGATAACTTTCCTCTCAAATTTATTTCTCACCAACACTGACAACAAAACAACCTTTTCTGTTATTCACTCCTTTTATTTTCAAACACTCTTTCTTGTCTTCAGCACTGTGCCTGACTCCTGGGAGCTGCCTGTGCTGCAATATTTCCAAAATCCAGGCTTTGCTTCCCGTCGCCCCGTTGAAACTGGTCCCCCTTGTTCCGCTCCCTGCGCACATCCAGCCCCAGCGGAGGGTGGCAGATGGTGTCACCCTCCTGATGCAGCCTTGGGCTGTTCCCCGCTGCCTCGGTGGCCGCGCGGTGAGAGGCGTGCGGGCCCCTTTGCTCTGTCTGCGCACCCGTCCTCGCTCCCCGCTGTATTGCCTCGCTCCCCCGCCRTGCTGAAGTTGCTGCCAGCCTCAAACATCCAGTGCTAATTCCCCCCAGCCCCAAACCACTTCTGCACTCATGTGCACGAGCGCGTTGCCAGACTAAACTGTAAAGGTGTTTCCTTGTGCTTTGGTTATCTAATTTAATGTTATTTGGAGCCGTAAAGATTGCCTGCCTGGTTACTGATTGCTCTCACTGCAACTCTGATAGTCAGAAAACTTAGCCSTGTCCTCCCTCTTCCTAGTTGTTCCCATTAATTTTTGCTGCTTCGTGGCACTGGTGAGCGCAGCGGGACGCTCCTGTGTCTGACATTACTTACACACTTGCCTAAGAGCTGTGGGTCTTGGGTTTCGGTTTCTACGGCACAAGGAATTTAAATTCCTCCTGGTCTGTGCGCACAGATTTCTGTGACTGGGTTTCCTATGGTTCTAACGTGTGTTGTTTGCTTAAAGTGATATTTCCAGGAGATAAATTAGGAAAATACTGCCTGAGGTTTCTCGAAGATTGTTGGGCTTTTCCCACAGCCACCGCTGTCACTTAGCTAACGCAGACAAAGTAGAACCAGCCTGGTATTTTCGGCAAACTCCAGGGGTATCTGAAGTCATTACTAGTCGTGGCATGTCTTAATTTGTTATAATTATTTGGTAACTTTTGGATAATCCTGTATCTGCCTCTGTCCTGCATGGAACTGCACAGTAGATAGATGGAGATTTCTTTTTTCTTTCCTTTTTTTTTTTAAAAAAAAGATATTTCTCAGGGCAATAACTTCACTTTTATTAAAAACTCTATATAGTTTAGAATTAAAATTGGCCACACACAGGCCACTCTTGTAGAATGGCTATGAATCATTGCTTGTCAGACTTTCAGATTATTTTAGAATTTGTTAAAATGTAAAAATTAGTATTTTAATCCTGGATTCAGTGTGTCAGTTTAAATAATATGGATTTTTCCTTGATGTATTGTGGAACTAGAACCAAGCTGCATTTTCACTCACTGTTTTCCATGTGGTATGAACCTGCTGAAAGCAGGAAGTTGACCAGGAAAGCTAGTTTTAAAATGAAATAATAAGTGAGTTCTTTAACTCATTACCAGTCTGAAGTTATTGTGATTTTTTTTTTTGATAATATTTTTCCTGATTTGGAAAGGATGATGTGGCTCTCTTAGAAAGAAGTTTTCAAATATGTGATGTGTATGTATATTCCCTCTGCTTGGAAACTATACGGCTTGTATCARCCTAAGCAAAATTTAAGTAACAGCAAATGTTTGTGTGTTCCAGTATGACCAAATAAATTAGTGTAGTACCATATTTGTCTATTAAAGTGGAAATGTTTTCATGCAGTTTCAGGAGATGGCTTATACACTTTCAAAGGTGGAAGCAGAAATGAAAAAGTATGTGCTACAAATGACTGATATTTTTGTACCTGAAAAACGAAAAAGCCCGTTTCATCGGCTGCTGGTGTATTAAGTGTACAACCTGGATAGGTCTTACTGCCTTTACTTCCCAGAAGCCACACTGGTGGGGAATGCCCTAGACAGTGCAAACACCAGCTGCCCATACTGATCAGGGACTGATTTAATTAACTCCAATMCGGAAGGTTTAAAATTTGACTAACAGCGTGTTAAATTGCTCTTGCCATCTTTCCTTGCCCTTCAGCTCTTCCTGCTTGTCCGGTCTGGTGCTGTGACAAATTAATCTTACACGGCAGTGCGTGCTGTGCAAATGGCAAAAGACTGGGTCCTGGTTTTGTTGCAGTGGTATCATGTCATCAATCATATCGTGATTGCCTTGTTTCTGCAGCCCTATTCTGGAGGCCTTTGGGAATGCCAAGACAGTTTATAACAACAACTCCAGCCGCTTCGGCAAGTTCATCCAGCTGCATTTCTCTCAGCATGGACATATCCAGGGAGGGCGAGTCACTGAYTGTATCCTTTCCTACGATGGACCAAAAATGAATGGAGCGATTGAAGATGAGGAGGAGCTCAAAATGGGTCAGGAAATCCCCCACTGCAGTTTCCTCAAAGCTAATCTATAATTGTGGGCAAAATTGCAAGTTACTTAAAGGGGGAAGAAGTTTTTGTTTTGTGGATCTGCAGTACCTACCTTCTGCATCTCTGGAAAACTCATGACTAGGCATTAGGTGGGGGACATAGTTTGACTTTTGAATCCGGCAGTCTCAACACTTAATACTTAAATCCATAGAATTTGCTACTCAGATTCCTCATGTATTTATTGCATCCTATTTTTTTTCCAACAGATCATTCCCCTATTTTAGATCTATTAATAAATTCATGAATTTAGAAAAGTGAGACCGAGCTAAGAGTCAACATATCCTGCACAATATTTGGATGTAGAGGGCCAATTACAACTTTGTTTTCAGCTGTCCCATCTCCAGTGGGCTTTCAAACTCTAATCAAGGCATGGAAGATTGGATATAGTCAAATTCTGTTGTGCTGCAACTATTGTCTTCTCTGCATGCCCACGTGCCCATCTCCCAGGAGCTCTGACGTATCTTCTGTCTACTTGAGGCAGCTGACTGCACTGCTTGATGGTGATGGTCAAAGCTGCTGATCACTGAAACCGTACCAATTGCCACTGAAGCAGCAGCCAGATGAATTTACTACTGTTGTAAATAGCAGGCTTTGACTGTTTAGTCTCTGCTCTTTGTGTTGTCAGCAGATTAAAGATAGCTGTCTCTGGCCGAATCAATGAGAACTGATGCAAGACTTGCTGTGTGAAATACAGACTTTCAGACTAGAGTAGCCTCTCTAATGTCTCTACATAACCCTGATGTGGCTCCTCCTTTGTTAGATTACCCCAATGTTGTGCAGGTCTATGCTGGATCTGATCTTCCCCTTTTAAATATCTCTCTGGCACATAATAGCTTCCTGGACAAGAAGGAGAGAGGAGAATCTGAGGTGATGTTTGGGGCTATTCTTTGTCCACTTTCAAAAAGGTGAGTTATTAATGATTTGTAGCTTGTTACTGGCTTCATTCCAGTGTACATAGAASATTCTTTGCCAGTTGTCAGGAAATCTCTGTCTCACTTGAATGTTTTCTCCTTAACCCGTTGTCCAGATTTGCTGGAAAAGGTAGGTATCATCTCCATTGTCTGCTGGATGAGCCCTCTCCCCAGAGCTGTSGGGGAGGAGCACCCACTCTTCTCTACTACGTGGTGGTACTTCTGTCACAGGGAGCTGCATTAGCTCTTTAGGTGTCACTACTGCAGCTGTCCCAAGGAAGGAGGGAGGCAGAGAAACATTTATTTTGCATATGTCAGAATCTGTCCTTCTGCCTTTGATAAACAGCGGGCAAACATTGACTCCGAAAAGAAAAAAGCTGTTTACTGAGGGGAAAGGGAGCGAGAACAAGCACCTGGAACCTCAGTGAGAGGTTTTCAGGGAGACAACTCCAAGTGCAGCAGTCCCTGCTCTGATTTAATGTATCTTGGACTCAGCAGCTCACTAAGGAACAGAGCTGGAACTAACAGGATTCGTTTTCTCCCTGTGCACTCTCTAAATGAGTTTGGAGAAGTTCACGTGCACTTAAGTGCACAGCCCCATAAAACAGGGTCTTGATGCAGAGCTTATTTAGACATCRCCATCACTAAGCTGGAAGAAACACCCTTGTGCGTTGGCCCTAGTGACTTACCTGTATTCTAGTCCTCTCTTTACCTTTACAGTCCAAGTGCAATCTCTTTCTACTGGCTACTTCTGCATTCTTTGTTTCAGAACAGGGTGGTACACCAGAACCCTGGAGAGAGGAATTATCACATCTTTTATGCTCTGCTAGCTGGTGTGAGCGGAGAGCAGAAAGGTAACTTCATTTTCTGGAATATTGCTTTCTCAGTCCTCTTTCCAGACCGATAAGTGAAGCCTTGGCAGGTGTAAGTCAACTGGCCCATGGATATTTCTGGTACTTGATATAGAGCTTTTCCTTGAAGGTCATGTGGTGATTTTGTGGAAAACACAGAAAGGGAAGATGGGGGAAGAGGCTGAGAATGGCAAAAATGCTATATGCACAAGGCGTTTCAGGCATTCTGAGTGCAAAGCAAAGGCGGAATATGGGGAAACAAGGTAAGGAAATGGGCTAGAGGCAAAGAAAGGCTAAAGTCCTGATTCAGRTGCTAATGGAAGCTGGTAGAGGAGTTCAAAGGTTGGACTGACAGACAACTTTTACAACAAACCTTCAGTGTAGGTAACAGGAGAGAGCAATTAGAAAGGGATGAAGAGATAGGACTACAGTCAAAACGTGTCTAATACCTGTACAAAGGGTTTAGCTCTGTATGTGGGGAAGGGCGAGGTTTGCCTGGAAAAGGGCATGCAGAGAAAGCAGAAGTTACAAGCCTTGGAGGAATCCCCTTTGCAGTGCAATATCGGATGTTTGCAGTAAAATAGTCGGATGGAAGCAGTGGGCCTGACGCTGAATGAAGTGTGAGGAGTGAGGCTTCAGCTCCGCGGAGTTCATGTACAAATGACCACATGGGCCAATTTAAAGATCCATCTAATGCAAAGGGAGATGGTGAGGACCGTGACGAGCAGGTATTTGGGGAAAGTGTAGGAAACAGGTGGTTCTTCAGAAGATYTCTGCTGTTCTTCCCCATCTCCCTTCCCAGCTGGTTTCCCAGGCCATTTCACCTTCCCCATGTGTAATGTGTTGGTGTCTCTTGATCATCCTTGTCTTCTTTCTCCATAGCTCTTTTAGTTTTTCTCTATCTTTTTTGAAATGGCAGACCTAGCCTGCAGACAGTATTCAAGATGTGGATGTGCCAAAGATACGTACACTGATATAATTCTGGTTTTGTGTTTTGTCCTTGTTTCTTCTCCTAGTAGTTTCTAATATTCATCTTTTTGATTGTGCTGAGCACTGAGCTGATTTTTTTCAGAGACTTCTATATTGTGGCTCTCTGAACTCTCTCTCGTGATGATATCTAATTTAGAGCCCATTACTGTGTGTGTATACAGTTAGGATTGTTTTTCTGTGTGCTTCAGAAGACTGAATTTTATCTTCCATTCTTTTGCTTAGTCAACTCAATATTGAAAAATGCTTCTGTGACTCTGCAGTCACCTTGGGATTGGACTGTTCTGAATCACTTTGTGAACCATCTGCCAGCTCTGTTACCACCYACCTTCTCCCGCCTCTTCCTCAGGGCATTTCACTGTCCAGATCAGGCTAYTGAGGGATATGGAATCTGTTCAGAAGACCTCCTGCTCTGATGAAGATACCCACTGTTTGGGGGGACCAAGATTCTAGAAGGAAAAGACTGACTGCTAAATAAATTGCTGTCTTTCCCCTGACCTCCTCATCTCTGTTGCAGACAGCCTCTCCCTCTCTGAGCCAGAGAGCTATCACTACCTGAACCAGTCTGGCTGTGTGAACGACGAGAACCTGAACGACAGAGAGATGTTCAGTAAGGTCATGGTGAGTCCTGCCTTAGCTCCTCCTGGGCTGCTTTGGCACAATCCCATGGGCTAAACATGTTGTAGGATCTAAATTTCAGATTGAATCTATTTGCTGTAAGCCAACCTCTGAGTGTGTAATGAGTCTGAAATTCAGCTGTACCTGGACTTGAAGTATAAGYAGGGCTTGAAGAGTGTTTTTAATGTACAGGAATAGAGGAGTTTGGGAAGTAGTCAAGAATTAATAATAATTTAGAGTGATGGAGATTTGGGGAGCGTGAACCTCGCCCCCTCCTCCTGGCAATTCCTGTGAAGGGGAGCCATCTATGGCAGCCTGATCCAGGAAACCTCACATCGATCTTTAGAAGGGAGCAGTCTGGCCTAAAGTARTGTTCTCCAGAAATGTTATGGTAAAGCTGTGCTAACAGCGTATGTTTTTAAACACCACATAGGTTCTTATAGACCTGTGGCACTTTACCAGATACAATTCATGTTTGTTAGATAAGTGATGTACTACAGCCCTGAGGGATTTAATAACGTAGGTGAAATGAGATTGATGAGGTGAGAGCAGTTAGGATTTCAATAACTTCTGCTTATAAGACCTGAATTAAGGGAAGGAAGTGTCTCCTATCTAGCAGTTTTCAATGGCAACATGGCATTTATACCTCAGCCAAAGAGGAGTCTCGGGGAAAGAAGGGACCTAGAACCCCAGAACGCCCCACTGATATGACAAATACATGAAAACCACATTCTCTCTCTTAAAGTTGACTTATACCCCCAAAAACTGGGTAAGAGGCACTAAAACAGAGGAAACGTAGTGGTCAGGCAGGCTTGTGGCACACTTGTGCGTTACCTGGTAACCTTCTGTTCCTAACCCTATAGCAGTTAGCACCGAAAGCCTGACTTTAAATCATGCTGTATGTATCTTTACTGTTCTGAGCTAAAGTTAACTAAGGGTGAAATAGGGATCTGTCCTTCATGGAAGACAATAAAGCAGAAGGTGGAAGCAGTCCAGTGACATCCGTAACCTGTATTGCCGGCTGTCAGGGATGACTGCTCCATGCAGGCACAGACACATTCCCCCTGTGAAGGGCAGGCAGAATCAGTAGTAAACTCCAGCCTGAGGACAAGGAAGCACCCGTCTTAGATGGGCATACTGCAAAAGAAAGGAGAAAATGGCAGACAGTAAAGAGTACTGACAGATGTATAGCTGAGAGAGGAGCTGTATCTTCCCCAGTTTTTAATTTTGATTCCTGATGACCCCAGTTCTGGCTCTTACCTTTTGTGTGGGCTGGGCATGAGTGTTGTGGTTTCATTGTACTGTGGCTGTGCGTACAGCCAATGCCTGCTATATGGTTTTGCGTAGACTGCCATGAAGGTGATGGACTTCAGCACTGAAGAGATCCGAGACATCTTCAAACTTCTTTCTGGTACACTTCATCTGGGAAATGTTGAATTTATGACAGCTGGAGGGGCCCAGATTACAACGAAAGCAGGTAAGTGGGACCTTAGCAACTTGGTAGACATGCAGAGTCCCATTAAACCCCCCCAGCAAAACTCACTCCATCATCCTTTATCCCTGATATTCTGGCCCACAGGGCCTTTGCCAGCAGATTTTCAGCAGTTTAAATTTGCAAAAGCATTGCTGCTCGCTGCATGCCTGCAGAGCACCAGCATGATTTAGCTGGCATGTGGCCTGTGTTTGGCTTGTTCTCCTGGATACTCTAGGTCTCAGTCCACAGATTCATAATTTCTCTGTGATTTGCATTGAAAGAGCAGGAAGAAATAGGACACGCAAGAGTTTTAGGTAAAAGGAGTCCATTAAAGACTTTCATACATCTTCCTTTGAAGTATCTGATAATGTCCACTCTGTTACCATTATCCAATCTGAATTGGTCTGGTAAAGTAAATCTCTAAACAGACAGAAGCAATAAATATATATCACAAGTGCTCCATGACTCAAGTTAACTGCATCGCTTATTGACGACCTCCTTTTGCAACCCTGTTATCATCTCATTGCACCAGGTCTCCTGATGCCTGTGGTTCAGTGTGATCATTCAGCATGGCTGAATTCTCTTTTGGTGACAGGATTAAGCAGTGGTCTGTCAGCTCTCACACAGCCAGATACTTTTGTTTAAAACAAAAATMTGTTTGACAAAATATAGTAGAAGTGACAAATAGTTAATTTACCTGCCTAAGTGCCTAGTAATACGCATCTTCCTTCTGTGGGTCTAAAATACATCAAAAGTAGGCTCTGTACACTGTTTCTGTCATTTTCTAGCTATTTATTATTATGTATTTTTCATATTATACAGTTTGACTTTATAGATATAATGATATTGAAATAATCTGTAACATCAGGCAGATAGATTTTTGTACATGGAATAATTAAAAATTTAGTAGAGGAGTTTTGGAGCACTTGAGCCATGCACACTGCTTACCTCTGACTGAGAGCTTCTGTCCTTGTTAGTTCTCATCCTCTCCAACCTTCTCCCTTTTCCTTTTTGTAACATGCTTGCATGCAATCATATATGTCTAATCTGAAACTGAATTGGAAGTTGTTTGAAGAAGAAGCTCTATGTGTTTATGGTACATGGTTCTCATCCTGCTTGGGGTCTCATAATTACTGTTGGAATCTGAAGAATAAGAATATGATATAGTGGTGTAGTCTAGTAGCTCATCTCATGAGTGTATTTAACTAATACTCTTGAGTGTAGTTTTGTGTAATGTCGAATGAGTATGATATTGCTTCAGATAGAAGTTACCTTTTGTTCTTGGGAAGATTTCCCTGAAAGCATTTGCAAAATCCAGTTCACAGCTTGTCTTTGTATTCTTCCTCTAAACTATCTTTTGGTTTTGTTTACAGAAAAATCTGACAAAGGGATGAGATTACTATTGCCTTGCTGTTTTTTTACACTTCTCTACCTGTCTGTGTTCATTTCATATCTCTTGTCTTTTACAAAAAGCTTATCTAGCCCATTTAGCAGCTGGTTCATCCTGTTTCTGCTGGTATGTGGGAAATGGAGTTCATATAGATTGATCAGATATGTCTTGCTAGCCTCCAGCAATCAGCAGTTAAGAGATTTCCTAAGCCAAAGATGACACCTGGACCATTGTGCTATACCAGCCATCAGTACAAATACTGTTTGAGTGTGAGAAATTGTGGTCAGATGAATGTGTTCAGATACGGTACCCYGCTGTGATCATTTGGATACATCCATGCTCAGACTGCACTACTATGCCTTTAGCAAAACATATCTCTTTCCATAAATATTTTGCTGGTGCTGACGTTTAGACAGTGTTTTACTCTTCCTATTATCAGCGGAAAGGCTGACTTAGGCTGCCTTGCCTAAGTCAACCTTGGGTTGGCCAAGGTTGCCTTGGATTGGATGTGTTTGCTTACAGCTCTGGGCATGCTAAAGAGAATCAAAGTAAAGGGCAGTGCTCTTTCTGCCGGGGCTTTGATGCTTATCTTAGAGAAATCTCTGGGATTTCCATGCTGATCTGCGGAGTGTGGATACCACGTGAGTGATGAGGGCCCATGCGGGAGAAAAAGTCTGTTCTTCTCTCGTAGTGTTGAACATCGCCAGTGACCTCCTGGGCTTAGATGCTTTCCAACTCTCCGAAGTACTGACTCAGAGGTCCATGATTCTGCGTGGGGAAGAGATCAGCTCCCCTCTCACCGTGGAGCAGGTAAATGCTGGGCTGCTTCTGTGCAGCTACCTCTCTCCATCAGCATGGGGCAAATGTGATCTCTGTGTGTGCCTTGCGAGTACAAGGGTCAGGTGAAGAGAGAACAATTTTTGTCAAAGCCAGACCACCACAAACTGGGGAAACAGCAAGGAAAACACTTAGCTTGGGCACCATGTGGAAGCACTGGGATCTGAGGCCATGACTGGGCTGGATGCTGGAGCTCAGAGGTCCTGACTTGTGCTGGGCAGAAACTTAACAACTGCAATGAAGAGGGAGCAGATGCAGCATGCTAGGAGCCCTGCGTCAGTCTCAGCCTGACCAATCTCTGGCTCAGTGTTGTGTTTGTTACGCTTCCCTAAGATACAGTTAGTACTTGGATATAGCTTTTAATGCATGATATATTGCAAGTCAGTCATGTCAGCAATTTGCCTTAGATATGGCTAATGATACTGTGCACTGGCAGCCAGCACAGGGCTCTTCTACTGGTGGCCCACTGTAATACTGGTAGACACCCTTACTTGTGCTATTTCACCAGCTACGGAGGATAGTCTCAAAATAGCTGACCTGATCGAGTCTACTCATCTTCTTGCGACAGAGTTGTGTCTGAGCCAGGCAGGTGGTGGCATTGCCTTGTGTCGCAGCACCAGGCCTAAACTCTGGTCACTGTGTGTATGTGACTGACACCGAAGTGTCCCAACACATGGAAATGTTAGAGGCCAATTCAGTTGTGATACCTAGGTATTATGTCAACTTCTGACTTAAATCTTATCTGTCCCCCTTAAAATACAGTTTTAATGTAAGAGCTGCTCTACAGAAGAGTCTGGTAGCACTTAGGCAGTGCCATCTGCTCTGGCTCTTTGCCCTCTTCCAGTCTGCTGCTGGGCACTGCTCCTTCCGCCTCCTCGGCATCTCCAGGCCTTCTGTCTCCTGCCTTCTACGATCCACTAAAGTTTAAGATTTGCTGTTACACCTTGTAGTAACATTACACCTGTTTAGCTGTGTCCCATGTCTTTTGACCTCATTTTGTAGTTCAGGTCCCACTATGGCTTCTGCTTTTTAGACTTTACAAGGTGGAAGGAGCTTGCAGAAAGCAATGCACAATGCTGGTTTCAAATCATCTTCAGTCTCAAGCAAATGGTCACACTCATATCATGCACAGTAACTTGTGTGTGTGTACCAGAGAGCTTATCAAATGTTTATGGTAATTGCATGCATGTATGTTTTTAGCCTGCAGAACTCCCAAGTTATGCTTCATATACTRGAAAATAAAAGCTTACACACAGTTACCACAAAACATCTAGCAGATGGTAGGTTATTACCCCACAGCAGCTTGTTTGTACATCTGTACAACAGCAGAAGAGGACCAAACAAACTGATGCACAGTTCTTACCTGTTGAAGGCCTGTAGTGCATCACTGAGGCAGTCCTGCTTATCTGGTTCATTACAGTGATGTGCTTTATGCTTAAAGCATAATTTTTAGTTTATGGTGTCACTGATCACTTGAGGGCACTCTTGGTGTTTTAGGTCCATGCACAGATAACGCTGTTCAAAATCTTATGTTGTTAATGAAGTGAAAGACATTGGGAAAGAAAGGATAATATTACTAGATGGAATAAGCATTGTGTCGTAGAAAAATGAACGTCTGTAGTGGAAATCTTGGGCTGGCACGGCATGCAGAGGATTATCAACCCAACCCCTACACTGGTGGAGAAACCACTGTTTCTGAGCTCTCTCTGACAGATTTCTGTCTAACCTTTCTTGAAATTTCCCATGGAAGAGATTTCATGGCCTCTTTAAGTATCCTGCTGTAGTGCCAGTGGCAGTAGACTCTGTAGCTGAAAACACTTTCCTAATATTTAAGTTTCTTTTGCCATCCCAGCTGTCCACCTTAGACTAAGCTACTGCTTATGTGAAGTATCCTGCTTGGTATTCTCTATTCTAAACTAAACAATCCAGTTCCTTCAGAGTTTCCTCCTAAGTAATTTTCTGAAMCTCTTCTTTTTCAGCTGTTTTCTCCAGTTTTCTAACATCTTTCGTGAAGTAGGGTGCCCATAATTGGACACAGTATTCAAGCTGAAGCCTCACCTGTGCTCATTACAGCAGAGTAGTAGCTTCTTTTCTTGCTAAGGACACAAGATATTACATACCTGGTAATAAATCACAGACTAAGCTTTACCTTTAAGAAATAGTATAGGTTTGTCATAGACTGTGATCTACTGTCACCGCCTGACCTTTCCCTGCAATGCTGCTGTTGTGATAATTATTTCTCAGCCTACAGTCTGTGCTATGTATCCCCAAAATCCAGTACCACAGTTTCTCTTCTCCCCTGACTGTCTGTCCTCGGTAGACATCCTGCGCTGTAGCAGTGCACAGGGATGGAAACAAAGCATCCTGGAGACGTGCCGTGTGGCTCAGAGCARTGGTGCGCAGCTGGAGAGAGTACAAGAGTCTCCTGAGCAGAACTTTTCCTCAYGTTATAGCTACTCCTGATGTTCCCGCTTGTTAGACTTTGTGCTGACTACTCACAGCCCGGTGGGGCCAGCACTAGGACAGCTAGAAAGCAAGCTGTTACGGCAAATGGATGCTATCTCTGAGCCTTCATTGCTGGCTAAACCCATTGCACTGAACACTGGCATTGTAAAGACTGCTCCTGCTTAAGCCCTCGAGTGCTGCATACACCTATTCCTGCTTGTCGTTGCGGGAACACGGTGAGAGTGCTGCCAGGAATTTCTCATTGTGTAACAGACTTGTTGGCTGTCTGAGCTTTGACATTTCAGTGCATTGAATGGATGAACTGGGCTGAAGGCAGGCAGGGCTGGGAGGATGAAAGGAGCCTTTGAGAATCTCATTTAAACCATATTGTGTAGGAAAGCAGCTTTGTTCACTTGCAGCTGGATGCGGAGGTCCTGTTCCTGGAAAATGAGTCCAACTTACTGTGTAGCCACACTGACTTGGCTAGCAGAGCATTTCTGCTCCCAGAAGGGTGGTGCTGAGGGCATCCTCACGCTGAAGTAATAAGACACTCCATCTAATGGAGACAAGAAATGCCCAGAAAAAGCATGTGTGCCTCTGCTTTAAAATGTTCCCTTCTCTGGAGAAGGGAGGTTGCTATTTGTGCCTGGCCTTGAGTTGCTGGAGGGGAGATGCTAGGGTGAAGAGCAGTCTTATTGCCAGTGGAATTGATTTTTGTGAAGGTTTCATATGGAATAAGGCAATCTGAAATTAATTTTTAAGATGCAGCTTAGTAGAGCCTGGGCTATGGAGTGTGCATAGGAGTAGCTCTTTTCCTGGGAGAGAAGAAAAACAGTAAGATTGGACAGAAAGTAGGATCTTGCAGGCTGAACACTTCATGAGCTAGCTGAGGGACCTGGGAGGATTTGGAGGTAGTTGGACTGTGCCATAACAAAGCAGAACAGAACTGGCATTTTTCAGGCTTGCAAAACTGGAGAAGATGAAGGTGCATTTAGATCTCTGTCCTTGCTGGCCAGGCCTAAAAAGGAATTACCTTGATGTCAAAGGTGTGACAGAGTAAACAACAACCTGTAATAGATATGGATACTGGGGTTTATTTAACAAATGATGAGATTAGAGCTTTTACCTTAYTGATTATTTCACACACTTACTCCCACCACCTGCTCCTGCACTGTTACATTTGCTAGGTCTCAACTTCCCTTCCCAGCAGGGAGGTTGCTGCTGGTCCTGGAAGGTCCTTTAGAAGTTGTGCTGCTTCATGCTATGCAGCTCCTTGCAGTTACCAAACTGGGCATTTCAGATATCCCCCCTCACACCCACAAATGTCCAATTATCTGCTGCCTGTTACTCTTCACAATTTAAACTATCTTTTTTTAATCAGTGATGCTGGGTTATGATCCCTGCGTGGGGTGTAGGGTCAGCTCCAGAATGGTCTCTCAACCTCTGGCTTCCCATAAAATAATGCTGTTTGCATGTAAGTTTTGGAGAGGGGTTTTTCAAGGCTACTGTTGGTGACAGAGGAGTCTCCTAGATCTTGCCTGGCCAATTTTTGAAAAATGGAGCTGATACTCATCTTGACTGCTCGTCCAGCAGTACTGAGCTGAGATACCTTGTYTGTGACTGTAAATGTTAGCTCAGGTGATGCAAATAACTACTASTAGTCATGAGGTATTTTGCCACCCCTCCTGCCCCAGCCCCTACTCCAGAAAGTGTCGGTGGTTTTGCTGCTTCCTTCAGCCTCTCAAGTTCAGTTTCCCAAAGGTCAGACCTGGTACACCTGTACATGGATGGGCTGTTTGCATACATATGTATGACTGTGCATACATATTGCACAATGCATAATTGATATAGGAGGCTGAGGCCTGTAAGGAGGAATGAGAGGGACCTGAAGTCCCGCAGACATTCTTGGTGCCCCCTTTGCCCCTCTTCTCCCTGTAACACCTTTTTTCCTCTCTGTACATTTACAGGCATCGGACTCCAGGGACTCCCTCTCTATGGCGCTGTATTCCCAGTGTTTCTCATGGCTCATTARCAAGATTAACACGAAGATCAAAGGCAAGGAAAACTTTAAGTCTGTGGGCATCCTGGATATCTTTGGCTTCGAGAACTTTCAGGTCAGGATTTTGTCTTTTTCAGATGGGTTGGTTTTGGAAAGGTTAGTAGATGTAGGAAGTTTGGTATGTTTCTATTTTCTGTGGGTTAGCATAGGGTATTCTGGGAGGACTTCTGCACTGCCACTTCCCTTTAGGAGCAGCAAGGTGTATTCAACTGTCCATTTCTGGTACCTGCGTTCATATAGGCTGGTGTTCAACGTCCATTTTGTGACAAAGTCCTAAGCAGATACATTGTGATAGGTAATAATGAATTTTTTACTTGTGGGTAAATTAAATGTATGACTTCTAAACGCACATTTTTTGGTTGCATCTGTTTTGTCCTGTGCTGAGACTCCTGTGTGCACTGCTTCTGATGGTGAGTGATGAAGGATGTATGTCGAGCAGCTATTTTGTGACTGCTCAGATATTTCACAGGAAGAGAAAATCCAGTGAACTAACATTTAGGGAATGACATTTCGTTCTTCCTAAGATGAAGAGAGATGTGACTATCTTTAGCATCCTTCACTAGCAGTTAAGCCTATTGCATTAACCTTTCATGAACTGCAGAAGCTGTTCTTCTGGTAGGCCTCCCTGTATAGTTCTCCTCATGTACCTCTGCTGCCTCTTGTCTCTCTGCTCTCTGGCTCTATTCCAGGCCTGGTACCTTCCTCCTTGCTGTTGTCAGGAAGTTCCTTTAGAGACTGGGGACAAGAATGTTAATTTTATAATCTTTGTTTCTTCTCACAGGTGAATCGTTTTGAGCAGTTTAACATTAACTATGCAAATGAGAAGCTTCAGGAATATTTCAACAAGCATATCTTCTCCTTGGAGCAGCTGGAGTATAACAGGTGACAAACAGAGAGAGCCCCCCCGGGCATTCATGGGTGGCAGAAAGGGGAACATCATTCTCTTTTTTGCTGCCCAGTCCCAACTGCTACAGCTAGAAGGGCAGCTGGGCCTTGGTGCTACCATGACTCTCTAAGCACTAGGCRTGTGTTATTTACCAGCATAGGTCATTTGTCTCCAAGCAAAAGCTGGCTTCCTTATAGTATTTTTAACCTTCTGCTGTCGTGAAATGGTWATTCACGTTAATCTGAGACAAATCTCAAAAAGAAGTTGGCTTAAGCAGTGAATTTTGCCTGATTTTTAGTCTGAGCAGCAAACCTTCCCTAACACCTGAAACACAAACCAAAGTCCACTGAGACATGGTTTGTATTTTCTGAAAAGTTGTGACCCTTAACAAACTAGGTTCACATTTCAAATCTGTAAAGCCTCACCTGCTATGCTATCCAAATACGCACTTCTTACCTTGTTTCTGCTTCATCCCCTTTCACCAAGTGCATTMCGCACAGAACCAGGCCCAGCCTCTTCTGTCACTCACTAAAGACGAGTATAAGAAAGCTGCATGAGATCAGACAAAAGCACTGTCCTCTCTCCAACAGCAGCCAAAAGTGGATGCCCAAGAGAGAGTATAAGAACAAGGCAAACATGTACAATACTTCTTCCCAGTGTTCTCTCAGTTTCCTACCACTTTCGGCTTACAGAATGCCTTAATTGGCTGCGGTCTCTTGTCTTCTTCCGTGAACTTTTCCAGCCTCTCTGGAAAACCATGTGAATTTTCAATATCCACAAATGCTACGGCAAGGAGTCCTTAGCTCATGCACATATTGCGTGAAGACCCACCTCCTTTTGTTTGTTCTGATCACGACTATTAGCTTCATGTAATGACTCCTAGCTCTTGTGTTGAAAGAGAGCGAACCATTAATCTTGATCAGTTCTGCCTGTGTCACTGCTGACGTTATCCACCTCTATTATACCTTACCTTGCCTCTGCCCTGCAAAGGTAGTTTTGCAAAATAAAAACAAAACAAAATTTGAATTTTTTGAAATTTCTAAAATCTTGAAAACTCCAGATTTCCTTCTTTCTCTCAGCTGAGTAGAATCCTGAGCTTTGACTCATTAGAAAACACGGTCACTTAACTTATTACTGACTTCAGTGATGATATACTTAATGCAATGATATTGTTATGTAGGTGGATTCATGGTGTGAAAAAGGAAAGCCCTTAAAAGTGTAGGATGGATAGATATATGACAATTTTCTCTGTCCTAGAAATTCTTACATTGTGAAAATGGCTCTTTTCCTCAGCAAGAAGAATTAAATTAGGCCATTTTCTGAGCTTAGAGAGCATGGGACCTTCTGCACAGCTGTTCTGTCTTCTGTGGGCTTTGTATTGGATTGTATCTTGTAGAGTACCTGGGGTGCTCTAGAGTGTCTCAGCTTCTAGAGAAGGCTGCTAGAGAAATACTTCAGTTCTTGCTGTGAAACAGAAGCCTTTATGTTTGTGAATGAGGCAATTGAATAGGGTTAGTGAGGGCAAATGAGAGCAGCCTTGTAAAAGGAGCCAGCTGAATAGGCAATTCATAAAATGTTAAAGATTACAAAACTGCAAGGCTATTTATGTACCGGCTTCTCAGGCCAATTCAACCACTGCAGGAAGCTCATGTTAAGAATGGTAGCATCGTGACAAAAGATTTATTCCTGGCAATTAGATAGGAGTTTAAATTCTGTGGCTGAACTTTGGAAAGGACAAGATAATTTTATTATTGACTATGCTTCCAGTTATTCTGAGGATGATGCAATTAAATCTCGTGCTTCACAGTATCAGCTCTGCTTCCTCAGGGTTACTAAATAGCTCCTATGTATTGCATCATTCAAGTAGACAAGGGGGATGCGGCATTAGAGACAACTTGACTCATTTATTTGATTTCTTTCAAAAAGCTCTGTTTCTTTCAATTCTGGAAGGACTTCTTGCTCTCGGAGGGAATCCAAGAGGCCTCTATGGTATCTTTGTAAAAAAAAAAAAAAAAAAAATACATGTCCTCTCTGACAATCATTGCTGCAAGAATCTGAAACACTATGAACTGATTTTTGGGTTACTAAGCTTATAAGAAAGTCTGTTCCCTTTGTGGGATAGGTAGTTCTTTGCATTTTTTAGAAATAGTTCCAACCTGTGAGTTGCCCACAGTTTCTGAATGCTTTGAATCAGAAAGTAGGAAGCCTAGGCTGAAGGACTTGCAGGGAACAGATTACCTGAAAAGTAAAGGTCTGTATCAGTGTTAATAAGTAGCTTCATATATAGCCTGAAGTCTTCTTTTGGATACCTGAGGAAGAGTTATTTCCAGGAGCAATTATTCCTATTTAAGATTGCCTGCTCCAAAAATAAAGCCTATTTTATGGGAATGTAAGAAGGTGGCAAGGGACAGCAGGAACTCTCTCAGCACAGATTTGCAGAATTTCATGGATGATTTTCATAGCACTCTTATAGCACTGCTCTTCCTACATCAGTTCCTATTCTGAAATATGCAGAGCTACCCCACAGGTCGACCGCATGTCAGACCAATAGTTTATCTGTGCCATTTTCTTGAAAATCTCTCTGAAAAGTTGCTCTTGTCTCTTCCTCTGGTGGACATATGAATTGTAGTATGGTCTGGCAAATGAGCTTCATGCCTGCTTTCCAGATTGGAGATCAGCAGTTGGCACTTGCAGCTGCATAGCAATGCCCCTTGACACCAGCACTTCAGCTGGTGCCCATTTTCCCTGAAAGAGCAGGAAGAGCCTTCTGGAAGGCTCCTGGAACCTGGGAAGGGAGAAGCACCAGAAACTAAGAGCAACTATAGATTCTTATGCTTGATGTRGAATTAGCTCAGTGACCACAAGATGAGCATCAGTCTAAATCACTGAGCTGGAGAAGGGCTGTCTCCTACTGCCATCTCCTTATGTTAGCAGTGCATTGCATGCTCTATTCCCTTCCCTTAGGCACAGTAGAGCATAACTTCCACAAATCCCTTTTCAGTGCTGGGAAAGCCACCCTTGGCTACTTCTGTTTTCCCGTGCCTCAGGGAATTGAGACTTGATTTTCATATCTTCATTCTATTTGTTCTTGACTGGCAGGGAGGGAATAAACTGGGARGCCATTGACTGGATGGATAATGCAGAGTGCCTGGACCTCATTGAGAAGGTGAGTGGTTATCTGGGACAGTTTTCAGGAATTGCAGCAGTTGACTGCTGGTTGTCTTGTGAGCTTTCCTTAGATTCCTAGTGATAAGAACAAGTAGTTCCCTGCTAGACCCTGTTCCCATCCTGACCTGGCCAGAGTATGAGCTATTCTAGCCCTAGTCCCTGCCTGAGGAAGCAGATCCCTGCTCATGGTTGGGGGTAAGCTTAGGGAGGGTGTCATTCTCTTAGACTGGGAGCTGGGTTAAGCAGAGCCTTCATGTGATTTTTTTTTCATAAACAATCTCTGCTTATGTTCTGCTTGCTGAGTATGTTGGCTGGCCAGAATCCTGCTTTCGACTTGAGCTTTGCTGAGTATAACTCCCAGGTTATTGCTCAATGTGTGTCCAAATCTCTGATTCTTGGCTTGGTGCTGTGTAGTTAGAGCTTTCACTGACTGTAAAAGCCTGTTTCTTGTTTGGCTGTAGAAACTGGGTCTACTGGCTTTGGTGAATGAAGAGAGTCGATTCCCCAAAGGCACAGACAACACCCTTCTGGAAAAACTTCACAGCCAGCATATGGTAAGTAAGAAAATAACCCGGCAGGCAAATGATCAGTATGTTAGCCCCATCAGCATTTCAAAGCTGAAAGTGAAGGTTTTGTTGATGTGAAATATGTGCTTTGAGCAGGAAATGTAAAATATCCTAGGCCCAAGCCTGCAAGTGTTTCATAAGGCTGCACTGAACAAAAGTAACATGTGAAGAAACCCACAAATAGTCTCCTGCACACACAAAGGGAGCATGCATGCCATGGGCTATGCACAGACAAGGTTTGGGTTTGCAGCCTGGGCTAGAGGTCAGGTGCTGGTCCTGGGGCACCAGGCAGCACTGCGAACTCTGGATGCGACTGCACAGTGTGGATGGCTTTCTCCTGCCAGCTGACTCACAGGAGGTTGCTCCAGAGCACATCAGATCTCTGTCTCCTGGGGCTGGGGACAGCTCTTGCCTCATGATTTTTAATAAAAGCTCTCCTGTTGTTCGTAACTAATGAAATTCTTGCCTCCTCTTTCTTGTATTCTGGACATGCGAGTAGAAGGGCTTTTTCACGCAGCTCACAAAGTTATCCTGGGGACACAGAAACCACAGTGAGATCACTGTAGTAGCCTTGAACCCTGTCTCCGTTATGGCCTGCACTCTGTTCTTCTAAATAGTAAATAGGCAAATAAACAAAGCAAATTAAGCCCTGTAGAAGGCACTTGTGGAATAATTTACTACTTTAGTAAGAACAATGTAAGCCAGTATCTTTCCTAGTCACCTAACTAAGGCTTCATCCAGGCCTAAAAACATARAGATTTGTATCCTTTATTAGACAAAATGTATTCTTAAGAACTGGCACAGGTGTAGATATTCTCATTTTTTGTATGTATATGTAACTCTTCTATAATAATACTGAGGATACAATGACAGTGACTTCTAGTTGGCTACTTAAGGATAGTTTTGTGGAAATATTTGCCTTAGGCTTAAACTGATGCCTTCACTTTAGTCCATTGTGGCTTTCTCTGGTATTACAGACTAGGTAAATGAGGATGCCCAATTTACTTTTTTTAGTGCAATTGGTATTTTGTATGTTTTTAATATATCACTTTTTGTGTATTTTCTTTCTGAACTGTCTCAACCTCTTCAGTTTGTCTCCAGATGGAGAATTTTCAAAGCTCCTCTTTATTTCTGCTGTTTGTTTCTGAACTCCTCTAGGTCTTTTCTCTATTCTTTTCTGAGATAAATAATCAAACCAGAGCGCAGTTCCCTTGGTAAGAAGGTACCTGTGGTTTACTATACAGCAGCATGAGATTATCAATATTATTTTGCATTCCTCTATGCCCCACAACATTTTGGTTGTTGTTTTTGGTGATTCCTGTGCATTGAGTAGCTTTTTCATTAAACTGTTCATAGTGTCACCTCCGTCTGCTTTGAGGGGATAGCAGTTAATATGGAACCCCAGGAGCATATGATGTATAGAAGAGGCTGAGCAACTGGACTGCAGAGAGGAAAGACGAAGTAGATAGTATTGCTAGTGTTCATTGTGAAGGCAAAAATGTTCGTGGTACCAACTGAAGTCTTTGGTGCAGGCTGGAGCAGCACTGGAAGGCATCCAGCCACTCTGGCTGGAAAGCCTGAAGACCTTATAGCAGAACAAGCCCTCTTTGCTATGTTTTCTGTGGATTGCAAAAGGCTTAAGGAGGAAAAGCAGAAGATCTGACATGTCTGGGGAGAAGAGCAATAGAGAAGCCAGGAGAAGGAGCCAGAAATGCTGTGTGCATGAACGAAACATACAGGTTTGGGGGAAAGGGAGAGGAGAGGTGCTGCACTGCATGGCAGAGATGGTAACAGTTACATTTGGAGAGGAAATGAGGGAAGTTTGGGGCTGGAACAAGATGACTCAACTGGAGAAAGGGAAGAGCAAARAAATTGGATCAACATGAAATGGAAAAAGGTCAAAGAAAAAGTTTAATTTTTAGTAACACTGACAAATTGTTAGGGTCATAAGGCATCTATCCCATACTGCTAAGAGACCTTGAAGATGAAAGGGCTGAATTACTAACAGTATTGTGTAACATCTTACTTAAATTTTCCTCAGTACCTGTGTCTGGGAAAGTGGGAAATGATACAAGTTTTTAGAAAGTTTCCAGGAAATTACAGGCCTGTAGGACTGATGGCACTATTAGGCAAATTAGTAGAACCTATAATAAACTAGATGGAATAAGTGGACACCTGAAAAAATACAATCCACCTAAAGATTAATGTGGCTTCAGTAAGGGGAAGTCCTGCCTTACAAACCTCTTTGTTTCCTTTGAAGAGGTCAAGAATCACTGGTTGAAGTGATATGGTTATTCTAAAGACTTTTGATAAATCCTTCCACCAAAGTCTTTTAGCATAATAAGCAGCCCCAGGATAAAAGAGAAAGTTCTCATTGAGAAGTTATCTCAATGGAGGGAGGCCTGTAAGAGTCTGWCTGTCCAACATGAGCAGTCAGGTGGCAGTTTTGTGATGATATATTATACAAGGTGGAAGGGCTAGGCTGTGGAGAGCCTTATGAAACTGTGTGGGTTGTAAAATGATGGTGAAAATCCATGTAGATAAATGTAAAATAGCACAACTGAAGGAAAACAGTCTCAGCTTCACGTTCAAAATTATTTTCCCTGAATTAACTGTTCCAATTCAGGAGGAAGATCCAGAGGCAATGACAGATAGTTCCACAGAAACATCAGTGCAGTGCTTAGTAGTAGTCAAAACTCCAAATCAGGTATTAGGATTTCCTAATACCTGATATCACTACACCACTGTATAATCCATGGAGCACCTGCACCTCGATCACTGTGTGCAGTGCTGGGCCCCTCCATGCAAAAAGTGCTTATACAAGACCTGGAACACAGTGGGCAGGAAAAGAAATCACACATCTGGGACAGCTGCAGTGCAAGGGACAACCACATTGGAGGGACYCTGCAGCCTGGAAGAGAGAAGGTTTGAGGGGATATAATGGGTTTAAAAATCATACATAGCCTGGACAGGGCACAAGGTGCCAGTGACAGCCAGGCTCAAAACCAATTGTGGTTCCCTGTGCAGTCAGTCAAGACTACCTGCCAAGAAATGCTCTGAATGCAAGAAGTTTGCATTGGTTCAAGGGGACACTGGGCAAGTATTTGGAAGAGAGATCCATTTGAGGTTACTAGCTAGGCATACCTCATGAGAATAATCAGAGTTTGAGAGACTGTTGAGAGAAAAGCATCATGCGCTTGCCTTGTTCTTCCTCTACTCGACATCACCACTGCTGGAGGCTGAATGGACCCTTTGTCTGAACTGCTATGGCTGCTCTTACATAGTTAAGGGTCTTCATACAGAGCAAAGACAGGAGGAAGAAAAATGAGAGAAATTAAAATACCTACTAAGAGAAGGAAAAGTGAATGTGGAAAAAGGGGAGGAGAGGTACAGACAAAGCTCAGAGTGGGAGAAAGGTACCAAGCAAGACAAAGCATAGAGGAAGATAGGAGGCTGGTATGATCCTCTGGCAAAGAAAAGATGTATAGGCATTCTGCAAAGCTGCCATCTTCCCCACATTCTGATCCTGTGTCCTGCACCACATGGTTTGTGTGGATCCCAGTCTCCTCAGGTGTCAGACATGTAAGAATTAACATTTCATCCATGGCATGCCTGCCCAGCCTTGATTCTGCAAGCCCTTGCTCACATGAGGAATGTTTTGAAGGACTGGATTTTTCCATGGATTTTGCAATGTAGATGCAGATAATTGGAGCATGTGGGATCATGCTCTGCAACAGCTGAGGTCCTTGCCCATCCCAGCTTTGTCATAGTCATGGCAGAGTTCTTTACTGAATCTATTCATGCTGACACTGGCATTTTAAGAAGCCCTTTTTCTTTCATTTCAGAGCAACCACTACTATGTGAAGCCTCGAGTAACAGACCATCAGTTTGGGATAAGACATTATGCTGGGGAGGTAGGTGTTTGTGGTGTATTTGTGAGATGCTTGCACTTGGACATGTGATCTTGGTGTATTTAGAATTCAAAATCAAGACAGAGCTATTTATTCTGATCTCTGTGCTCCATAGTAGAGCACAGGGGGTGTAATGGGCCCAAAATGGCATGGCAGGTACCTAACTACATTCTACTGCTTAAATACTTGTTTGAGTTTCTCAAGTAACTTTTGGTTTAGGGAAAAAGCTCCTCTTTATTTTGTTATTAATGTTCTCTTTCTTGACCACTCACAAACAAACAAAATCCAATGTAAAATTTACAAGGAAGATTTCACTTTGGAGAGGAGAAAAGGCTACGTGCCTGCTTCAGAATGGAAAAGGACTCCGAGCCTTCAGGGTTAAATGCTGCTCTCTGTTGTGGAAGACTATGGAGCAGATGGCGGTGTATCAAGGGAGGGCACCAGCACACCAAAGAAGGGGTAACCTCCTYCTGGAATCTCTTCTGCTGAGCATTAATGGTTGGGATTTCAGGCAGCGGGTGGCACAATCAGTATTTCCTAAAGTGATTGAGAAGCTTAGTAGCTCAGACCTTGCAGAAGGTTTCCCCACATACACCCCAGGTAAATCTGTGCAGCTGTTTCACTTGGCTCCTGTTTTTGAGGGGCTTTTTTTCCTGAAATTGATGGCTAAAAGCCACTTTCTTGTTAATGAATGCTGAGCTCTGGAGCCCCTTCCTTGACCCCAAAAGCTAGGATCTTGGCATGTGCCTGCAGCGCTAGAGTATATCTCTGCTGGGTGTCTTGTACACTAGCATATTAATGCAGATGTGCTTAATTACTGCTCTGTTTCAGCTGCTCTGTCTGTTTTGCAGGTGCTATATGATGTGAGAGGCTTTCTGGAGAAGAACAGGGACACCTTTCGAGATGACATTTTAAACATGCTAAAAGACAGCAGGCAAGTCCCCCTTATGCTTGTAAGGAAGCCAGGACAGACAAGTATCTGGTGGGTTGGACTAAGCCACATTCACATGATAACCAGACAAGGGGAAGCAGTTGTTTTATCTGAGCATCAGTTCTTTTCTTTGTGCTTGAGGGTCCTGGCAAAAGATAGGAGAGCTGAAGAAGTCAGGTGAGGCACAGATGAATAGCTTAATCAGTAGTCTTTTTGTCCCAATTTTGAAAAGAGCTATGAAAACACAACAGAAATCCCTAGAGGCAATGCTGAGTTTCTCCCTCCTTTCTTTCCCCTTTCCTATTTTTCTTCCTCCTGCCACCCTGWCCCAACAATGTCAAATTTGTCCCCGAGCAAGCCAAGGCTCTTTGCCATGCTGTCAAATGCTGGCCTTTGTACAGAGGCTGCTTGTTTTTCATATTTTCCAATGTACAACCTGTTTGTGTAGTGGAGTGCCTCATCCTAATCCTAARCCAGACTGAGCCCTCGCTGTAGGACTGGGCATTGTCCACAGTATTTAAGCCCAGTGCTGCAAAGAGGCCCTAGAGAAATGAGCTGACTTTGACCTTGACCAATGTCTAGTAGGCAGAAGTGGGGCCTAGCAGAAGGAGAGACCTTTAATTACTGTCTTGGACCTCAGAAATTTCTGAGCAGTAGCTCCACCACGTGCCTCCTACCATGGTACATGTATTGCATCTGGGCCCCAGGCTGATGAGACTGTGTTGCATCTTCCCTGAAGTCTGCTGCAGAGTTTGCACCATGAGCAGCCTTGCCACAGCCCATGGGAGCTGCGTACAARCTCTCTTAGCTGCCTTACTCGGACAGTGGCATCTGGAGAACATTTCACACAAGGCTTGGAGCTAGAATTGTGGTTGTCATTATCCAGCGTGACAGTAGGGCTCAGGGGTTTTCAGCAAGCCAGAAAGGGAAACTTTGCTAGAAAGAGTCATAACAATAATCTGGCACAAGCATGCTGAAGAACTTCATGCTCTTTTGTAAGAACCAGCACTCCTGCCTAAGGAGAGGCAAAGTGGCAGAAGATCCTAGAGGACTGGCCTACACCATGAATAGCTCTAGCAGTCCTCTGACCACAGGAGGACTGTGGTTGCAGCTGTGTGACAGTGGTTGGGGCACCACAGGTGCAAGCCACAAAAGCTCGGTCTGGAGTGGATGGCAGGAGGGGAGTGTGCAGTCTAGCTAGAATATCCTCAAGGTAGCTTCCGCTTGGGGGCATACAACTAGAGGGAGGTGTGCTGGCCAGCAATGATGGACATCTCTGCAAGTGTTTGACGGGGTGAGATGGGGTTTCCGGCTTCAGCACACAGGGCCGTCTGGGATCTGGGCAGCCAGATGGAGAGGATTAAATTTCTTCCTGAAGTGTCCAGCCAAACTACCTTCTGCAGCCACTCTGTGGCACAGAAGGGGTAAAAATGGGATGTTTCATGCTGGGATGGGTGATAATTGAGAATGAGAATCATCATCTCACAGCTCATGAATGTCCTTCAATTTTTTTAACTCTTTTTTTCATCTTCAGACTGGACTTCATCTATGATCTTTTTGAAAGAGTCTGCAGCCGTTGCAGTGAAGAGACACTGAAGATGGGCACCCAGCGGCGCAGACCGACTGTCAGTTCCCAGTTCAGGGTAGGATGTTTTCCAAGAGAGCAGCAGGCTGCTGGAAGGAGCAGATGGGTAAAGCGAGGCCTGTGGCCAAGAGGAGTCATTCATTCTCATTTCTAGTCCAGCACTGAAAACGTGCAGGAATGTTGTAGAGCTATGAAAAGACAGTGCCACTGCCCCAAAGATTTCTCTGACTGGTGTAAAGTGCAAGATGTTAAGAGCAAACAGGGTGGCAGAGGAAAAGAATAGCAAGAATGCTTTCCTAAGTATCTAAAGCTCTTGAGGTTTTCTGACCCTTTGTGTTTGGTGTTTCAGCTWAGTGTACATGTCGTGTTTAGTCCACATCTTTTACGGGCCTAGTGACAATTCCAAAAAGTCTTTGGAGGGTGAACCTCGCAGGTGTGAATCTTGCCCCTGAGCTTGTCTGCAGATTTTTATTAGTTTCAGAGATTTAGTTTCCAGTGTCTAAAATTTGAGACTTATAAAAGTAATTCAAATTGACTATATAGCTTAGAGAACAAGGATGGCAGTGTACACATAATGTTATTACAGTAAAGTAACTAGATGGGTATGTTTTGGACAGGAAGGGATCTTTCCTGAGCTACTTAGGGCAGGCTATCTGTGTCACAGCATTAAAACTCACGATCTTATATGTAGATGAATCTCCCTTCATTTTTTAAAACAAGTTAAATTGTTGAAAAGAGAGGTGATTGTGCACTCCCTGTTTCAGCTGCTGGAGATCACTTTTCAGACAGAGGCATCATCTATCCTTTCATTGTTTTTAATTTAGCGTTGTTTTGCCCTGTTATTTGAAGAGGAAAATGGGATAAGAAAAGATGGATTTTGGTAGGCAGAATCAAAGAAAGATATCAGGAATGGGAGAGCTACATGAAGACCTTATTGCATCAAATGCAGCCCCTGTTCCCTTCTGCAGTGACTGATCCCTTGGGTTTTGTCTTGCTCTTTTTCAGGATTCGCTCCATTCCTTGATGGCCACGCTTAGTACTTCCAACCCATTCTTCATCCGCTGCATCAAACCAAATACAGAAAAGGCAAGTCTTTCTTCCAGAAAGATGCATGCATGCCACACAGGCATGTTCCTCAGCTCACAAGCACTCACTTGCACAAATGGCTAAGTGACAGATGGCTCTGTGAGGGTCCAAACTGGGAATAAGTGCAGTTCCCCCTCCCCTTCCCTTTTTCTTTCTGGTAGTTTTATGGTTGTGAAAAAATGCAGCCTCCTCTTTGCAATTGGATGAAAAGGCAGGGTACTGGTACCCTGCAGGCTGGGTATGTACCCAATTCTATCTCTCTGTGCACTGACAGAGCCCAGATGCTGAGCCAGGTTTGTGCAGAGCCCATAGGTCTGGTAAAAGCGGTGATTGCTCCGGTTTATGCTGCCMACAGGCAATTTGCTCTGGAATGCATGGCTGATGTGGTAGGAAGCATCTCCTGCAGATTCCTGACTTCGAGGCAGAGGAGGTGGCTGCTTCATGAACAAGTCAGCATGCTTAGAGATGAGCTGGCCTGGGAATGAGTCTCCTGCCAGTACTGTGAGCCATGGCAGGAGGATACATTGCTAACTAGACTGGGTGGGGAGCTAGGAACAGATCATTTTCTTTCATAGAATCATAGAATGGTAAGTTTGGAAGGGACCTCTGGAGATCATCCCTCAGCATAGCCCATACGAGGATTGAACCCATGAAAATTTTGTGTGTTTTGAAACCATCCATGATATGGGCAGAGGAAAGCCTGCTGGGGGCTTTATGCCAGAAGAAATTTCTGCCATTTGTCTCCAGTTTTGGCAGTAGAAGGCTATAGGGTTCTTCTGCATGACTGCAGAGAGACTAGAGCCAGGGTTCTGCCTTTTGTATGTGTTAGCATTATCATTGCTCTGCTGCCGTGATCCAAATGACAGCAGTCTGCAGACTGCTTTTTTCCAGACTCTGCCCATGTCCCTTTCATCCCTTATCCTGCACTGTGCAGTGTTGTGAGGTTGCTTTTCCCTTGAGCCACACTTCCCCTTTTTCAACTGGGATGCCCACATATGCTGGGTTGACTTTCTRCAGATAAGTGAATGTACAGTATGTGATTGTCTGAGCCCTGATGAACAGTTGCTGTTACAGTCAGCAAAGTAATGYCAAGATCAACACTTAACTCCATCTCTCTTCTGATCTGTTTTTGAATCTGGATCATTGCATAGGCACCGAACCTCTTCAACCCAGATGTTGTTCTAAATCAGCTCCGATACTCAGGGATGCTGGAGACAGTGAAAGTTCGAAGAGCAGGTTTCCCTATACGGCGCCTTTTCCAGGACTTTCTCAGCAGGTAATTGCTGTCATTGCACCACCTGCTGTACCAGCCCCAACCTATATAATTTTGTGTTTCTTGTTTCTGTAACTGCTGTTACATTTGTGGGATGTTTTTTCTAACCATGCCCTTATTACCAATATCATACATTGATCTGGATGTCCTTTTGGAGACTGCTTGCCTTTAGAATAAGAATGGAAAAATAGCCAAGCAGTCCATTTTTATTTCTAGCTTTGTCATAGATTTGTTTGTGGGATTTTGAAAAAGCCATTACACTGTGTTTGTTCTTAAGGGGGGGGATAGTAGTCCAGGGCCTCATTGCAGCTAGTGTTCATGAGACAGAAGTGGTTATCACATTCAAATATCTTGAGAGATACCTTTTCTCTGACAGATTTGTGCTCTCTTTGTATGGCATCCATAGGATCCTTGCTGGATAGCTTTTTGTATTTGGTTCAACACTTTAAAAAAGAATGTTAAAAAAAAAATACTAGAGAAACTGTACAGCCGTTTCAGCTGCAAAAATTATCTCAGTACTTTAGAACCTGCTTTGCAGGGGGAGAGCAGACAAAAAGGTTCTAGCTGGCAGTTCTTCAGAAAGAAACTCAGCTGGTCATCCTATATTAAAGGGAAAATATTATGGTAAAACCTTTTAATCTGGCAYGCTGAAGCAAATTTTAATGGGAAATATAGTTGATGATTAATGTTGGAGAATGAGATTATTTCTTTTTTTAATTATCTGCACCAAAAAGGATTTCTTAAAGTTTATGGCTAGAAGGGACCATTGAACATCATTCTTTTGCCTCTAGGAGCATTATATGCTACCCTTACACTGAACAAAATAACTTGTGTCTCATGCTGACATATGTTTCAGAAGACAGCTGTTCTTCACTGAAAAATGTTGATGAGTTTGTATTTTATTACTGGGCTTGCAATAGTAATTGCCAGTGTGGTGGGAACAAACAAAGCGTGGGGGATAGAGATTTTCAAACTGGAAGGCAGACATGAAGAAGGGAGATCTCAGCTGGGATCTGCCTCTGAGAGGGAGGAAGAACTAATGGAAGGAGGCTAACTTTCATGCATAATCATGACATTTTGTTTGGTTCTTAGGTACAAGATGCTTGTGAAGGGACCAAGTGCCTTAGACAACAGCAAAGCTATGTGTACAGGGCTTCTTCAGACCTATGACAGCAGCAAGAAACAATGGCAGCTGGGTAAAACCAAGGTACTTCCTCAGCGTGGGGCAGGGCAGATGAGGAATGGCTCAGTTCCTGCTGCAAGGGGATGCAATTGCATCTGGGAAGTTCAAGTCAGTAGAAGTAGCAATGACCCAGTAAGTGCTTATACTATTGATCTGTAGCATCTCAAATGTTTCCTATATTATGTACCTAAAGATGGAGAAGGCTTTTGTCTAAAATCTTTCTCATTGACCAAGGCAGATCAATTTTGTTTTGTCTGGTGCAATTTTAAAAGAACTGAGCAGAGCAAGTTTAGGGGTTATTGTAAGCACCTACAGTGTGTGCAGTTAACTGTGGCCTCTTCTGTCAAATATTTCACTACACTTGGCTAACCAAAACTCTTGTAGGAGGCAGTGAGCTACTGTTTGGTAGGTATCTTAACTGTGAATGGGTAGCTAGATGGCCAGATGTGTGACARTTTTCTGCTGTGGATGCTTAGCTGATGATTTGTGGAGTTAGCGCACACGTTAGCGTACATTTTCTATGAAAAGATATCTGAATGCTTTTCCTCACTTGCATAACCCAGGTTTTGTTTCTATACTGGTGAATGTTTAACACTTATCTCTCACCTGGGGAAGTCCCTCACCCTCCCTTTTTTCTTTTTCTTCACTCAGCTGGAAGTGTGCCATTATCCTTTATCTTCCATGTAGCAGAGGGGGAGCTGGGTGTTTCAGCCTGAATTTTTTGAGGCTTTGAGACAGCTTCGCACAGGAATAGATGCAAGTATTGTAAGGTAGATCACTGCAGAATCTGACCAGTGAGAAATCTGGCAGTGGGGAATTGAGTCTGAATCACAACTTTCTGTATACTCTAGTAGATTCTTCCAGAAATATTTGAAAATGGATGTGCAGTGCAGATAGCATTTGTAAGTGGTAAGTATGCAGTCTGTATTCAGAGACAGCAGACAATGGTCCATCAAAGCAATCAGCACTTTTGCTTCGAAAGAGTAATTCAGAATATTTTCAGGGTCACAATGGAACTGGAAGTGATTCTAGTGGATGTTACATTTAATTTGTGGAAATCAGATAATGAGACTTGCTGCTATGAGCAATCATTTCATAAGAAAAATTACAGCTATTCACTTATTAGGGGATGAGATCTCTCTCTTCTTCTAAGAGTGGTGGGAGCCCAGCTGGCAGCCAGGGCTGTGAGACACATGACAACCAAGGAAACCTCTGGCCATTGTTATGGGAAGGGGATGGGTTAACCTGCAGTTTCTAAAACCTTCCTTTGCATGACTGCACTAATGTCCAAGAAAGGTCTTATCACTTAGCCACATTTCCAGTCTGGAATTCAAGTGTCCTCCACCTTTGATTAGGGAACGTTGTATATCTTCACTGGTCCCTGCAAACCAACAAGCATTTCAGTCATTTTTCTCTCTAGTTAACCCATACTGCTCGAGTGGCTGCCACTATCCCAGCATTTTAGTGCTACAGCTGGTGTGGAGTGTGTATGTTGCAGAGCTGCTTGTGCCTGGGCAGCTTTAGAGAGGATTGGTTAGAGCTCATAAACAGGGAGTTTGAATTTTCTTCCTAGTGTGTCAGGAGATGGGAGACGGCTGGGCTCCCTACAACAAGGGCAGGAGAGAAATGCATGCAAGGACCGACATGTAGAATATACAAGGTTATTTATAAGTGTAGCTAGAGTCCAGAGATTACAACAGACTGATGACAAGCAAGACATCCAGGCTGCCTTGAGCCACTGGCAGCAATAGGATCCTTTTTCTCTKTATTCCCTGTTGTGCATCCTGAAGGCCTGAGACCATAAGACTGTTTTTACTCACTACTTTACATGCAAAAACAATCCTTCTGGAAAAACAAAACTGATAGTAGATTGTAGCAAATAATTTTTATTTGAATTTTACCAAAACACTGGATATATGCTCATTTAATATTTTTGAATGCTTCTGTCCTAGAGAGTAAAAATTGGCTAAATGCCTGGATGGAGCATTTTTGGTAAACACCAGTCTCTCTTGCCAGTACACTGGTCACTATTGGGTCCAACTACTGTGGGGAGAAAGAAATAATTAAAAATGACAGTCTTTGGATCTCTTTATTCCTTTATGATTGAGAAGGAAAGTTAGAATCAGCTAGGAAGCAGTTGGGCTGTCTTGTTTGGTCACAGAAGTAATTTTATTTTCTGCACAGTTTGGATTAGAGGTATGTACCTTGGCAGAGGGGTGCACTTTTCCTTATTTTAAGGAATATATCTCTGCAAGCCTGTACTGGCCTGTTCTACCCTTGGTGCCATCTCTCAGCATGCTGAAGACTGGCCAGCCCCCAGCTGCTCAAGGCGCTGTTGCTTTGCCATTTTATCTGTTGGATGAGTCGCTTCTCATCCTTGAGCATGCTTAGGTGGTGGCAAAGCCATTTCACTGTTCCCTTGCAGACCCTCCTTCGTGGCAGTGCCTCCAGGAAGCCTGGTCGTATGAAGGCAGGGAGGCTGCTGCCAGCCTCACGGAGCAGTGCTGTTTCCTAGTAGTCTCTTCCCTGCTGCCTGGATCCAGCTGTTGTGTCTCGTCTTTGGATTACAAAGTGCTTTGTCTGCATTCATATTTCTGTTAGTGCTAGATAACAYAGGGCTGGAATACTTGGGCTGATGAAGAAAACAGCCCTGGTTTTGCAGAGGTTTTTGGGTGAGGGTGAAGTGAAGCTACCAGTCAAAGTACATAGAGCATCAGGTCACTGTCCTAGGGAGAAAGTGCCCCGATGTGCTCTTGCTGCCACTGCTGCTGCTGTGCAGCTCTGGTACCCAGACTGCAGTGTCTGGTACCAGCTGAGAACTGACCTTGAGTCATGGAGCCAGGAGTGGCAACTGAGAAAGGTGTGACAAGCCAGCAGGGGATGTAACCTGGGAAGGAGTATAGGGGGTACATGAGGAGCAAGGCTTATAGAAGGGGGAATACTTCCTGCAGAATGAATGGAAGGATAATTATATCCCTAGCAATTGTTTGGAGGAGGAAGGAAAAGACTCTGTGAATTAGTTCAGGGGATTGTGAAGCTTGGGAAAGGAAATAGGGGAGGAAGGGCAGGATGATCTTTGTGTTTTTCATTAAGAATAGAGCAGCTGCTGTGCTGGCAATTGTCAAATTACTGTTTATAAGAAGTATTGATGTATGTAAGGCAGGTTTTATCCAGTGGCGTGGTGGAGGTGAGGACTTGGATTCAGACGGGCAGTGTGATAACGGAAGATCTAGGCTAAGGATCCTGGTCTTCACTGGGAATATGCTTGGATGAAGCAGCAGCACTGAGGCTCACAGGTTCATGCCTTTCCCTCCATGCTCTTGGCCCTTCTGCCATATTCACCCATGCTCAAAAGACAGATTTCCTAAGGCTGTTTAATGCAGTAATTCTTACTGTTTGAAAGCATTTAACTGCCGTTTTGCAGGGCCTGTTTGTTGGAGGAGGGTTCTGTATGTGACTGTGTCTTCCAGGTCACAGTGATCCACTTCTTCCTTTCCCAATATCATCCCCTGGGGAGTCACAGGATCACACCTATACATCTCTACACATGGGTGCACACAGAGTTAAATTTGTGTCTGGTGATCTACACAAAACCTTCGCACGTGTTCATGGCTGTACTGACAGTGCACGCTATGAGTGTTGTGAAGAACATAGTCATTTAGTCTGCTGCTGCACTGTGGTTTAAACCCTGGTCAGAATCTAGTATGAGTGAATATGATGTTTTGGCTAATCATTCCTTCTTCAGGTGAAAATGAGCCCATGTTTTTAGAAAGTGACCATGAATTACAACCGAGAAACAGTCAAATTCTCTGCAGARCATGTCAAAAATATTTCTAGATTTGAATTCATTTTACTCTTTCTTGTCATCTACAGCAGGCTAAAAATAACCCATCAAAATGTCAGCAGGTTATAGCTAGGTATTGTTTTCAAGCCTCTTCAAGCCTCATCTCATTTGAGATTAACCCTTCACCTCCAAGCATGTATAAAAAGCTCTATCATAATAGGTGGGTCTTGTTGAACTCTGCAAACCTCAAAATTAATTTTGTTGTTGTTTTTCCTCTTCACTGGCACAACGAAGTCTGTACTTGCTAGTGAAATACCGATGGACTAAATATTTTTGCAACGTGGTGACAATAATGGATTAAGTGTCCAGTGCTCTGCATGCTGCATTCTTGAAAAGGGTGACTGCTGTTTCATGCTTTAAACGTCCTTAGTGTTCAAGACCACATCCAAATGTAATGGAAAGAGCAATCCCTGTCTCAAAGAAGTCTTTAAAGGGCTGACAGAGGAAGTGGACGCACACATGCAGGGAAAGATGCCAACTTCATGGTTGGCAGTACCTTGATAATGAACTTTAAAAAAAGTTACTTGGTAGATGGTTACTTAGTCGTTTCAAAACAGACAATTTCTTAAGGCCATTTTAATGCAAACTGCACCCCAGGAGAAAGCTGAGTCCAAGGAAGCCGGTGGCAATGAGCACTAACTCAGGGAGAGGCTTCAGTATGTGATGGTTTCTGGAAGGGGGGGGGGGAAGGGAAGGAGCCTAAATAAGTGATAAGGCTAAAATCAGTGGTGGAAGGGAAAATACACAGAGACATAAGGGAAGGTCGGTGGAGAGGGGAAGACATTATGCAGAGCACTAGACTAAATGACCATTCAAATCTCTGAATGTCCCTATTACCCCTCAGCACAGCCACACAGAACAAGTGAATTTGTAAGTTTTACTAATTAAGGTAGTTCTGCCAACTGGTGAGTGCAAGTTCACAGCCTGTGCTCATGGCAGTGCTTTAACAAGTGTGGCAGCACTTTCCTAGGGGACTTGGATCTCTTGCTGGCCACAGCAGTGACTTAGCCAATGTCAGGCAGGTCACACGAGCATGGCCATATGGCAGTCCCGGCTGTGACTGCGGCTTGTTCGGACATAGCTCAGCCAACTTTAATCTAGCCTGGGTACAGCTAACAGTGTACCCATAGTGCTACAGAGCTCTGTGGAGGCTGCAGACCTTCTCAAATGGCTAAGCATGTATTTCAGCAAGTGGTCTGTGCAGAACTCTGGGCTAACATCAGGCAAGGCAGCTGATTTAAAGTAGCTCAGATATGTCAGCACAATTCATGTAAACATACTCTTATCTTGCTTGTATCTCAGTTCCTTTGTCTATAAGATAGCACTGCCTTCCCTCATCCAAGCTTTAAGCACTGAGAAGAGATTTGAAATACAGGTGATGGAGGATGCTAGAGAAAATATTAGACCCCGAAGTACAACCACTAATACAATAACTTGGAGACCTCTCCTGCTGGGGGGTCAGTTCCCTCTAATGCATGCTGCACTGCTGAACTTCAGATCAGAGTTCCTGGAGATTGGTGGAGTGCTTCAGCTCCTGTGCAGAGCAGGGTGGGATGGAGTATGCTCAGTGTTGCTCCATAGCAGGACTTTCACCTGTCCTGCTGCCTCACAGTAAGACTGTTGATCAGATTGCTCCCTAGAGTCTAGAAATCTAAATGTTCTTCCCTTTTCTGGAAACGTGGACTTTCTTCCCTTTTCTTGAAATACGGAGTTTCTTTGCAAAATATTTAATCATCGAAGTTGGTCTCAGTGCCTGCTGCAGGGAGGTACCAGATTGTGCAGGGAAAGCTGTCAGCTGGGAAAGAGTTAATAACAGGCACAAGCACAGGCTCTCCTCCTCCCTCGTTTTTCCCTCCTTCCTCTGCTCCCTCCCTCTTTCTCTTTTAAGTCTTGACCACAGAGTGAAAGGAGGCGGGGGTTGGGCAGGGAGTTTAGCTCATGTCGTTGCAAAACTTTTTCCCGGTGCTATGAGTAAAGGCACCCAAGGGGGCAAAGCACCGAAGCTGGTGCTGGAGCGCCTGCAGCAGAGCTTGTAGGCGCCAGTACATAGAGCGCACTCTGTGCTGGTCACAGGGGATGAAATCTCCCGGCTCTCCCGGGGACTGACTTCTTTCCTCTCTTTGTGTTTATTGAAACTCCTCCCCTTGGCGTCAGGTTTTCCTGAAGGAAGCTCTTGAGCAGAAGCTGGAGAAGGATCGGGAAGAGGAGTTGAGGAAAGCAGCTATAGTCATCCGGGCCCACATCTTGGGCTACATGGCAAGGTCAGTGCTGTGGGCTGCCCCACCATCCCTTTGCTTGTGTGCCTGGGATCACCTTGACCCCTTACTTTGCTCTCTAGTCTCCTTGCCATCCCTTCCCTCCTCCCCCCCCTTTACTGCAAGGGTGAGCTGCAGCATCTGCCCTCTCCTCCACCAGTACCAGTTCTGCCCAACCTTTCCTGTACCTTTGCCACCTCTTCTTGAATTCTGCACACACTTGCTACCTTCCCTCATGCTCTGCTCAACAGGCTTCTGCAGGGACTCTGTACCCATTGCCTGGCTCTGAAGGCACCTTTTCCTTGCCTTCAGGGCACTCCAGGCTGGGCTCCACCTATGCTTTCAGTCCCCTCCTTTCCCTTATGCCTGTCAACTCTATTTACTGCTCCCTCTGCATATCACTTCTTCACTCTCAGCTCTGCTTTTGCTCACACTCTTTCCTTGCCCTGCCTGTTTGCCTCGTGATCTCCCTCTCCTTTTAATTAACTCTTCAAAATTGTTTTTTGGCCAGCTTTGCACCAGTAATCTCCTCTCAGCCGCTCCCTTTTGCACCTGACCAGGGGAGGGTTGGGATAACCAACTGCAAACTGCCCCTCCTCTGCCCCTTGCAGTCAGTGTAACAGCTGACTCCTTAATGGCTGTGGTGCGCACACTTAATCCCAGTAAGATGCTCTTTCCTGGCTAGTCTCTGCTGCACACACCTGTCAGTCAGGAGTGTGAGGAGGTGAAATCCCTGGTCAGCAGAGCTGTTTCAGCAGGCACTCTTATTAGAGCTCCAGTTACACCAGGTAGCTCATTTAACTTTGGGAAATGTGTGCAAAGGTTTTACTTTGCCTTGCCAGTGTGGCATATCAGCAAAATATACACTGGTCTCGGGGGCTTTTATTCCTTTATTTCTTTCCCCTTAGGAAGACAAAAGAGATTGTATATGAGATTGCAAGTTGTGTCAGGGCCTCTGCTCTATTTTACTTTGTGTCTATCACTTGGAGAGAAGAGTAAGGATTAATATGCACAGAAAGATTGATTTTTCTGGGAAACACCACTGCATGCAAACTGGATTAYTGCTTTTCTGAGTTCCTGGTAAGGTAACTGCTGGCTTTGCAGGGCTGTGTTGGAGATAGTGTTGCAGCAGAGTTCCTCTTGGCTAGAAATCCTGTGGCCCTCCAGTCTGCAGATCTGGATTCCTTGTCCCACATGTTGTTCTTCCAAGTCYCATCTTCAGACAAGCCGTGTTTGTGCAGCCAGAGTGGAAATCCTCACAGAGCAGCTGGAGGCAACTGGGCTTTGCAGGGGAGGAGAGCAGGGAGCGAGAAAAGAGCAAGGGAGAGAGACTGGAACTTTTCTATGAAGAGTTTCCAGTTGCCCTGCTACCTGTATTGGAGAAGGTCCAGTGGGAGGGAGTTCATCTGGGCAAGTGGCGAACAATCTGTGCAGAGGTGGACAGAGGTAAGGGGTACCAGCAAGTGCTGCTTGATACTATTTCTGTTTGCTTTACAAGGACAAGTGTATTTAAATTTGTTTGGTCTCATACAAAGTAGGCTAGTAAAGAAGGGTACATGGGCCAGAAGAAGGATTTTACTGATTTCTCCTTTGTGAACTTCTTCAGAGAGCCTGAGGAAGCTGCCCTTAGCAATGGATGGTTTGCTGTGTTCTCTTTGCTAGTAGCCTAGTGTCTCTGAATGGTCACTAAAGTGTAAGATTAAAAAATCTAGCCCATGCAAGTGACCCTATTATCTGTAGCAAAACCATGGAGCTCTGAGCTGTAGGTAACAGCTTCACCATGTGCAAAACCATTCCTAGGCTTGCAAGGCCCATGAAGAATATTTAGTATAAATTTGGCATTGTCTCTGGATCCTGCAGGACTTCATTGCTCAAGGTAAGAAGACGATAGGAAATTACTTGATAGTGATATGGTCTCTGGTCCTTGGAGACATAACTGCCAACTATAGTTCATCAAAAGAATAATTAATTAAATTCCAAAGGCAGCCTTGGAACCTGCAGTCATGCTGCCCTCTCTTGTGATATGTGGTCAGGATGTCTCCCAACTCCTCTATGTGGGTTGCAGGCTGAATTTGTTTGGGCAATGCAAGAGGGAGAGTGAAAGCTGAACACAGAGAGTGAAACTTGGGCTGTGTGCAGCAGCTCCAGCTGAATGGCGCCTGTGAGCTCTGCTGTGGTCATGAGGAAGGAGTGGGCACTTCAGTCCGGCAGATTAGCAGGCAGAGCCAGCCTGTAGCTGGGCAGGGCTTGGCACATGTTGCACTCGACAGAGTTTCTGGCAGATGCATTTTGTAGAAGTCAGAGTGCCCTTTTTGATGCACTTATCTGCCTTAGCAGAGGGTGCATGTGCAGCTGTTCACACCCCATGTGCAGGGGGCAGGGAAGACAGCAGGAGTAGGAATGAGAGAACTACAGCCCAAAAGCAATTCATCAAAAACCTCCTAATTCTTACCACCTCTTCTCTTTTTTTCTGTGTTTCCTTCCTTTGACTTGATCTTTATAGAAAAAAAAAAAAGTGACCTCTGCACACTACAGCTATTTGCACCCCTCCCCTGATTTTATTGACTAGGCTGATGTATCTGATGTGCAAGGAGGTGGCAAGCTGTCAGCATGAGCCCCTGTTTGCCATTTGAAGAGGGTGTTTGCCAGGAAGGGGATTTTGAAGTGTGTCTTCAGGGGGTTGCAGAAGGTCCATGTGAAGGATATGTGAAAATGCTGTACTATTTCCAGCATGCTTTCYAGGACTATAAAACCTCACAGGATTACTGCAGCCTGCTGGTCTAAGCTACTGTGTAAAATAGGCCATAGAATTTCCCTGTGCAAGTTCTGGCTTGGAGTAGGGTAGATTTTGATTCAGATAATACCAGTGATAATTTCACTACAGCAAGGTATATATTAAGTAAGGTGTATAAATCTCTTCAGTTGCTTTAAAAATATGCAGTTTGTTTCCAGTCTGAGTAGACTTCAGCTTCAAGTCAACTGAATCTTGTTATTCCCCCTACAGATAAATAGAAATGCTCCAAAAATGATTCTCATGTGGGTATTTTTACTGGGATCAAGGTGTTCCCTAACCTTTTCTTTTCCAAGGTAATCTCTTTTTCTGTAATCCAGGATTTCTGGTTCTGGTTTTGTTTTCTCAGAAATCACATGAGATTCTAACATTGTTCTTGAAGCAGAGTGCTAGCACCAAACACAAGATAGAAGTAGCAGTGCAGTTCCCTCCTACACAATATTCTTGTTTGCAAGTACAAAAATCCCAGTAGCCTTTTTTCTATAGCATTGCATTGGGAGTTTGCCTTCATGTGATTGCTGTGGCCTAACTTTCTAATACCTAGCACAGAATCTTCATCAGGTGTGTTTGGCCTTTGGTTCTTTGATACAGGACCTTATGTTTGGCTCTTTCTAATAGTTTAATGTTTGCTTGAATCTAGCTTACAAATTGATCCAGATTACTGTGCAACAGTAACTCTTTTGTTATTTGCCCAGTTTGTGTATCATGTACAGACTTCCACCAGTGATTTTTTTTTTAATTACTATTTCAGGTTCTTGGTAAAAAAAAAAAATATTCAGTAATGCAGAAGCAAGAACTGACTCTTCTAGGACTACACTAGACTAGAAACATAGTGAATGATCATTCTTTTGTTTTGGGCCCTAACCATGTTTTGAGTTTGTTTAAACCAAGCTGATTTTGATTTTATTATTGTTTAAGCAAAACATTGTTCAATATAAGTACATGCTTTATGGAAGCCTGTTATGTCAGCAGGTTTACATTCAGCAATCAAACCTGTATCGCTTTGTTCTCCCCCAAATAATACCATATTAATGTGACAAAATCTATTTTTGCCTCATTTTATAACTCACTTTTCTTGGAGTTCCTTTTGACTGCTTAAGAGATGAGATACTGGGCAAGGTAGGGCAAGATTTGTTCTCGTATAGCAAGGCCATTTGTGTGTTTTTATATAATAAATCCGCACTGAGTGATCATGCTATTTATGTAGTGTGTGTGTGCATGTGCATGCAGTGCAAGTAGGCTTTGGGCCCATGGATCATCTCTTTCCATGTTCCAAATACCTGTCTGTCTTCCTCAGGTAGTCTTTACAAAAGTAGATGCCTGTGGAAACAGAAATCAGTGACAGGAGTGAGGACAGAGAGGAGAAAAAGATTTATGGGTAACAACACCAGAGGAAAAGAGATTGTGTCACTCCTGAGCAGTATTATTCCAAGTCCATTTATTTGTAGATTTGATAAGGTTGACTGATAAACCAGGGCATGGAAAATGCAGCATGTGTCCTGCTTCATGCCCTGTTAAGTGTCTGGTTCTGYTTTTAGGAAGAAGTATCAAAAGGTGTTAGCCAGTGTTGTTATAATCCAAAAGAACTACCGAGCATACTTCTGGAAGAAGACTTTGCTGCGATTGAAGGCCGCTGCAGTCATCCTGCAGAAGCACTGGCGCGGCCACCTGGCTCGCAGCCTCTACCAGCACCTGCTGCAGGAGGAACAGCAACGGAAACTGGAAGTGGAAGAGAGGAGGAGGCAAGAAGAGGAAGAATTGATCAGAAGAAAGGAAGAGGAACGACAATGGCAAGAAGAGGAGGCGCGTAGGAGGAAACAGGAAGCGGAAGAGGTGAAAGAAAGGTACAACACGGTATCTTGCACTCATAGTTCCCTAGCACTGAAACTGCCAAGGTGTAAGAGAGGGTCTGCGGCCTTGGCGTGCAAATAGCATGGGACAGCAATTCCATGAGATAGTGTCCCAGTGCTGGGGCAGACGTGGGGTGGGAAACCCCCACTGGAAAAGCAGGATGAAAAAGGAATGTCCTGCCTCCTTTAGGAAAGCTAATTCTGGGGTATCTTTGCCTCACACATAGCACAGTATGTGTGAGGGAAGGAGTTGGTCTGGCTGACTGGAAAGAGATGCATATTTTTGTCCTTGCCTTCACAGTGGTAGAGGAAGGTTTATGCAGGCCTCCAAAACATGGAGAATTAGCACTGTGAGACAGCATCAGACTTCACAAGTCTTTTGTCTGCCTAAAAAGCCCAAGTCAGAAAGCAAGATGGGCATGCATCTGTACTGGTGCTGCAGTTCTTACACTCTTGGGAATACACATGGTCTCCCTGTTCCTGCTGCAGTAGCTCTCTTCAGGGAAATAGGTGGGTCAAGAGGTAAGGAGGGGAAAAGGAAAGGCTAACCTGATAAAAGGAAAGGTGCAGTCTGTGAACAGTGACAGTGCACTTATTGAGACTCCTGCACATCACATACCAGTGGCTGTTCTCTCCTTGGTTACCTGCATCCTATCCCAACTGGGCGTCTCCAGAGAATCTTTTGTTTTAAGAAGCATAAAACTTCAGTTACAGGAAAGTTATAGACATTTGAACAAATAAATCTTGTGATATTTTAAGCATTTCATAAATAGCTATTTTATGTTTCTTACTTTGGACTTCTGTTACAAGTTCAGGATTTAACCTCAGAAATGAGAAGGAAGTGCACAGAAATTGGAAATTGGCTAATGTACTCAGAACAAGAGGGGAAAAAAAACCCAACACACCCATGCAAAGACAAAATTAGAAAGACTAAGGTGCAAACTGAGATATAACTAGCTAGGAAAATAAAGCAATAAAATAAAAAAAACAATTTTTGTATGTATTGTAACAGTAAAAGAGAGACAAGGGTCAATTTGGTCTACTATTTAATAGGAAGAACAAATTATAATATTGAGAAAGCTGAAGTGCTTTATGACGTTTTTATTTGTCTTCTCCAGAAAGATTAGCTATTGGACACTAAGCACAATACAGATGTGCAAGAATTCAGAACCTATCAGGGAAAGAAAATGTTACGAGAATACTCGGATAAATCAGATTAAAAAGAAGTCATCTGAATTTGGTGAAATTAATGTTTGGGTACTTTGAGAACTGTCTGAAGCAGTTTGAACCAGCAACTATTCTCTTTCTCCTCCTTTGTGGATGGTAGTGGAGGTTCCATAAAGCTGGAAAACACATATATAATTAATCCCTTTTTAAAATGGGGAAAAGGAAGAACCAGAAATTCTGGACCAGTAAGCTTAACCTCCGTTGCAGGAAAATATTGAGATAAATAATGAAACAGTTGTAAGTGCTTGATGATAAGGAGGTAAGAGCCAACATGGATTTCTGAAGAACAAACAATATAAAATTTATCTACTACTACTTTTTGTGATAGCTTATGCCATGTCTTGTGAATAAGGAAAAGCTGTAAGAGGGATAGGTATCTTGATTTTAGTAAGGTCTTTGGCATATTCCGACAATACTCATAAGACGGTATGAGGAATGTGGTTTCAATAAAAGTAGGTGAAATCAGAGTAGGGTTGGTGTTTTAACTGATGAAAAAGTGTAAACAATAGTAGTTATCTGTTACATAAAAGAAATATTGGATGGGATTCTTTAGAAGTGTGTGCTGGATGCGATATTAATGCATTTTTTTCATAATAGGTTGGATGATGAAATATGAGTATGCTTATTAGATTTGCAGATAATACCATCTGGTGAGGGTCTACAAGTGTAGGATTACAGTTCAAAATAATTTTGGCAAATTGAAGATTTGGTCTGGAAAACACAGATTAACGTTCACTACAGGCAAGTACGCAGATCTACACTTAGGAAGGGTTAATACACAAAGAGAAGAGGAAGAATGACTAGTTCAACATCAGGAAGGTGGTCTGGAGGCTTTAAGCCAACTATTAATCATCAGTTTATGCTATAGTGAGAGAAAGCAAATGCCATATACAAGCAAGATTGTTTCTGTAAGATGTGGAGTATTTCTTTTGCTCTGCTTGGCATTGATAAAGCCTCAGTTGGAATACTGTCCCTAGTTTTAGGTATCACATTTCAGAAAGTGTGAGAATGGATGGAGACCAGCAAGTATCAGAAGCCTACAGAATGGGAGGAACAGTTGAACTAGTTAGTGTGCAGGTTGCAGTTGGTATGTCTGATTTGCTCTGAAATGGCTCGGCCTCTTAGACCCTTAAATCAGTTAAGGCAGTTGTTTAATTTGCTGTTACCAGTAGACATTTTTCAATAGTGCTGGAACCATCTTGGTCCCACTTATGTCAATTTTCATTATAAACATGTCCTGATCTTTTTTTTTCTGAGAAAGAAAAAGAGAGAAAGTGAGAGGTCTAAGGACATTGTGACTTGCAGCTGCAATGTAGAATTTGGCTGGGAAAAGCTGTAGGGCCTGGGAAATAAGTGTTGTTGCCCTCCTGTTCTGAGCGAGATTGAATTATAGGTTTGAAAGTTACCACTGCCTGTCCGAATTTAGCTACACAGCGGTTGCTATGGGAAGCTGCTGCCATCCAGCCACATCCTATTACTACTGCATATGCATGACCCTGGCATTTGTCTGTCTGCTAGTTCAGTTACTTGTAGCATGCTGACCACTGACAAAGTGGTCATAGTACTAGGTTTTTATTCTGAGTGGGGATGCAGCACTGTGGGATAATTTCTTCCTTTAGTCATGTTTACTAACAAACTCTGACTCTTACAGCTTTTATTTGTAAACTGAGAAGTTCTGTAAGCTGGAGGATCAAGGTCTTCAGGATAGAAAGCCTTCCACTTAGCCATTTCGCAGAGTACAAAAGTTTGGTAAATTCTTCTTGGGTTTAAATAGTACACTGAATGCAAAACAAAACACAGTCTCAGCACTTGTGTTATAATAGTTCTTTTTTAACAAAACAAACACAGAGCTTTGATATCTGTCAACTACACATGTAGCGCCTCATTTAATATCCATAGACTTACAGCACTTTGCACTAAGCTCAGTGGCTTCAGTGCACATTTATCATGAATCTAACTGATATGACTTTCTGTCACTGTATCCAACATGCTTCCTCCCATGTTCCAGTTAATCCAACTTCCTGATTCATCTGAAAGTTAAGTGCATGGGGAAAATTTGTTATATCAACAAATGTCATGCCAACTGCAAAGTTTTACTAAAATACAAAAACTCTTAAGTCGTCTTACAGTAACTACCTCGTTTTAACCCTAACCATGGACAGATGATGCATCCATGTAATTCTTAAAGCTTCACACAGGAGAGCTGCATGTATTTCTGACTATCATGTCTTGTTTTTAACAGAGAAAAGGAGCAACTGCATGCTCTACTCCAGGTGGCTCAGGTAAGTCGAGTAATTTATTCTTTCCATATGTCTCCTTTGAGGATCTATGAAGGGTCCTCCGTTGCCTACGCTTTCCCCTGGAGCTAATTGCTCTACTTTATTGTGGCAACACTGTTTAGAAAATGGGCTTTGTTCACTCACAACCTGCAGGTGTTTGACTTTGGCAGAAGTGCGTAGAGCTTACAAGCTTTTTTACCCCACAACTCATGTACTAGCTTGCATATTTGAATATTTCAGTACTGATCATGCAACATCCTTTTTTTCTCTCTACTGCTTGAGCTTATTACATGACCTTGTGATGCGCTGCACTGTGACACAGTCTGTTTTGCTGGATTGTTGCCTGTAACAGCCAAAATAAAGTGTACAAGGCTGTTGCCATGGCTAAAATAAACCCCTTGTAACTGATCTAATTATTTATTGGTATTTGATATTTCAGAAGAACAGACCACCTAACCTGAGGTGTGTGAAAACAGCTGTATATCTTCTGATTTGTTTTCTCATACCACTCGTTCCTCAGTTTTGGGCCAGTTCTGTTCAGAAAGGATGAAACATTAAAACATAACAGCTGATTTATGCACAAGTAGAAGTCTAGTAGAAAACAAGCAACAAGGTAGATCATGAAGAAAGCAATCGTTGTGGCTGAAAGGGACCAGTATATTGGGTGCATTTTAACATTCCTGTCTGGAAGTACATAGAATCTTTCAGAACTTATTTTTCCTTTTTTCTATGTGTTAATGTTTTCAGTATCTTCAGTGGATGGGAGGGTGGCTTTATGTTACAGCTAAACTTCAATGATAGTTCTTCTGTGTTCAGTGACAGTTCTTCTGTCTTCAAATTACTGTGCAGTTGCTAGAAATTTCTTCAGTTCCTTTAGTGTGGTTAATAGAGGAACAGGCAGACTATTCAGCAGCCTACTATCCATCATCAATCAGAGATACTGACTAATGCCAAGAAATTCAATACAGCGTTATGGTGGAGTGGGGTTGGGGAGGATACAGTCCTACTTCACTGCAGTATCCCTTCCAGTCTCTGATGGTCAGACCCCCAACCTGGCAAAGAAAACAAAATCTCCAAATTTTTTCATGTTATACCTGGGAGATATTCAGCTCATTGGTGGCACAGGAAGTCTCTTAAACAGGTTATACTTATATGTGTTCTCCCCTATATGTCTAAATGTGGGATGGTCCAAAAAGGGAGAAAGGACTTTCAGGATGCTTCTATCCAAGTTCTAGTGTACAGAGCAGCTGACAGACAGACAGACTCTTCTAAATATTCACTGATCCCAGTCAGCTATTTTGCACCATTCAGAAAGGAAGCAGGTTGCTGTAAGAAAGAAGGTAGCTGAAGATCCAGCAGATCTACCTTTCAGTTTTACACCATGGATGACTGCAGTTGCCAGTTAGAAAAAGAGAGGATACTTAGGGCCATCTTTTTGCAGAAGGGAAGTGCAAGACAAGCACAGGAGATGGGAAGAATGGAAGGTCAAGGCAAGAACCACCTGCAGGTTAAAGAAACAGCTTTAACTTTAACATTGTGACAAATTCTTTAAGGTGGAACTAGTAAAGACTGAGGAGGCAGATATTCCCCTGCAAGAAGAAGAGAGACATCAGATGGAGGAGATCTTAAGACTGGAGAAGGAGATTGAGAAGCTGCAAAAACAGAAGGAGGATCACATGTCCATCATCTGTGAAAACACCAGGAATGAAATCAATCGGCAGAGAGAAGAGGAGATACAGAGGCTGGAAAAGGAGGCATCTAGGGTTGCCCAGGAGTTCTTGGAGCTGCTGGATTTTGGCAATCTGGATGAAAGCGTGCAGAATTTAGAGCACTCACTCTCCAGTGAGGGGACACTCAACATAGACTGTAGTCTGGTGGCACCACTGGCTGAAGAAGAAGTAGATGAGGGCTTTCATGCTGATGACGAGGGACAGCCAACTTCCAGTTTGATGGTCTTGGATCAGCACAGTACAAGAAACAGTGATAACTACTCAGAGGAAGATGTGGACACAAACTTGTCACTTCTTCAAAGGGAAGTGGGAGAGGTTGTCACTGCTCCAGGCCCACCTGTGGAAAGAACCACTAGCCCCAAGGAGCCCAGTGCCCTATTTGGCACAGGGGAAAGCATTGACAATGCTGTCTCGGATACACTGAGAAACAATAGTGGAGAGGTGAGAGAGCCAATTTACAGTTTGCCTCTGGATGTGGAGTCTGACTATGACCATGAGGAGTTTGATGGCTGCGGAGATGCAGGCAGTACCTCAGCTGAGCCTCTGAATGGTGAAGAAATCCTGAGACACTCCCATGGCACCAGCATGGATTCCAATCGTGGCAGCCTGGACTCGGTAAGAATCCCTCCCTTTGCTTTTCTGAATGTATGACTTGTTGATAGTTATAGCATCCTTGCCTTCTGTCCTACAATATACTTGTTTGCTCTAAGTGTTGTGACTAATACTTAACTCTCTCCTTACATCAGTGATCAGCCTGAAAAAAGAGAAGAGTGACGTATAGATAAACAGGAATTCTTGGAAGGGAGTAGGACATGTGACTTTCTAGCATTACTGGCACACAAGCTAGCACATAGGTACCTAGGCTATTTTAGATTGTTTTCATCACCATGTATTAGCTTAACATCTTCTAGGAAGAGTAAAAGCCAGGCAGCTAACATCTACTTCTAGCATATGTTCTACTGCCATTAGAGAGATTTCACAGTAGTAGTCTGAGCTGCCAGAGGACAACCACAAGAGAAAACTAAAAGGGAAAGACTGGGGTTTGATTTGTTTCCATCAAAAAAATTTCTCTAATCCTTTCCCGTTAAAGGGTTCAGTCAAGGATTTGTTTTCAGCTGCCGTATGCAGGTAAGCTATTCTAAGGCTAGAAGAGATCACTGCTGATCCTGAGGTCTCAGTGCACACAGCCAAAACTACTGAACCTACTGTAGCAATTCTGTAGCATGACAAGGGAGTGAAGATGGTCTGTTAGCCTGGCACTTGAAGGATCTTGGCTTAGATCCCAAACTAGGCCCTGGACTTCCTGAGTGCCCTAAGCAACTGCTAAATAATACAGTAATAAATCCCCTAACAGACCAGGATGATAAATAAGCCTGCAGAAGATTGTGAGGCATTCAGATGCAATGCCAATGGGGGCCCCAAAAATATCTGAGGTAAATGATGTCTGTTAAAGCAGGGACTTAAATTTGAACTACAAGTATCTTTTGGAAAATAGATTGGATTGTTTTAAGGAATTAAATTTTCTTCCTTTGCTATTCTTTTTCCAATGGCAGATTATAAACCTCTTGAAAAGCTTCAAGATTTTTTCCTGTTTGCATTTCCCTAATATCAGCTGCCAGCCACCAAAATTTTTATGGTGTGCTCTGCTTGAATAAAAGTCTTCCTTTCTTATGTACCTTCTCTGTGTGCAGGTCTCGCTGATCAAGTCATTGTCAAGCCTAGAATCGTTTTGTCACAGTGCTTGTCACTGCCAGTTTCTACCATTTTTTTCTTAAAACACCATATTTAAGTAGAGGATTTTACTAGGCTCCTCAATGAGTAAGACTCATGAAAAATTCAGTTGCTACCAAGTCATGGCATGGGCCATAGAAAGAATTAACTACTGCTCAGTCAGGATGCCATCAGTTCCTGCTGACACAGCAGTACCTGCTTTTTGAAACTTAATGGCAAGAGAGGGAAAATGAATGAGTGGAAGAGGAGGGCAGAGAGGCTAGACAGCAAAGGGATAGCAGAGAGAAGACAGAGGAGGAAAATGAAGAAAAGTAACATACATTTCAAACAGAAAAGGACTGCTGCCTTTGTCAGTATTAAATAATACAGCCAATCAAAGAAATTTGTGTTTAAGGTGAAGGAAATGATAGGGTAATTCAGAATTTCAATTGTGAAGTACTTTGCTTTGACTGAGGACATTATCTACTTGGAGAACAGGAATGAATAAACACTATACTGTTATTTCATTTAAGTAATTTAGATCTTTGTTTTAGAGTTCAGTTATTCTAGAATGTGCTTTTCTTCTAGTAAAGCAAAAGCAATTGGAAGTTGTAGGCATTTTCTTGCTGGGTTTAGATCAATGCTCCATCTTATCCAGCATCCTGGCCTGTCTGCCAACAGAGTGCCAGAGGCTATTACTAGCAGACAGTTTTGGAAAAATCCTCCAAAATGGAAAATTCTCTCCTAATCCCGTTAAATTAGATTTTGAACTGTTGGCTCTGCCCTGGAAGAGGAAGGTTTGTTATTGCAGGTAACTGGAGTTTTTTAGCTGTATCGACTGCCAAATGTCACTCTCCTTTCTGGCATGAAAATTCCATGCTCCCTGGACAGTCTTGCTTTAGGCGTTAATGGGTAAGCTGTCAAGCCTCTAGTTTTCCTGTACTGCTTTCTTCATAAAGGGAGTATGTGTGGGTTTGCACCTTCTGATCAAATGACTTCTGCAGTCTTGTTACTTTGCTCCAGTTCTTTTGAGACTACGAGAACTGAAGTAGCCTGGTTTGTTTGTTTGATTTTTCTTCTAGTTTCTGGACAGTGAGGAGGAAGTGGATGTTTACATAGATACAGATGAAGAATTTTGTAATGGACGGGTCACCATCTTCAATGGTTCAGGACCGCCCTATTTTCACAGTTATCTCTATATGAAGGGTAAGCAGCTTTAGCCAAACCATAGAAGGGTGGGAACCAGAAAACCCACTCTCCTCTTCTGTTTCTCCATAATCATCATCATGCACTGCTCCTACTCCTTTGTGTACTCTCTTTTTCTATCTCCCTTTATTTCACACCACCAAATAAAACAAGCAGCCAGACAACAGATATCAGGGAATCAGACTGAATATCTTGGGCTCTGAGATCCATATATGTGCACTTGATCTGAGTATGGATTTAAATGACTTTCTGAGCTATAACACTGAAGACAGTTCAAAAATATTTCACTAGTGCATGGAGAAGGGGAGGAGTGATCTGTGGGATTTTGAGGTAAGAAGATAATGGGGAGAAGATTCAAAGCTGCTGAGAGATGGAGAAAAGTCTGCTCTCTTTTTTGTTGTTTTCTTTTTCTCTGTATCAGAATTTCCTGTAACAGATGGCCATCTAATCTAGTATCCAGTCATCTTGTGATGACTGAGTTCTATATCAAATGCTGTAGGTGGGCTTGAAAGAAGCTCTGGAGAGGATATTACACCACAGATGTCACTGACAACTAGATAAATTCTTTTTATTTGAGGTTGGGCTTTTCAGAAGAGGCTGAAGGACCTTGGCTCCTGGCTCCCCCCCCCCTCCTTTTTTTCTAAAAAAACCCAACAACAACAAAAACCCCTCCTCCTACCGGCCTTTAGCAAAGCAGTGGCTTCTACAGTGTCTTACAATGTTACATATACAAACATATATATATATTTTCTTTTATATATGTAGTATGTATATATAGTATATAAACTTACATGCCTATAAATTTGTCTAGTATGTACTTATATTTAGTGCCTGTATATACTGTTTGTAAGTTTGATGCTGGAATAATCTAGCAGAGAAAGAGTAAAAGCCATGACCGGAAGTCAGTTTTATCTGCCTCTTTGTACAACTACCCTCAACTATATGACTGTGTAAAAAGGAGGGCGTAAGGAACAGTGACTTCTTTATATTTTACGCAAACAGTGACTTTTCTTTATATATTTTATTTCACTAGTTATTTCTGCTTTTTCTCTGTCCAAACTTAGTCTTGTTTATCTCTCTCAGCTCCTTTTTTGCATGTCGAAACTGAACTGGCAACTAAGTGTCCGAGAAGCAGGATCATAATGGAGAATTTTTCCTTGTTGTTTGTCTGGTGAAGTCTTGCCTCTCTCTTTGCAGGAGGTCTGATGAACCCATGGAGGAGGCGCTGGTGTGTTCTGAAGAATGAAGCATTCATGTGGTTCAGAACCAAGCAAGAGGCACTGAAGTCAGGCTGGCTCTATAAAAAAGGAGGAGGCATGTCAACGCTTTCACGCCGTAACTGGAAACGCCGCTGGTTTGTGCTTCGAGAATCCAAGCTGATGTACTTTGARAATGATAGTGAGGAAAAGCTGAAGGGGACAATTGATATTAGAAGGGCAAAGTGAGTGAAAAATGAATCCTTTCAGTCCCTAGTATTCACTCTCTAAACTGATAATGAAGTTTCCAGTGCTGTCAGTTCATCAATCTGGATATCTCCAATAGAGATATTCTATTCAATCTTCCAATTCTGGAAGAATCAGAAATGTAAGGGAAGGAAAACACAATTAGAGCTTCTAGTTTTATGCTGGAGGGAGTTTGGAATTGTCCGCTCGCTGATTTCTTTATCCAGTCTTGCATGTCATAATCCAGTAGAGGCTCTTTCGAAGCCATGGATGAAACCAGACCAGGATGGGCTAATTCAGTACATGCCCCATGTATCCACTTCTGCCCTGTTTCTATCTCTTTCTTGGCTTCTCCAGACAGTTCACAGAGGAAGTATGAAGCTCACAATGGGATTTGATCTTGGCAGCATGTACGATGTCTTTCCCTCAGCCTTGGATGCTCTTTCTGCTACCACAGCCAATTCCTCAGCTCCTGCTGAAGGAAAGGAGAGACTAGTCGCACATTAGCATTACGTGGCCACATAAAGGGCAAAAAGAGTGGCTCACTGCACTTTGTAAATAGCTGTATGTACTCACAACCCTGCCATCTCTTCTTCCATTCAGTCTGCTGAGGCTTGGGGAAAATCTATGTAACTCCTTAAGTTTTGCATTTGTAGTAGATTAACTGTACAAATCTTTTTAAGGAAATCCCCAAAGTTTATGTGTATTATAAGAATTTTTGCATTTCTTGTTGAAGTTACAAGCTATCTGAGCCATTCATTTCCTTTCTGTGTGGTACAATGTGAAAAAATCAGCCTGATGGAATTAATGCTTGCAAAAATCTTTCAGTAACTGGCTCACGTGATTTGCTGTGTTTCAGGGAGATCGTGGATATTCATGAGAAGGAAAATGCCTTGGACATTGTGACAGAAGATAGAGTTTATCACATTGTGGCAGAATCACCAGAAGACGCCAGGTATATGAGGGAGATTTTAGATTTGTTCATTCAGTGCAAATCTGACCCAGCTGCTCATGGGAGAGATTTGTGTCTGTCTGTCATAATCACTTCTCTTCTGAACAAAAAAGAGGATTCATTCCTCAGCGTCATTTTGTGCTTATTAGGAGGTACCACACCTTCTTTGGGGACTCCCTGTTGCAGCTACTGAGATGGTGGTTCTGCCTATCAGTTAGTTACAGGACTGCTGCCTTCTGCATGTGGCTGTGAGCAAACTGAATTCAAGGGTTACTTCAGGAGACAGGCAAAACCTTAATATAAACTGGAACATCTAATAGCTGATTTATTTATTAAATGGAATCTTGAATCAAACAAAACGTCTATTCATGTTGTCTGTAAATGATTGCAAGAGCAGCTGGGTTTTATCCAGGAGACAGAGAAAAGGCTGCAGCTTATCAGGGTCTGTAGTGTCATCTGATAAAATCTTCCCAGTGCAAAGCAAACAAATGACTCATGTCCTTCCTTCTTGGCATCCTGGCCAAGCAGTGAGAATCAGTTGTTTAAGGGCAGGTTGGATAACCTGTTCTGGCCAAGTTAAGAGGTTACTGTCCCTAGCTGATTATGTCTTTCCCACTCTTACCAGAGGTTACTGTTTTCTCTGTCCAACGAGTTTAACTGTCTGATCTACTTTAATCTGATTCTGCAAAATTATTCAGGAATTTTGTTGTTATTTCTTTGGGAATAGGGGGAGGAAGGGGAAAAGAGTTTGGACACAAATTAACAGAAATGGATGAAGGCCAGTCACATGAACAATAAACAAGCAAATTCAGGGGCAGTAGCTTCTTAACCCAGAACTTCCATGACCGGAATAGCCATGCCCTATGCTAACATTACAAAATTGCTAGGCAAATGTGGCCTCTGTCAATGCCACGCCGCTCAGTTCTGAGGGAGAAAAAGCACCAACACTTGCACTAGCAAAGAGCAGATTACCAGATGGGGTAGAGTAGCTGATTTGAGAATCCTCCACAGTCTAGATGTTTGTTGATCTCATTGCAAGCTGCAGATAAAAATCTGCTTGTTCTGCAAAAGAGATTCAGCCTCCAGATATGTCTGTAATGGGAACCTCTTTCACAGACAAATAACTTCATTCTCTTCCCTCCACATTAACTCATGATTATTTGAGAGCATAAGACTTTCAAATTTATGAGCAGATCAGAGAGAGACTAACTAGTTAAGAAGGCGCCTAGGAATCTCTAAGACTCTAGTCCAGGAAGATACCAGCTGATGCTATCTTTACAACCACTATATGCTCTACTCAGTCTCCTGACATGTGCTTCCCAGTGAGACCACTGCCTGCTTATAGTTTCTCAAATAGCAAATAGAAAGCTGAATTTTGTGGGAACAACTGTCAGTGGATTAGAGGACGTGCACAGAATTTTCATGGATAAATAGGGAGAAAAGAAAACATTAGTCTGGTATGATGTGCCCAAGAGGTATTTTGTAGTATAATTGTGAAGTTGTGAATGAAGGATTTTTTCCACTTCTTGGCAGCTTTCAGGGTTCCTTGATCATCTAAAGCTAGTTTCACTACCCAAATCTTAACTTCTAGTCTGTTTTGCTTGCCAGTGGTTGGTTTAATGTCCTGAGCCGAGTACACAGTGCTACAGCACAGCAGCTGAGGGAAATGCAGGATGAACAGGCCAATCCAAAGAATGCTGTGGTGAGTTACTCTGCAACCAGTCTGTGGGCATGTTTATAGCCATCTGTGTTTAACTGTTTTGTGCACATCTTTCTAGCACGTGCAGTGCTGTGGTTCATGAGCTGTATACAAAAGTTAGATGATTATTAAAAAGAAATAGCAAAGCTGATGGAAAAGAGGGTAGGCAGTGAGGAACATGGTGGTTGGACAGGGTGACTGAGTTTGATTACCCCATGGCTCTCCTGTTTGGTTTTGGGGGGGCTACCTCATTCAGCTTAAGGATTATGGGCCTAGTCTGGATCAATTATTCCAGACAGAAGAGATTCAGTTGAGAAGAACAATGTATTTTATGTATTTTGCTAGTGCAGAAATGTGGAGGCAGGGATCTCATACCTCCACACTGCTCTATGGAAAGCTGTAGCTCTTTTCCTCCAGCCCCATGGAGTCCTTGTGCACTTTTTCCTGCTTGTGTAGGGAGTCTCTCATGCTCCCTTCAGGCCTTTCTCAGCTCTTCATTTCTACTCAAGCTATTGGAATTCAAAAGAACATTTTCAGTTCCTATTCAAGATGGAAAATGTCTCCAATTTGATACAAGCAATTGCTGTAATCTGTGTCTCTTTTATCGTACAGGGAACTCTGGATGTTGGGCTTATTGACTCTGTCTGTGCCTCAGACAATCCTGATAGGTAGGTACAGTTCGTGTTTCAGTGACTTGAGCATCTTTGAGATCAGAAGCTCTCTGGCATATTCTTGTGGGGAGGTCTAGATTTCATTTGGGGCTTTATATTTGTTTAAACCTGATATAAGAACTCATCTATGACAAAATAAATGCAGCCATAGTCTTTGGTTTGTTTTAAGCTATGTTACTTCACAGGTATGAAGTTTACAAGTGTGTTATTATGAGTGAAAGGTTAGATACKCCTTTCTATCTCACAGCTAAGAACAGAGTAATCTGAAAGTCAAGCAACTGCAGTCTTATCTACTCTTGCCACTAAACAGAAATGTCCAGCAAAAGCAGCGATTCTAACTTCTATATGCAGTAATTTTAAGATAGTCTTGTAAATTTAGGGAAAAAAAAACTCTGGAAGAATAATAAATTCAGAAATCTGTACTCTTGATATCTTTGCAATGCAACACAGCACGGACCTTTTGTTCACAAATCGGTTAGTTCTGGAAAAAGATTATGGGACACTTCACATCTCACTATATTAACATTTAATTATTTCCTATAATGTTGACAGGTTCAACGAAGGCAAAGCTTCTCACTCGAGTGCTGAATTAAAATGTTAGCTATTAAGTTATTTACTTCTATCATCTGTTTTTTCTCTCAGAGATTGCAGGGACTTTTTGGATACTAGTTTAGAAAATTTATACCTCAGTAGCCAGCAATGTTTTTTTAAAAGCAGAAAGTTTTAGCCCATTCTCAGGCTGGGCTCCTCATAGTTAATCTGAGTCCCAGTAGAACACTGGGCACAAGTAGTAAGCTAGACATTCAGAATTTCTTCATGCATCTGCTGAGGTACACTCTTCTGGAGTGCTTCTTCACCCCTTCACAGTTTATATTCAGAGAATCTTTCTGCTTGCTTAAGGAAAGGTAGAGGACATGGTTCTGGCTTTGCATCTGCTGTGACTTGAGATATTTCTGTGGTTATAACCAGTTTTAATTCTCATGTTTTCTCGCAGACCAAATTCTTTTGTGATCATCACAGCAAATCGAGTGTTTCACTGCAACAGTGACACCCCTGAGGAGATGCATCACTGGATCTCCCTGCTGCAGAAACCAAAAGGCGAATCTAAGGTTGATGGCCAGGAATTCCTTGTAAGAGGTAAAAGAAATGCATGCAATTAAATTTATGAAACCCATCTTCTGTTTATGATCTGAAGGTAAGGTCTGATTATAGCTAATCCAATCTAGCATTTAGCTGCTCCTCAAAACCAATAATCCTCTGCCCCCTGCCACATTCTTGCCAGCTACTTGCCCACTCCTTTCTTCTGCTGGCACTAGCTCTTGTCTGGCTCCATGTCAGGTGGCTTCAGGAAGCTAAAATTGGAAAAAATGAAGCACTTTATTTCCCCAGCCTATTGCAACATGTTGTCCAACAAACGTCAGCATGGGATAGGAGGGAGTATGGCTGTCCTTTGCAAGCAGCTGGCCTTATATTGGCTATAACAGGACACTGCATCTTTTGTTTTCAGAAAGCTCTGTTTTTTCTGACACCTGTCATGCAGAGAAGGAAGGGCGGAGATCTTTGTAAGGTAGCTGCTGTCCTCAGTGAAGCAAACTAACTTGATTCTGGTAGACAGAGCAAGGTGAGAATAATTTTCTAAAGCTGAGCAAAAGATTTAAATTATGTCTAGTTAGAGCTCAGCTGGAGATGAAGGAACTAAGGTGTAAGTACTGATCACACACGTATTACAAAATATTCTAATTGTCTCCAAAGGTCCCTTAAATTTCCTCAATACTTTCAGCTCGTCATGTGGTCTTTAATGTATGAAGACACTGCTGGCACTATCTATGGAAATCAAGTGCAGAGTAAATTGCCTTGTATCTTCTGGAAAGTATCTGCGAGGAACTGAAGGGAAGGTCTGAGGTCATGGCAAGACAAGAGGACAGAAAGAAGAGGGAAGAAGGAAAGGACTCACCAAAAAGTGACATTAACTTTCCATCCTAGTCTGAAATTTTGTAAGGAGACTGAATGATTAAAATCAGATATCAGACAATAGTTGGAACACCTTAAGTTCAAAATTATTGATTTGAAGGCAACAGATCCTTTAATCTCATATTGTTCGTTAGCTAAAAGGAAAAAAAAATGTCCAAATACTCCTCTGCAAAGTCAACATATGCTCTGCACTTCACAGTAAGAGATTTGTGTGACAGTAATGTGGCCACAAAGTCATGTATTCAGGACAGTCTTTCTCTATATGCAATCTCTGGGCTCAGTACCATATTYTTTGAACTTTTTGCCTAGTGGGTGGACATTGTTTTTACAGCTTTCAAAAGAGACTGTCAGCTACAGGAGATATGAACATTCTTCTTCTATTGTATTGATTTTTCTTTTAAAAACCCAACAGGACTGATGATTCAACTGAGAGGATCTAATGCTTTAGCATTAAATTTTTGATTATTCCCTCTCTTGCCTCTCCCTACCTCCCCACAAGATTTATAGGGGAAAACAGCTGTGCTAATCCTATGATTTTACTGCATATTAAAATTTAAGCAGAGGTTTCATAGCTGAGAATCCTCTTGAGAACTAAGATCAGCTGTGGAAATCATCATTGTGCATCTGCCACTAACAGCTAATCTAGGTCTCACATTGGCAGTGAGATCTCTAAGCAGCTGTGGCAGAGAGCACCTTTGAAGCCACCTAAATATGGACATTTCACTAAGAATATATTTCATTCTGTACCACAGAGCCACATAGTTAGTGCCAAGTAAAAATGTGAAATGCTTTTAAACTGGCATATTGAATTAACTTGTATCCAGGAGTTTTTCCTCCTGGAAAGAGGAACTGAAGTTCTAAGGAACTGAGAAGTTCTTTAGATCAGTTATGTCAGAATTTAATAAATACTGGAAAAATAGATTTATCTTACAGGGCTGAAAGTTACTGTGTTTCTAAAAACAGTGAGCAAGATAACCTGGCTAATCCAAACTGAATAAGCGAGCTTCTGATCTTACACTAAGGGAACAGAGAATACAGGACAGCATCAGGTGGAGTACAGAAACATAATTCAGTATCAGCAAGGATAGCTCTATGAAAAAAAGTGTGGTTTCATGTTTTTTTTTCAGTGAGGTTGTAAGATTCAATTGATTAGCAACTATTTATATGAAATACTTGGTTTTCGATAACATGTCTGATGTAGAACTGCTTAACATTTCACTTGAAACCCACACTGTAACAGTCTAATACACAGGTACTAAATAATTTGGAAATAACTGACAATTTCATAGATACAAATACAAACAGGGTTTTAGCTGGAAATTGAAAACTGAGTGTATTGCTTTTGGTGCCCAAGGAATTGCTTCTAGCTACAGAAAGAGAAACCAAAGATTCAGCCTTTTCAATAGGTTGACATTAGAAAAGTTGCAGTTTTCTAGCCTCTTGAAAATGGCAGTAACTGATCACTTTGAGCTCTATATGCCTGGTCTTTTGATTATACGAAGCTTGAGCATTTACTCAAGGTAGAGTTGCCTATGCCTGTAAGCACTGTTCTGTAAGGGAACTAAAATGAGAAGTTAAGTATTTTTCCTGGTAATGGCAGGAAAAGATGCTTGTAATGCTGAAAAAGCACTTTACATGATGGTGTTTATTACTGAACCTTATTTTGAGAAAGAGTCCTGACAGTGATGGCAAACTGAGCCTCAGATCATTGGTGAAAATAAATATGGCTGAAGGACAGAACAGCTCCACAGAAAATCTTGGACTAAACTGTAACTGGTTCATATAGTGTCTGTGGAGGATACTRCTACAGCCAGAGCTGGTAGGGCCTGCATACATGTTCTGGTTTCAAAACTAGAGAGCTGCCAGGAAAAGGACAGAATTGCTGTTGTGGTGAAAGACAACTATTGACATGTTTGTGTTCCTCTGCTAGGCTGGCTTCATAAAGAGGTCCAGAGCAGCAACAAGATGTCCTCTCTGAAGATGAAGAAACGCTGGTTTGTACTGACAAACACTGCCCTCGATTACTACAAGTCATCTGAGCGTACCGCTGCCAAGCTTGGCACACTTGTGCTCAATAGCTTGTGCTCAGTAGTGCAGCCCGATGAGAGGGTCTTTAAAGACACAGGTAAGAGGAAGAAAGCAGTACTGAGCAGACTTTGGCAGTTGCATGAAGAGGTGAGGGTGCAGGAATATAATGGTGCATCATGCTGAGAGGCAATCGTAACATTATCTGGGGCTCTCTGGCTGCAAATACCTCTCYCCACATGAAACACATGAGACATACAAAGGGCTGAAGAATGGTGTGCAAATGATGGTAGTTCCCTCATACTTGACAGAGACACTCACTGTTATAGTCCTCTGCTGTTTTTTCACCGAGTAATTTAACTATTTACATAATTGCTTRCGAAATAAGAAAAGGGGTCTAAGTACTAAAGTTCAAATGTAAAAACTTATTAACACTGAAATTATCAGTACATCTCCATAAATTACTCTCTTCTTAGGATGACCTACATTTGTCTCTGGGCTTAATGCTATTCTCTTAAATAAAAGCAATGACATACACTGTAAGTCTTTTTTGTAGTCTCATTCAGTCTGTTAGAACCAAAAGGTGACACAGGCCTACGTTTGTTCTCTGTGCACCATAACACTGTTTTGGGAAGGCAGGATCTGCATGCTTTATGAGTTTAGGTAGAATTGGGGTTAAGGGGCTGGAGGTGAAGAACTGGAGTTCCCTTGACAAAGAAGCTGAAGATTAGAACAAAACTAGAACTGCAGTCACTTATATTTTTAGAAGGGGTAGAAACAAGCTGCTTGCAATAGGATACTGTGGTGCATTTAGAGCAGTAAAGACAGGAACTGTCTTCCGCCCACTTCCAGTAATTCTTTCACATTTGTAACCTCAACAGAGATGTAGAGCTGCCCATAGCAGAGTAAATTGTCATCACTCTGATCTACTCTCTCAGTTTATGTCAAACATGTTTTTTAAAAGTTATGAGACTTGATCTGACAATCTAACTGGATCTGTCTTTGTGCAGACTGGTCAGTTTTTGAGTGATTAATAGCACAGTGTAGCTAAAACCGAGACTGTGAAAGTGAACTGCCTGACTGGCAGAGAAGATTCATGTCACCCTGTGAATTACTTGGTACTTGGAAAGCTGTGGTTATGCCAAAACCTTCCTGCTGATAAATGCATTTTGGGAATGAAGGGACATTACTGACTACAATAGTCCCTTTTAACCAGCCATACCATATRTTATTATCAAAGCAGCAATGGGTTTCCTCAGCCACCTGTTACAGTCAGAAAGAGAAGATAAAGCAGAAGTAGGTTTTACCTTCCTGCTTCTTTGTGTCTCCGCAGGCTATTGGAATATCATTGTCCATGGGCGAAAGCATTCATACAGACTGTACACAAAGCTGCTGAATGAAGCTATGCGCTGGGCCTCTGCCATTCAAGGTGTCATTGACAGCAAAGTTCCCATAGAAACACCTACTCAGCAACTCATTCGTGACATCAGGGTAGGTGTCATCAAGCTAACTCCACAGTCAGTTGGGAGCAGTCAGATCACCACTGGCCTTATTCAGTCATTATGGAGAATGTGACAAGAAATGGGGTTGCTGTCTTAGGGGAAAAATGGAGAAGAAACCTAAACGATTGTGCAACTGAATAGTAAAATTTTACACTTCAGCATGTGAATTGATCTGCAGGAGTCCAAGCCACACCTACTGTGGAGTTACCAACTGCATGTAAGATTATCTCTACTCAGCCCTGGTGAAGCCTCATCTTGAGTACTGTGTCCAGTTCTGGGCTCCCCAGTACAAGAGAGACATGGAGCTACTGCAGAGAGTCCAGCATAGGGCTATGAGGATGATCAGAGGGCTGAAGCACCTGCCCTATGAGGAATGGCTGCGAGAGCTGGGCCTCTTCAGCCTGGCGAGGAGAAGCCTGAGGGGGGATCTTATCAATGTGTACAAGTACCTGAAGGGAGGGTGTCAAGGGGACGGGGACAAACTCTTTTCAGTTGTCCCATGTGACAGGACAAGAGGCAGTGGGCAGAAATCAAACCGCAGGAAGTTCCGCCTGAACGTGAGGGGGAATTTCTTCCCTGTGAGAGTGACACAGCACTGGCACAGGTTGCCCAGAGAGGYTGTGGAGTCTCCTTCTCTGGAGATCTTCAAGGCCCGCCTGGATGCAACCCTGTCTAACATGCTCTAGGTGCCCCTGCTGAGCAGGGAGGTTGGACTAGATGATCTGCAGAGGTCCCTTCCAACCTTACTGATTCTATGATTATACCATCAAGCAGATGCAAATCCCCGCTTCATCCTTTCCTCTCCCCAAGCATCCTTCTGGCACAAATATAAAGATTTCTATTCCTGTCAGCCATGAGACTTTTCTGTACCCTAAAGTCCTCTTCACATTCTAGGTAAATGTGGTTAAATAGTAAGGGGCAGCAAAAATATATCCTCCCAAAAAGTGAAAGCTATGCTAAATGAGTAAAATTTCCAGAAAGTCTAGCAAATTAAATACAGAATCATAAGAGAGGACAGACCAAAACTGTAAGACTACTAATGAAAGCTTATCTAAGACACAAAAACTTGCCAGAGAATTGATAGGATCATCAACTGAGGTGAAAAAGGTATGAGAAAGGTAAGACCATATCTGAAAAGTTGAGTAATTCTCTGTGTCAGTGATGACTACAGAGGCGTTCAGGGAAACTGCAGTATCAGAGCCTGTCTCTCAAGGGGTAGCATTGAAAAACTTGCTAACTGAGATATCAGTCAGAGAGGCTGTGGAACATATCAATAAAATGGAGTGTAACAAATAACCAGGATCAAATGGCATTAATCCTACAGCTCTAAAGGAACTCAGATGTAAAATTACTGAATTACTGACTGTAGTATGTAAACCACTGCTTAGGTTGGTCCTAATATCAAAGAAATGGAAAAGCAGCAAATATGACAGTAAGCTTAAAAAAAAAAAGACTTGTGGGGGACCTGGTAAAATACCAACAAGTCATTCTTTGCATATCTCCCAGTGTTCTCTGGGGCAGTTGGCAGTCATGTGGATGATGATGACCCTTGAATTTCAGAAAGCTTTGACGTGTCTTTAGCAAAGACACTCAAGAAGTTAAGCTGTTACTGGACAGGAGGAAGGTCTTCTCATGGGTGAAAAAACAGTTAAAGATTAGGATCCAGAGGTTCACATGAATGGCTTGTTTTCACGTTGGAGAAGGTTCACCGATTTGATTTGCAAGTGTTTGTGTGCTGGTAGCTATGCCATTCAACATGTTCGTAAGTGGTCTTGAAAACTGAATAGGAGCTGACAGAGTTTGCTAGTAAAAGTAAATTACTTAAAATAGTCAAAATTAAAGCTGGCTGTGAGGAGTTGCTGTCAATCTTTTGACGTGTTACTGAGGTAAAATGGCAGATGAATTTCAGGGCTGATAAATGCAAAGTAATGTGAATGAGGTAAAACATACATACTGTGATAGGCTCTTAACTAGACAGAACTAGATAGCCATTCAGGAATAAAAAGTTGGGAGTGATTGTGGAGAACCTTGGAAAACATTGGCTCAGGGTTCAAGGACAAATAGAGCATTAAGAGTTGTTAGGATGTCATTTCGCTAATCATATGTACTACAACCAAACATATGTACTACAGCCAAAATTCAGGGAGGAGATGCTCATTATAAGATACTAAACATGATGGATCTGCTCCATGTCCATGAAGCATTTATTGTTGGAAGTTCAAAGGGTATACCAAGGAGGAATAGTGCCATATTCCCCTGTTACATGACTGTATTAAGCATCAGCTACAGGCCACAGTTGGAGGCAAGATCCTGGGCTTGGTGACCTTTGGTATGATCCAGTACAGCTATTCTTGCATTTAATTTTCAGAAATAATTTGTGAATTATGCTTTAATCATCTAGTCACTCTATGGACCTGCTGAAATTTAGATAAAGGTGATTGAGCTTGAACCTAAATGTATAAAGGCATCTTGTAAAAGATTATCCCCATTTGATGGTAATTCTTATTTTCAGGAAAACAGCATGAACTTTGAAGTAGTGGAACAGACATACAGGAGAAACCCTATTCTGCGGTACACCCAACACCCTCTGCACTCCCCATTGCTCCCTCTACCCTATGGAGATGTTAGCGTCAACTGTAAGTATTCTGCCTGTGTGACRAGTCTGCTAAACCTGTCTCCTCTTTTGGAGGACCAGTACAGAGCTTGAGCATTGCAAATGTGGTCTTTAAACTCTCTCTGTGCAAGTGGAGTCTACCTGGGGCAGTGCATGCCACAGGGGTCAGAGAGAGGGAACAGTTCTTTTTTTTCCCCAGCACATATTCTGTGTCCCCAGCTTTGTATCTTAGGGAAACTGAGCCTTAAAGTAGGTGGAGGAAGACAGCTTGTCCCAACAAGCTTATCTGGACAAAAGGCACTGTTGAGTTTGTCATCGATCTGGGGAATGTGCAGCCTGTCATTCTTGAGTGGCACCTAGCTTGCAACTGGTTCCAGTGAAAATCCTACAACAAGATTACATCATACAGCTGGCAATGCGTTGTATTCATACAGAAGCTGCTAAAAAACAGACTAAATAAATCCTTTCTTCAAATATATCAGAAAGAGAGAGCTGGAATGTCTTGACAGGAGCACTGAGAAAAATAAAATCATAGCAGAAGACAGACAACTTTTTTGTATGTATCGTCAACACAGAGAGACCTTATGAGGAAAATTTTTATTAGGAAACTTTGTTAGAGGGATGTATCAGAGGATCTCTGCCAACAGAAATGTCAGTAGAAGATATTAGGGAGCAAGTCAATAGAATGAGTAATAATAAGCTGTCAGGACCAACTGGTCACGCAGGCGAAGAAAATTAGGAGGATCTGAATATTAACCATAGCAAGCAATTTCTTACTTAAAATTGTTCTGATACCAGAGAAATGGCATAGAGAAAATTAATACTTTTTCTTACAAAAGGGCTTCAGGAAGGATTTGAAGAATTACGAATCAGTAAGTCTGACTTCCAATAGGTAGAATCTGTAATGAAGAACACGGTAAGGTGAAGGGTTGAATAAGGGCTTTGCAGAGGAAAGTCCTGTGTCAAAAATTTATTAGGGCTCTTTGAAGGAATTGCCAAGGCTTACAGGTAAAGATGATCCTCCTGTTACAGTTCACTTAGATTTCCAAGAAGTTTTTTTAAATAAATGGATTTTCTGCAGATAATAAGGACTCTTTAATCAGTTATTTCCATCTCTGAATGAATAAAAAAATAAGGAATAAATGGAATTATGTAGCAGAGGGCCAGAATCAGCAGAGTTCGGCAGAGATCTCTGCTAGCACTGATGCTCTTTGACATATTCATAACTGAGGTAGAAAAGGAGGTGAGCAGTGATRTGACAAAATTTGCAGATGATTCCAGACTGTTTGGCATACTAAAAATGAAAGTTGCTGCTGAAGACATATAGAAGAATCTCTAACACTGACTGGGCCATTAAATATTTTGAAAAATTAATTTCAGTCTGGATATGCAAAGCAATGTATGTGGGAAAAACAGTCTGCCACTCAGTCAGTGATAGGCCTGAATGACCTAGTTCTGCTTAGGAAAGTGCGCACAAATTTGTATAGATAACTTTGTAAAAATGCCACCTCTTGTACTAAGCAGGGAAAGAAAACAGCTAGTGCAAGGTTTAAACACTTAATAAAGGAACAGAGAAAATGGAAAATGTCTTTATGCCAGTATATTGATATGTCATGCACCTGCATCTTGAATACTGGAAGCAGTTTGAACTTCTTCAACTTATGAAGATACAGGAGAACTAAAAACATACACAAAAATGATCAAAAGCATGAAAAGACTTCAGTGCAAGAGGATACTAAATAAAGCAGGAGTCTTCAGTCTCAAAAAGAAGTTTTGGGGCTGGAGGATTATCATGGAAAAAGTGAATGGGGAGCAACTGTTCACTGTCTCTCATAATACAAGGATCAAATGAAGTGATGTTAAAAACATGAAAAGAAACTGTTCACAGAGAATGTACTTAAGCTGTGGAACTTACTGAATAGTGTAAAAAAACATAAATTCATGTTTAAAATGTAAATTAGAAAAATTCACAGACATAAAATCCATTATGGGCAATAAACATTAAGAGACCACCCATGACTCTTTAGAGTTTAGGATGCGGTTCAATGGAGGCCAAGAAAGTACATGGGGGAAGTAGCATTATATGCCTTTCCTTTGTGCCCAGTGTTGACTACAGTTGGAGAACAAGCACCTGGCTTGACCTTTGGTCATACACAATATAGCTGTTCTTACATGATAGTAACACAGCCATGAAGAAAATTTTGATGGTCTGTAAATTAATACTGGTAATACATGTTAGAAGTCATGTCTTGAATTATCTTGTAGAATGTATTCAATAATGTAAGATTCCCAAAGTATCTTAAGAACACAAACAAAATGAGCAAGACTAGAAGAAACACAATGTGTGGAAATACAGAAGGAAAGAAAGTGCCTTTTGAGCTACAGATGAGTGTCTTCTCTAAATAGCCTGGTTGAGTGGGTATCAGCTGAAAAAGGCAAGTGCCTTCCAGATATCCAACCCACTGTGGAATCACAAGCAGCATTTTCACTTGTTTTGTACAATCAATGCATAGTCACTGAAAAAGCAATGTCTGCATAAGGACGTACAACCCCAGAGATGTGCAAATGATAACGCATGCACGCATCAGTAGCCTGCAGCAGGATGGTGATATGTACTTATGAGCAATTCAAAAGCAGTCATTTAGGTGCCTGAAGAACTTGGCTAGTTTTGGTGTAGGCATTTTAGTTCTAAATTATAGATAAAAGCTGCGTCTGTGCTATAGAGATTTGCCAAAATTCTGTGTTGGCTTGGTGGTCAAAGCTAATACAGGCACAGCTGTGCCAAAAGGCAGCTTTTGGCAGCTCATCTGCAGACACAGGTAAATGGGTGTAAACTGTTAGTTTAAAGGCAATTATGGCTTTACATGTCTGAATGCAAATATCAGGGCCTGGCCTGCATCTGTTTGTAGCTGTAGCCCTGCTCTCTTTCGTCAGCTGAGAGCTTAAGCTAAGAGTTACTGGGACTGCCTTGCTCAGAGGGAAGGCATTATTATTTGGCTTCTTTAAGGAGGTGGTAGTTGTGGCTTGCAGTTGTGGAAATCAGAATTGCAGAAAGGCATTTCTTCTTGTCTCCTCTAAATGTGTGGAAAAGGCAGGCAACAGGAAAGTATGAAGACCAGTGCCTCACTCCTTCAAGAGGCCTATAATAGTTTCTATGATCTCCAGGACATGCATGTAGGATGCAAYAGAACTGGAGTTGCTCTGCTTTGGTCTGCTGGGCAGAGGAAGCTGCTAATAATTTGTCATGTTCTGAGCATACTTTCAGAAAGTCATAGGTGAAATTTATTTGGAGGGTAGAGAAGGTGTAGTCAATATAAAGGAATGATGCCTGAAAGATCGGGCAAGAACTTTGTGTTCTCTGTAGTATGTTAAATTTTGCCCGTTAACTATTCATAAGAGATGAACAACAACTCTAGAATGGCTAAAAATAGATTGGTATTTGGGATTTGTTTGTTTGTTTTTTTCCTCTAACTGAACTAGACTTTAATGCTAGTTTCCTTTAAAATCACTGCTCTGCTTTTTTGTACAGTATATCCAAAATGGATTTGCAGTGGTGACTAGATAGATGTTGGTAAATACCAATTAAAAGTGCATTTTCACATTTAAAGGGCGTGTGTTCATGAATTCTGAGTAGAAACTTAAGTTCAGGAGAGGAGATGAGGCAAATTCACAAGCCGTTGTCCTTCTGTCAGAGAATGYAGCACAGTCGCTAGTGCTATTGCAGTGTCAAAGGGAAATGGAGGAAATGCTCACCTCTTGTCACCTCTGTTTGTGATCATTCCCCAGTGCAACAAGAGAAGGGTTACAGCAGCTTGCAGGATGAAGCAGTGAAGCTCTTTAACTCCCTTCAGGAGATTGAGACAGTATCTGACCCCATACCCATTATCCAAGGCATTCTGCAGACCTGCCATGATTTAAAGCCCCTTCGCGATGAAGTTTATTGTCAGCTCATCAAACAAACTAATCACATGCCACATCCCAACAGTACTGGGAATCTGCACCACTGGCAGCTGATGTCATGTATGAGCTGCACTTTTCTGCCCAGTAGAGGGATCCTTCGCTACCTCAAGTTCCACCTTAGAAGGTAAAAGTCCTTTTCATTTGCAGCTTGTTTTCCTTTCTCTGTACTTATCTCCTATTGCCTGCTGTAATTATTTGTCATGCCTTCTTCCTGGGTGAAGAGATCTTGTTAAAGTGGATTGATTTACAGCCTATCATCTACTGCTTACTAAAGTCCATATGAACATTCTTAATCTGCAGGGAAGGTGAGGATTGTAGTTCACGCTGATTGAAGTATGTGCTACCATGCAGCTACCACAAGCGAAGCACACATACTGTGGAGCATTAGATATATTGTAAATCCAATTTGCTGTGTTTTAATTTGTTTAACTAAGCATACATTGCTTGAAATTTACATGCTATATTCTGCTTTAACCTCCAGTTTTCATTAACTAAATTGTTTATATTTCCTCCTCGATTTATGTTCAGCATCTAATGCAACTTGCCAAAACAGTTTGCATTGAGGCTGAGCCTTGCAGCTTCACCCCATGGATGAGTGGTGAGAAAGGCCAACAAAGTCTATTTGAATGCTTCTAAACTAGGAGAGAAYGAGGTGAAATTCATGCAAACACTCCAAATAGCTGAACTTTCAGAATCCTAGGCCTGGTTCTAAAAGATGATGAATATTACTCTACGTTACCATTTTATGTTTTTATCACCGGAGTTGCATGTAATGTTATATTTAAAATTCCTGGCCTTGGAAGAAAGAGACCATGTAAAGGAACAACTTTCTACTCGCACAATTCTGAAAAATACTGTAAACGAGGCTCAAGTCCCAGCTAGTTAAAAAACAAACAACAGTAAATGGAAAAAAAATACCTTTGAGTTCTTACTTTTTCATCTCAATTCTGTAAACTGGGATAGTGAATCCTGCTATCTTCTGCAGGGAGTAAACTCCTTAAAGTTTGAACTGCTTATTTCATATGCTATTGAGAAATGCCACCAATGTGACAAAATTTTGATTGACTAGTAAAGGCAGGTTGTATGGTTTATATTTAGGAAACAAGTGGACTCATTCTTCCTGTGATTCTCCTTGATATCACTGCCTTCCCTGAATGGCTACAGTAGTCCAAGCTATATGGTAATCTGCTTGGTTTCTGGCTCACTGTGTAATGACTTCTTTGCTTCTCTTTACTATTAGGGTAAAAGACCTCTTTCCAAGCTCAGAAATAGACAGATATGCACAATTCATCAGTGATTCCCTGAAAAGAACAAAGACCAGGGAGTTTGTGCCATCCCAGGAGGAAATACAGGCTCTCCTTACCCGTGAAGAAATGACCACAACAGTGTACTGTCATGGCGGTGGCTCCTGTAAAATCACCATCAATTCTCACACAAGCGCTGGGGAGGTAATGTATTAGTAGCATTAACCAGATATCAGGACACCTGTGTCTAGATACCAGTCATGTTGAGGGGAGTTTTTTCCCATTCAGCTACAGTTTTTCAGGATTTTTTTTTCAGTTACTATTTTCTTTGCTATGTATGCAAAGTCCATAGGGAAAGATCAGCTTATTATGCAAGTTCAGAACTATACAAGGTATAACCCTCAGTTGAGAGTTGTCACTTAAMAATTGTGTTGCAAAATCTAAACTTGGTTTATTATACTTCTGCGTTGTGCCCACTGGAATTTTACTAAAGCTGAAGACTTGCTAAACAAAGCATTCTCAGCAAGTTGAAATTCCACTTCATAATAAAATCCTTTTGGATGGGGTATGTTACCRATAATTTGATCAAAATAACTTGAGCCAATGGTCTTCTACAGTGCATTAGGAAGAGTGTTGTCAGCAGGTCAAGGCAGGTGATCCTGCCCCTCTATTCAGCCCTGGTGAAGCCTCATCTTGAGTACTGTGTCCAGTTCTGGGCTCCCCAGTACAAGAGAGACATGGAGCTACTGCAGAGAGTCCAGCATAGGGCTATGAGGATGATCAGAGGGCTGGAGCACCTGCCCTATGAGGAATGGCTGCGAGAGCTGGGCCTCTTCAGCCTGGCGAGGAGAAGCCTGAGGGGGGATCTTATCAATGTGTACAAGTACCTGAAGGGAGGGTGTCAAGGGGACGGGGACAAACTCTTTTCAGTTGTCCCATGTGACAGGACAAGAGGCAGTGGGCAGAAATCAAACCGCAGGAAGTTCCGCCTGAACGTGAGGGGGAATTTCTTCCCTGTGAGAGTGACACAGCACTGGCACAGGTTGCCCAGAGAGGCTGTGGAGTCTCCTTCTCTGGAGATCTTCAAGGCCCGCCTGGATGCAACCCTGTCTAACATGCTCTAGGTGCCCCTGCTGAGCAGGGAGGTTGGACTAGATGATCTGCAGAGGTCCCTTCCAACCTTACTGATTCTATGATTAGGAGGTCAGACTCAAGATCCTAGTGTTACAGCAGGCATGTCTTTGGTTCTGCAGAGGTCAAAATAGCTGTAAAGAGTGGAAACGTTACTAAAGGAACTGAGAACATCATCATGCTACCTAAATCCATGATATTCCTGCATCTTGTACAGATTTCTAATCCATCTCCTAAAGAAAAATGGAGGTTGAAAGGATTCAGAGAAGGGTAGCAAGAATGAGCAAAAATACATAATGATTTCCTTACAGGAAATGGTCTATTAGAGCTGGGATTCTTTATTCTGAAGGAGAGACAAATGAGGGAAAAATATGATGCAAGTCTGTGAAATCATGAGCATCTTGAAGAGGTATGGAGTTTGTTGGCTCATTCAAAATGAGAATTAGAAGGACTCAGTAAAGTTAGTGGGAAGTGGCAGATATAAAAGAAACAAAAGAGGGTGATTTTGCTCAAGAAGATACAACAGCTGTGTCATATATGTGTATGTGTACATATGTGTGTATATATACATTATGCATATATATATATATTTTATATGTTGTGTGTGTATAAATGTATATGTATATATAATAGATTGTGCTCCACAGAAGGAGATGTGAAGAGTATGTTGTATATCCTGAAGGATATACAGCGGATATATATATCTTTAAAATATGTTGTATATCCTAATGGCTTACACCGGTTCAAGGAGAATCTGGTCACGTTTATGGAAAAGAAATTTACATGGAGTTTCTAACAACTGTAGATAAACCAGATAAACCATTTCTGTCTCAGAAAGTGCCTAAACTGCAAATTACTGGAAGCTGGGAGAGTGTTCAGGCAAAGTATTGCTCTATATTCTTTCCTGGGCATCAGATTTAATCAATGTCAAAGTGAAATCCAGGGCTTAAGTAGACCTACGGTTTGCTATGGAATGGTTGCTCCTATGGTCTGTATCAAGCTAAATTCGCTTCTATCATCCCATCCTACTCTCAGCGATGTATCCCCATTCTGTTCTTGTCTGCTGGTGCCAGCATTCATCCATCTGCACAAGCAGTGATTCCACTAGTTCACAAACAAAAAATACTTGTTTCTCTTCTTTTTTTTTTTTTGGCCAATAAGCTCACTTCTGAAAGTGTGTTATACCTACTCTGTGATCTCTCTCTCCACATCTCTCTGATTTTGCAGGTCGTTGAAAAGCTGATCCGAGGTTTAGCAATGGAGGACAGCCGTAATATGTTTGCTCTCTTTGAACATAATCAGCAAGTGGATCGTGCTGTTGAGAGTCGGGTTATTGTGGCTGATATCTTGGCCAAGTTTGAGAGGTAATGTTCTATGTTTCTATGTTTCATAGAATCCTTTCTGTAATTCCTAGCTGGACATAGCCCTGGGTTATGTGAAGGTACAGTCAAGTAGTTTTTTCCAAAGCAGCTGAAGTGATTGAAGAGTTCGCTTTAGTGAGACTTTCCCTTTGGTAAGGTTCAAATGCTGTTACTCACTGTGCGTCRCGGCTAAGAATCAGGAATTAATACATTAATGCTCTTACTCTGCCACAGTGGAAAGAAAAAAGATTTAGTTTATACCATTTCAAACCATTAATTTACATACTACTGGAATAGACAAGTACTACTTATAGAATCAATTACCTGGTTTTCAGATTAGCAAATAACAGCTGAATACTTTGGTTGACTAAAGGGCTGCAAGGCCTTAACCTATAGCACTTTTAGAATTGTTATTTATTTTTGTAGTGACGATACTCTTACTTGTCCCCTATAAGTCTATAACACTGCTACCCATGTCCAATTCAGTGATAGATGTGTTCCTTATTAGGATTCTTAGGACAAAATTAGTAGTATGTTCAGTAGTATTGGTAGTATGTTTATCAAGAAGTAATGGTTTACTAATAGAGCTCAGAGAAAGGCCAATTAAGTCACGTTGCTGTCTTGATCATCCTTTCTCTGTGAAAGGAGAATACTGCCTCCTGGCACGTTTGCCATGGCAGGAGTGGTAGGACAAATGAGTTATTCTATAATGACTGTGCATTTAGAAGCACCAAGAGGTATGTGCAGCTCAGACAGCTGATAAAATTGAGCACCATCAAACTGAAATGTTTTCTTGCATAATAACTTTTGTCATTGTGATGGATGTAGTGGGTTAATAATACAGACAAATACTATCTGTAAAGCTCCCTGACCATGATAGTGGAAGAGCATAAAAGCATTAAGGTATATGGTTGCTACTTGTCAGATTTTTGGAATGATACACTTGTAACCATCAGAAATTGCTTTGATGTGTCTAGACATTTCTGAGTTGCAAACAGTGGCTGCACTTGCACTGCATGTGAATGTATGCCCTTCTTAAGGACTGTCTCGGGGATGTAAGATTCAGTGCCTCTTACTTTAAAGCTACTAGTTGCATCTTCTTGTTGCTCATTGCATGTGAAAATTAATCTGTTTGGATAAATGATTCAGGTGACTCAGCCCCTGATAACCTCTGATAATGATCTTGTCAATTTATATTACAAGAGCTGTATCAGAAGACAGAGAAATAATCTAAGTGGGAATATAAAAGTTTGAATTTCCTATTGTGGACTGTGATTTTGTGGCCAGATATACAAACACAGCAGTAGTTCGTGGAGGAAGCTGGCAATGCCACTATCTATTTTATAACTGTTCTGAAGACAAAAATAAGATTGTTCCAAATGCTGGAAAGACCTGACACTTTTCACAGTCATAACATTACATGGAAACAGTATTTTGAGAGTGAAGAATGCTTTGTGTCCTGCCCCCCCAACTCCTGCATTTATCTGAAACCCTTGGTCTAAAGGTATGATTAAGTTTTTCTCATCCGAAGTTTGTGTCCCTCTGAACCAAAATTTCATATGGCTGAGGCGGGGGAAAAAAGCAGTTACCATAAAAGTCTGCTGTACTGAGATTGTCATGGTAAATCAGGCAGTTCAATGCTCTCTTTTCAGAATTCTAGGGGTACCTTTATATTGTGCAGTTGCACTGTAGACATCTTAGTACCAGGATTACTGGTTTCTTCAGCTCTCATTCTCTTTGTTGTTTTACAGACTTGCTGGCTCTGAGGAGGAAGAGGAGGAAGGACAATGGCAGCTATATTTTAAACTTTATTGCTTCTTGGATGTTGAGAATGTTCCCAAAGATGGAGTGGAGTTTGCTTTCATGTTTGAGCAGGTAGGCTGGCCATGGGAGAATGATCTAGTTTCCAAGGTGGCATGAAGCACACAAAAGCATACAGAAAAGTAGCTTACCTTTGTATTAGAACTGAGAATGCGGCTTTGAATAGAAGATTTTATTGTCTTGGATTGCTGCCGGGAATCTAGTAGGCAGAGATACTATGAAGTTTTCTAAGGAATGAGGGTATTAGAACAAAAGCAAGAAAAATGAACTAAGGCTTTCAAAAACTGAAAGCTCCAAAATAATCCTTTTAAAATTCCTCTTTAATTTAAAAAGATATAGAAATTTGGATTCTAGAAGATCTCGCAAAGTAGAAATTCACAGAACACAGGTGTAAAGATAACTTGAAAATCTGGATATAAACATAACGGCTTAGAAGAGCACATCTTTAGGATATTACAGGACTTGACTAAAAAAAATCATTTTAGGCAATGTCTTCTGATTAATGGGGAAGCACTGAAGAGTACTATAGGAGAAGAGAATGTAGTTGACCACGTTTGTCTACAAAGTATTTTTTTAAGTTACTATACACTGCAGCAAAATAATACTGATTAGATCAGAGATTGCATTGATATGAAATAACCCTGCAATTAGGGATCCAGAACTAAACTGATTAGAGCATCTTTAGCCTCAGTTGTGTGATTCAACTCATCTTGGTTACTTCTCATGAACCATTTGATCTTGCCTCAGAAAATTAATTAATATCTGTTAAAAGAAGTGTCATGAAGACTGAAATTGGTTGAAAATGAAAATGATGGCTTGTATGTCACACAGAAGATTGCTCCCCAAGAAGGCCTTATTGAAATGAAGATTAAGTAATTTTAACTATACAATGTCTAGGAAACAGTCAAGAACTGCGTCTCACAGCAGTCAATGAAAACTTAGTAGTACCAAACTCCCTATTGACTGGACTTTCAGTCTAGACAGCTTTCACTGGTAGAGGGTGGTGGAACAAAAATAATAAGAGAGTAGGTGTCATCCAGAGGTTAGTTTCACTTTCTTCTTTTAAAAGTGTGTGATGGATGTAGTTTAAAAAAAAAAAGAAAAGAAAAAGAAAAAAGAAAGAAAGAACTTTCACAGAAAAAAAAAAACAAGTGAAGGGAAACAAGAAGACTGAAACCCTAGATTAAAGGGAAGGAAGTGGGAGGCTCCGGTGTGGAAGAGACTCAGATTAAGAGCCTTAAGTTTATGGCAGTTAACTCTATCTGGTATTGTATATAACCTCCACATAGGAGCTGCAGCTGGAATAGCACAAAGGAAATTGCCTCAATTCTCCTTTTTCCTATCTGCTACACATCTAGCAAGTTCTTCTTGTAAGACTTTAAGGACAAGGGCTCCTCAGAAAACTCTTTCCTGCCCTGGAGAAAAAGGTGTCTCCAGTCTGCTGGGGGCCAATCTGCCAATTGCAAAATTTTCATATTATCATTCATTCTCATTGCTTTTGTCCTGTTTATTATAATGTCTGCTCTGACCTACTGAATTATGTCCCCTGCTGAGACTGGCTTTGTACTAGGGCAAATACCAGTAATTTATATGTGGAGATTCAGGTGTGAATAAAGCCGATTTTTAATTTCTAATGGGTCTGGGGATTTTCTCTTTACCTGTAGGCTCACGAAAGCCTCATAGATGGTCATTTTCCTGCACCAGAGGACACTCTGCAGCGCCTAGCAGCTCTACGGCTGCAGTACCTTCATGGAGATTATTCTAAAATAAGTTGGACCCTTGATGGCGTGTACCCAGTTAACAGACTAAAATCCAAAATACTGCACTCAACAAAGAGCAGTGGCACTTCCAGTCACGCTCTGGAGAGGAGACGGACCAGCTTCCTTGAAGGGACATTAAAACGGAGCTTCAAGACAGGCTCTGTAAAGAAGCAGAAGGTAGAAGAGGAGCAGATGATGGAGATGTGGGTAAAGGAAGAGCTTTCAGCTGCTCGGGCAAGCATAGCACAGAAATGGACCAAGCTGCAGGGACTCTCTCAGCATCAGGCCATGGTGAAATATATGTCCATTGTAAAGGAGTGGCCAGGTTATGGGTCAACCCTCTTTGATGTCGAGGTGAGAGATGTGTAAACTTATGTAACTACTGTCAAGAAGAACAGACTAAGTGTATTTTATTGCTCAACAGCAGAAGGGGATTTCAGGAATAGGCTGCATTTTGCCTTTGTAAGCTGAGAGTAAGCATAGAGTACTGCATACCTAGTGAGATGTGGAGCAGACAGTACTGAGCAAGCAACCTCGTGTGTCCTGGTGAATGGAGGGACACAACAAATTCCTTCCCTCATTAGAAAAACAGTAAAACTAGGAGAACTTGTGAGCTTACAAATGTCATAGTGTGGTGGCTGATGAAAGTAAATGCTCTATTGTCCTTACTGGCAAAAATTGCAGCTCCATTCTGCAGCAGTACAACAAATGTGAACTAAGCAAACAACATGAAATTTTAGATCTCATGAGAAGTGCTAGATATTACAGTTATCTATAATTCACCTAGTATTTATCTCTCCCAGCAGAGGAGATGAAATGAGAGTTCTTGATATAAAGGCATGTGACTTCTAAATCTTTGCAGTAGGAGTGTCTACAAGATTCCTTCAGCAGACATCTCTATTTCTATTGGGGTGGAGAGCTGAAATGGCCTACAGAAACGACAAATGAAGGGCTTTTCCTTAAATCAAAGATGGCTTGATCCTCCACTGCATTAATGCAAAATTTCATGTCTCTGTTTTTGCAGTGCAAGGAGGGTGGATTTCCAAATGATCTTTGGCTTGGAGTAAGCACAGAAAATGTGTCTGTCTACAAACGAGGAGATCCTAAACCTCTAGAAACTTTCCAGTATGAGCATATTGTTTTCTTTGGAGCACCACAACCTAACACCTTCAAAATTACAGTGGATGAGAGAGAAATGTTCTTTGAAACATCCCAGGTATGTGTTCTATGTGTCGTTGTACTGATACTACAGTAAAGTTCTAATTTTGAGCAGTACACAAGTTTATATGTGAGAGCTTACTGAACACACTGGACAGCCAAAGAATAAGATGAAGGGAAGTTAAACTTAAAGGGCCRTGATAGCTGTTCTCAAGTACAGGGATAAACAGGAAATAAATGATGCTGGTTAGAAAATGGAGGTTGAATAGTCTCCCTGGGCACTTATTATTTTTTTTTTAAGACCATAGCTTTAATTAGTACACTAAGCATGTTATTTATTAATGTGGAATTAGAAATTTAAGTGCTCATGAGTGGGCTGTTTTTCACTCCCTTCCAGTATATGAATAGGGAGTTCATGAATTCAGAAAAAAAGGGGGGGGGAGTTAGTAGCATTAAACTTGCCTTCCCCTTGAGCTACGAACCTTCTAAGTTACTACAACAGAACACAAACTAGTCAAGCAAAAAGATGCTGCCTTAAGACAACAGTTCCCTTCCAACAGAATCTCAGTCTTAACTCTATTGCTTTAATTCTCTGTCCTGAATGCATCTTGGTGATTTAGGTCTTTTGGTGCATAGTGTGCAAAACAAAGAGCATGTTACAGTAGTCCACAGAAAAGTATAAGCATTTCAAAACCAGATGCAAATGTGATAATGAATTTTGCTGTTTAACTACATATGAGGATAAAGCTGCTTCCTTCTGTTAGTCTGCCACTGGGTAGATTTTATTCGAAGTCTTCCCACTCTTGTGTTGGGAAAGAATGGGAACAGTCATTCCCAGTACATCATTTCCAGGTCACCCAGGATTTTACAGAAATCTGCCATATTCCTCTGTCCCCTTTTTTTTCAGACAAAAATCACATTCTTTTTAAAGCTTCTTTGTATAGAGGCCATAACAAAGCTGTTACTACCCTTGGTTTCATTTTCTGTATCTTTCCTAGTTTTTATACATCCTATTTGAGATGGGTAAAGGAGGGAATTGGATTTTGCTTTGTTTTACACTAAGGAGGGCATTTTTTTTGTCTTCCTCTTTGTTCCTGTTTTAAGACATTCTGATCTCTGTTAATCTCTTAATTTGAGATTTTCATGGAGATATTTATTGAAATGTCAATAATGTTTTTCAAAATGTCCCTATTTCTTAAAATATACTTTAAGGATCTTTACTGCTCTGTTCAGTTTGTGTATAGCTGTACTATAATGACCCAGTTCTTTCTTGCCTTCCTTACTGTCATGTTCACATTTAGTATTACATTCAAAATTTACTGTGCTATTACTTTGGATATGGAGAATCTTTTTTTCTGTAAAACTCCTTATGCATCTCAACAGAAAATACTTTTTTAGTGTGCTTACTCTGTTATTGTGTTCTCTGTCCAGGTGGGTGAGATAATAAAGATCATGAAAGCATACATCAACATGATTGTGAAGAAACGCTGCAGTGTCAAATCAGCCACCAGTCTGGACAGTCATGCTAGCATCTGGACTAGATGATATGAATGAACTGCTATGTGAGAGAGGCAGTTGTTTCATGATTGGAATTTGCAACTTGCCAGCAAAAGTGTAGCAAAGATGTTTCTCTGAAACTCCACTTGACTGACTACTGTATTTAAAAACTGAAATGGCATCTACCGTACCATAGGATTTGCACCTCTGCCCAAGACATTAAGCAGTAACAACTGTTGTTAAATATTAACTGCCTAAAACTTGTTTTCCCTTGCTTATTTGATGAACAGTGTACGTTAATGAAGCAAAGTCAGAAGCATCTTCCTTCTCCTGCTTATCCTCTTCTGCTGCTTTCACAATTATTTGTCATACTGGCAGAACAATTCATAAGAATCACTTCTGCACTAGAGGTGGCAGACTTAAACTTCGTTATGAATTTCCAACATGCAAACATCTAGGGTCATGGGATCACAGTATGGTATGCTAAGAGAATATTTGTTTTTATTTATTTTGCAGGCAACTCTAAAATATATTTCACTCTGGGGTTTTCTGTTCAGGATATAGTAATGATCTGATCTGGTCTTAAAAGAAAACACCTCTGTATGAGCAAAGCCAAACAGTCAAAAGTTACAGAACAGGCCCTATGTGAGAGAATTAAAAAAAACAAATAAAGAAAAAACTGGGGTGATTCTTTACCTTCCCGGTACTTGACTATAAAAAGTGGTGCTTTATATACAAGTACTAAATATTCAACATGTAAGAAAATCTTGGGGACTAGCACCACTAAAATTTATCATCAGATGCTGTGCCAGGTACATGCCAAGCAGCAACTGTTGCATAAAAATTAATGACTGTCTTTTCCCTATACAGCGAAGGAGGTGAGAATGACGTAGTTGTATTTCAAGCAGAGCTGCTGTGCACAAACTCCAAACTTTAAATGCAGGCTAGATGTTTTTACAGTGAGCAGCCTTCATTAAGTTCCTTCTTYCTCTATACGTGGTTTTATGATGTCTGGGATCCCTGAACGTAAGTTTTAAATTAAGTGGGTTCTACTGAGTGAATAGATGCCTAGATAAACTTTTATAGGCAATTATTCCTCTGTACTACTACAGATTGGAGACACCAATCCCTTCATCCTCCACCAAATACTAATTGGAACTGCTCTTATCACTGAATCTCCGAATTCCCTCCCAGTCTCCTCTAGGTCTCTGATCAGCAGCAAACTTGAAAGCAATATTCCATTGCCAAAATGACTGCTTTTTGGAGGGTTTTATAGYTATTTGCAATAGGAAGAGGTAATTTTTTTTCTTCACAGATGAAAGATGAGTCATCTTCAGTCACTTGGCTTCAGAAACTTAGTTCCATTATTTAAAACAATACTTAGTATCATTAGTCACATCATAAAGAATTGGTGAGCAAAAATCTTGTAGCTAGACAGTCATCTTCTATGACTCCTCTCTAGTCTTGAGATCCTTGCAAAGGTCCGTTCAGTTTCTTAATCTGAGGAGCTGTAATGGAGGCCTGGTTGCACCTTTGTTTAAAGTCAGATGTTTCCCTTTTTGAAGAAGTTGCAGCTAAGGCCTATTAGCCCAGCTACCAAAACAAAAACTAGGAGTCAATAAGCAATAGGTCCAGTTCAAATTTGTCTTCCCATTGCACTCACACTGGGTTTTTTTTGAGTTGATGATACAGGGGGAAAAAAAGCAGCATACACAAATCTGTGCTTTTCTCTCACTTCCACTATACTGCAGCACATGCAAAGTCTCTGTCCACTTGTCACGCAGTCCAGCCTAAGAGGATATCCACTATTTGCATCATGCTTTTGATTGCAGTTTTGCCTTAAATAAGGATCTTACAAACATCCCATTTTTGTCACTTGAAGTAAAAAGATCACCAGGTCACAAGTGAGAATGAATAGGACTGCAGAGGTAGCATGCAAAGTAACACTTTGTATTGGTCCATACACTGACTAGATCTTTTATGTGTAAGAATAGCCTTGATTATCCCTGCCCTAACTCTGCACTATTTCTGTGTTCTGGCTCTTGGGTCGCTGCAGGCAGCTTGAACCCACTTGGGAATGTAACTCCCAGTACTGTTTGTTGTATTTTTTCTCATTTCTATTACAGAATTCCTTCTGCTGTCTTTTTTAATTTGTAACTGGCTTTACAAGATGAAAGTTTAATAAATTATTGGATTGCACAGGCTGTATTCACTCTCAGACATTATGTACCAGTGTTCAGATGTTTATTCAGAGATCTAACACTCAAGTTTTACCTAATATAGAGATCAATGGCATGAAGAGACAACAGCCCTTCCTGTGAGAATCAAATTTTGCCATTGTGGCAAACTGTGGAAAAGAGTTTGCACCTACAACAGAGAACGTCTGTTTCCACATTCTGCTACTCACTCTCAGTTTGAGAATTTCATAGAATGGTAAAGTTGGAAGGGACCTCTGGAGGTCATCTAGTCCAAGCCTCAGCATAGCCCATACAGGGATTGAACCCACGACCTTAGCCATAGCAGCACCACACTCTAACCAGCTGAGCTAAACCTGCCCCACAAAAAGTTTGGAATCATGGAACAGTAAGCTTGGAAGGGACCTCTGGAGATCATCCCTCAGCATAGCCCATTCAGAGACTGAACCCGCAACCTTAGCATTAGCAGCACCACGCTCTAACCAACTGAGCTAAATTCGTCAAATAAAGTTGCACCTTTGGTCAGTGGGAAAATACCCCTACACAATCAGGGGACTGGGTCTGAGAGGATTACTGTGGGAAAGCAGAGCAAGGATTTAACCACCGCTGAAGTCTCTGTCTGCAGGATCAGCTCCAGTTCTACTAGTCAGCACCTCTAAAATCTAAAATCATGAAGAACTTATTCCAGTTAAAGTAAACTGATAACAGCACTTATATTAAAATTTTATGTCTCAGGGATGGTGCTCCCCACAAGCATGTTTCACTAAAGAGAGAAACCTGGGTAAAGAGCAGCTGAACAGCCTACAACAAAAACAGGCTATCTTCTAAAAGACACCCTTACCTGAATCCATATACAGGCATGGAAACCAAGCATAGATAGATAATCTCCATTAACATGCCCTCACCTATACCTTGGTCAATCAAGACCAAGAGCCGTGGGACCCTGGAGATAGGTCTATGCAATTTAAAACTACTCACAGATTTACAGTTGTTCTCATCAACTGTGTAATTTTTCCAGTTCTTTATTTGAAGCTGGAACTGCTTCTGCTTATGCCAGCAATTGCTTTTCTTTTCCCAGCTGTTACATTCCTGTGTCTTTCCAAAGACTCTGCATCTATCCTTCCTTTCTGCTTAGGAAGCTTTAAGTTGCACACAGACAGCTACCCCTTGTTTGTATGGCAGAGGGAGTATTAAAACCTACACTAATAATGTTTATTTTTCTTCATGCCAACTGCAGGCTGCTTGGCTTACAATTCTCTCTTGGATATAAGCCTTATGATGAATTAGCTATCAATGACATCACTGTCTACCATTGAGTATTCCCCTCACCCATCGTCTGCTAGGCTGCAACTGGTAGTGAAGCTCAGGCCTTTTTTCCTGGTAGCAAACAGAGGCTAACCTGTGTCACCACTGATGAAGGCAGGAGAGCTCTAGCTGATATCTCTTCTTGCATACAACTGCTAATTTCAAACTTTACTTGCCTCATCTAATACATCACTATCATGACTATACACACGCATCAGTGCAGTTCGAGCATAAATATGACAAGATGCACTAATTCATTTTTGACTCCGGTTGCTGTGAATAACCGCCCAAAGTCAGTATCTGATTATTCTATTCTCCTACTTTTCAGTCCATTCTAACACCATCTTTATCACATTTTAAGTGTTACATACAGTAATTAAGTCYCTTCTGGCCTCTACCTTAGTATTGTTCTAATAGTTAGTTCAGTTTGTATGTTTTAACCTTTCTCTTATAAAAAAAACCCTCTGACAAATGGGAATTAGTTAGGCTTTGGTATAGGTTATAATTTAGAGTCTGCAACAGAATAGTAAACAGAAACAGTAATAGTAAACAGGTTTATACAGAAAACTCATAGCCTCTAGTAAGTTATATCTACTTCTTAAAGTGCAGTTTGACTATAACCTTCAATTATTTAGTTACACCTTGTTCTGTAACACCCATCTTTATTCCTTATGCAAGGAATAAGCTTTATTATTACACAGAGGCTTGCTCWCAAAATAGCACACTCTCCTTTGTCATTTAAGCAAATCTCTCTCACTCACACATGAATCCCAGCCTCCACTCTAAAATACAAGCTTCTCAACCTGTGGATTGCAATATTTTTTAAGTTAATACTTTTGCCCACACTCTGTGGGCTACTAAATATACTTTACATACATACATTAATTCTTAATGCTACAATGGGAAGTACTCTCTTTGATATTTGCTCCATGCCACTGTGAACTGAGAACTTGACCTTGAGTAATTCATTTATCTCCACCTAACTTCTAAGCATTGCTCTTTAAGCATGGCTGCATGCTGGACTTAACTCTCAATGGGAGGTATCTCACAGTTTATCTGCACTCTGCACTGATGTTTGGGTCTGGATGCGACCAAGAGCAAATACTACATTATTTTGTCTGATTCCTAGGACCTGCAAGATGTCTGCTACCACCTGCTGTCCATGCCTTAGACAGCCTTGCATTTTGCAGATTGTGGTCTCCAGCTTACTGGTAAGCATCTGCTGTACTGAGCAACYTCTACGGAGCTGCAGCTCCTCATGTTGCAGCCAGTAAGTCACACTGCACTTGGGCTTCAGCTATAAAGCTATATATTCCCTGACTGTGAAACCAGGTCAGTCATCACACAGGTGTGACAGGAAAGGTAGACCATCTGGCCTGAAAGCTGTAACACTGCAATACATAAGGATAATGGCACCTTCCTACCTGGGCTCAACAGGCAAGCCCTACCACGTCCTCCTAGACGGTATTGGTTTGTGTTCACATCACCATCAGGTGCCGCTTTAGCATACTGGGGCTATGTTGAGAAGATCCCGTAAGAGTCCAGCTGCTCATTTAAAGAAATCAGCCATCACTGGCGACACGAGATAGGACAAAAAAA
>NW_028185306.1:2538478-2590500 GCF_003343005.1 Rhea americana | reverse complement strand
GCTCGTGCGCCTGGCCGGCGGGGTGGGGGGTGGGGGGGCTGCGGCTCCCCCCGCCCCACGCGCCGCCGCCGAACCCGCCTCAGCCAATGGCCGCGCCGCGCCTGCGTGCCATGCGGCCGCTATGTTGGGCGCTGCGGCAGCGGACTCTCCGGCGGGCCTGTGGGAACACTTCTGCAAAGGCGCCCCGGGCCTTTCCCGCTCGCCATTTCGGGACACAAACCGTGTTGTGGGGAAACCGCAGTCTCTCCCCGTCGTCTGGGGCCGGTGGCGCCCTGCTCCTGCCTCCTTGAGCGCCAGAGACCTGTTACCTCAGGCTGTCCTTCGGGAGCCCGCAGCTGGCACGCCGAGGGGCCGAGCCTGCGGCGGTCTGACTGCTGCGGGGTGATGTGTAAATATGAGTTTACCCCCCCCCCCAGCCCCCCAAAATGCAGTGCCAGCAATAGGAACACAAAACTTGCATCTCTTGTAAAAAACAACTGCAAGCACTATATTGGTCTTAATCAAAACAACAATCTATCAGTATAGTTCAGTCACTCACCTGGTTATGTGTTGGGTAAGGTTTATGTAGCAGTAAAAGTAGGCTTTCATAGAATCAATCTATATATAAAAATCATCTCATTCCCTTGCTATTCTGCAAGGCTAAGCAAATGAGAAGAGGGCTTGGTTTTTGCTCAGCTGTTCCTTGTTTGTGCCTCATCACTGGTGTGTCACCCACCCAGAGGACTGTAAGTAGAGGAGTATTTAAAGTAAGAGTCCTGCTCTGTTGAAACTACTCCTCTCAGGAGTATTGAGATAATGTCTTGGTTGGTAATACTCTTCAAGCACCTAGAGAAGCAGAGGAAGGCCCATGGTTCCTCCCATGCAGCACTCAGAAGTGGGGTTTCTCCTTCAAGGTGAGACTGATGACATAAAAGTGTTGAGTCTTTGTAGTAAGATAAATATATTGTCGTAGAAGGAAGGAAGGTGTCTGAGGAGAGATGTGGAAGCAGTTTACAGCAGGAAGGGGGAAGCAAGGTACTGGTTCTTAAATGCAAATTCTCATTCTCTTACCTTTGTGAGTGCTCAAGAATTACTATAAGTTAACTGCTTGTAGATGAAGGGAACTAATACAGAATGGTCTCTACTTTGGGCTATTTTGTGACAAGGAGAGCTGTTTGCAGTAGGTAACTGCTTTTTGGGCCAGAAATCCTCACTAAGATGTTCACACAGAAGAAGGAATTCAGGGGTGAGAGGGTCTGTTAAGACCGTAGTTTTATTAAGGACTGGCCTTTTTCTGTTGAAGTCAGAATGTCTTTCCTGGAAATGAGGAACACCTGTGTCCTTCCTGGCTAATGAAGTCTGGTGCATTCTTTGTCCTGCTTCCCTCTGCTTTGGAATTGAAGGTTTAGGCTGGAGGAGGGGGAGGAGTGATAGCACCCTCTCTCACTGTGTTTTTGGTCAGCTCATGTCTCTGTACTGTTGTGTTTTTCACTGGGTGGCTTACTTCTAAATCTTGCGCTAATAATATTCATCAAATAAGTCTGAGATGTCTCTATGATGCTGTCTATATCAACACTCATATTTACACATTAACCCACACCACAGATACCTAATATCTCTATAAAAATACAATGTGTGTTTGGTTTTTTAAAAGTACTTAAGTGAGAATATCTGCAGGTTGAGTTATGTGAATATGAAGATTACCAGCAGAATAATATACCCACGTTATATCYAAGTAGGGCAAAAAGACAAGTGTCTGCTAGCAGAAAGGGAGGGAGAATGGACAGTATTAGGACATAGTGAGCCAGAGGAGAGGGATGCATGAGGTAGAAGGGTGAAATTGGTATGAGACGAAACAGGTTAAAAAGTAAAATGGTGCCCACAGGAAACTTAATAAAAGATGGAAACTTTCTTCAGAAACCCAGCATTTTTCCCTTCTAAGTAGCTTGTGATCCACACCGTGCATAAATGTGCCCTCATATTTACACGTACGTGCAAGTCACATTCTTGCTTGATAACAGACTCTCTTCTGAGTAGATGTAATATAAGTATGAAAATAAAGAACGTTCTATGACAGAAACAGCTAGCAGTTAAGTAACTAAWGAGGATGCCATTCAATCATGCATGTTTTCATGCATATTTGTGAAAATACTGGAACCATTTTTAAGTATTACTTGAATAAAAATATAACTCTGCTAGTTTTTACAGAGTACAAACAGCAACTTTTTTTTTGTATAAATCTCTGTACTGTGTCATGATCTGTAAAAGGGGAACTGTGACACATGACACTTGAAAAGAGAAGCATAAAGAAAAACAGAAAACAGGAATAGAACTTTTAATGTGAGTATCCTAAGATAGAGTGTGGAGGAAATTAACTTTGCTCTCACAAATGCACACATAAGTAATGACCATAATGATGAAAGCACATTTTGCAGTAATTATTTGTGTTGCTGGAATTCCACTTTCCTTAAAAGATGCCTTGGAGTATATTAGTCTATGCTAAAAAGGAGCAAAGCCAACAAACTACTGGTGTTTTGTTTATAGTTACTTTATATTTCTTTTGGGGTTGCAAATACAAATCCAGAAGGACCTACAGTCTGTTCCATTACCATGTAATAACAATGAAACCTCATCTGGAAAGCCCCCCATCCCTATCTTGAATTTGTTTAAAAATGTTAGTTACTGGTGTATAGGCACTTTCAATGTGGAAATGTAGAGGAATTAAAAACAAGCTAATGGCATTTTATAAGCTGTGCAGCACTTGCAAGTTAATTTGCTACCTATAAAAAGTACTTTTTCTAGTGCTTTGTAAACTGTCATTTAAAAAAATCTTCAAAACTGAATGGATGAAGTCCTTTATAGCTGTGATTCTTTTTTTTTTTCCCTCCAGTACTTAATCTCTCATTCTTTGTACACATAGTTCTTTATTATGGCTCATAGTTCTTGCTTTAAAACTGCTTTTTAACATGTTTGGCCAGTAAAAGTTTTATGTACTTCTTGGCAGCAGAATGAATTTGACTAGCTTCATAAACCTCAGTCTTACATATCCCACTGTGCTCTATAGAGAACAGCAATAATGGACATGTAAAGGATCCAAGTTGTAATAGTGACTTTCAGCAGTGAAAATTCTAATGTTTGGTCTTTGTTTACTTAAAAAAAAAAAAAAAAAAAAAATCACTGTCAGGCCATGCAATTTATTTCCTTCTTTCAGAAATGTTTAGATGTATAACATATGTCCAGGGCAATGAGCAGATGGTATGTTTGGTTAAAAAAGAAGAAATCAAGAAATACAACAAATATATCGGGCCTAGATAGTGCTTACGCACAAGTGCTTGTGATTGATGGATTGTTTTCTACATCTATAAAGAGGAAGTAAAATAACGGGTAAGCTAAAAATACTGGATGGTCCAGTGTCTGCTGTGGATCAAATCCCCTTTCTGTAGTCATGGAAAGGTTAATGAGGGAATCTTCAGAGACTCTGGGTGAAATTCTGGAAGAGGAACAAAGAGAAGAGTGTATTACTCCACTCTTCTTCGCCTGCTTACCATGGGACTTTCCATGGTAAAGAGTTTTGCCATAATGGCAGAAATTGCAGTATCATTGCCTTATATGCACTGAGTCATAACAGTGCGAAACCTTCTTTTGTTTAGCTAGAGTTGTACAGATTCTGCTTTGAGCTGCCACCATCCAGGAGACAGCTTGTACTCTAGGACTTGGGAGGCACAGGATCTTTTCCTAACCCCATTTTTCTGCGACCGGGGAAAATACTGTGCTTCAGTTTCCCTGTTCATCTTTTGTCTTCAATTTTTAGACCAATCTTTTTTTGAAGCAGATGACCTTGTTCATAGCTGTGCATTTTTTTTTTTTTTTTTTTTGTATCTTACTGTGCAAAACAAGGGCAGCCCTGGCCTAGATAGTTAATGCTCCAGCCAGGGTCACAGCTCAGCTCATCCTATGAGCTAATGGAGTAGTTGTCAAATCTGATTTCCCCAGAACTGTTTGCTGTACTATGTTAGAGACTTACAGGTGTATTAAAGTCTACTTCACTCACAAATGGAAAATAATGTGTAGTTCTTCTGAAGCAGGGTTGCACTCCCTTTCTGCTATACACCCTTTTCCAATTCTGTAATCTCCCAAGTGCAGAATTCAGCCCAAGACTTAAGTTCTTCTAGGAAAAAGGTAATTTGCTAACACAATATGAAAAGAGGAAGATTAAATTTAAAGTAGATGCAGCTCATACTTTAATTACAAATATCATAAGATTGAAAATAACTTGACTAACTTTGGATTTCCTGCAATTAACAAGCAGTGACACTGCAGAACCTTACAATTTCAGCTCCAAAGCAGTTCATATAGGTATGATGCCTTTAAATTAAAAAAAAAAGGGGGGGGGGGGCCTAGGGAGAAGTGGCACGGGGCATGTTCCCTGTCTGTGTAAATGCTAGCAGAAACCTGGTAAAAGTTAGGCATAACACTATGCCCCATGATAAAGTGTGTTTTCACACATTATTCATGTGGCTTTTTTTATTGAAAATACATAAAAGACTTTGATCTTTAAACTTTTCATATTGTGGTAGCACCTACCTAATTGTGAACACAGCCCCTCTGTCACATGCTTTGGRCCAGTGATAATGAGCTGTACCTCAGTTCTGATAACTACTTCCACAGAAATAAAACCAATGTAAGCAGCTTAGTGTTTTACTTGACTTTATTCTTTCAATAGCAATGCATCTAAATAACTTCACTATATACTCAAAGTGGGTCATTCACTATGTTAAGACAGTTGTGCTTATCCAAATAAGAATTACCAGTGATTAGACAACCTGGGTATGATGACATGAGAAACATGAGAAATGGGCCTTAGAAAACTATTTACATAATTCATAATAATATTTTATAAAAAGTACATACGCATAGGATATTCACTGGATAATTAGGACAATTTCAATTTTCAATTTCAGATTCACACTCAAATGTGCAAATACAAGCATCTATAAAACTAGTAAATTTCAAAACATATAAACTTACTTGTAAATACTTCCCAATTATTACTATTATTAGAAAAGGACAATAAACAATACACATCTTTTCTTAGTCCCTTAACTTAGAAGACATTCAGCAAAGCACTTACGGATATAAGCTAAAACAGAAGATAATAGGAACCAGGCTTTACATTCCAAACACTTCTCATACAAGGAGATGTTTAAAAGGGGATTGGGGCTTATTTTCATTGCATTTATTTCCAGGGTATAAGAGTTAATTTTTATACAAGCTACCCCAAGAAAGGAAGAAAGTGTTCTCAGTTGTGCCCAAGTACCAAATAAACAAGTGCTTATTTCTTTGATCAGCAAACTAGCGCACAATATTTCCTTTACTGTGCCTGTCCAGTCTGCTATTTTAATAGGTTTCTATGAGAAGTTCTCTATTTCTCAATAAAATTGAGAAACATTTGCGTATCAAAATAGTGCAAACAGGCGCAAAGAAAAGTGCTATCAACATAAGTAAACTGCAGGGTGGAAAAAAGGCAGTTGAACATTATGACCTTGCAATGTCACTTCAGAGAAATCAGTAGTACTCCTTTCAGTATGTTAAACCAGATGTATTCCTGTTACCATATCACACCATTATTAAAGGGGGAAGGGATCTGGTCTTTTACATGTATTCCTTCATAAAGGTAAACATACCTGTTTCACATATTGTGCATTATTAAAAAAAGTCTAATGACTTTTTCAAAACATTAATTAACCAAATCATTACAGTAATTAATATATACAATTCTGACTTCTCTTTTTCCCTTTATAGCTTCTTTGGAGTGCGTACACAAGGCCACAGTAACACAATAGGTTTAAAAAAAGAAAAAATCAAGTTTAAGAAGTTTTACGTAAAATACTCAAGTATTTTCAGCCTCTCCATACACAGCTTAAGTTACCATACATTCTTTCTCACTCCTTCCTTAGACATATTTTTGTCTTATTTCTGAAACAGATGACAAGTATTTCACCTATACAATTATGCATTTAATTCTAGTATAAGTAGGAATATTGCTGTAGGTAAAATGTCATGAGGATCTCATTACAGAGCAAGGAACATTGTCACTGCAATGCTCCTGTCTTTGGTCACAGAGTGCAACAGATCATGAGACAGAGCAGTTTTTTTCTGTGTTTTAATGTAGAAAAAAAATCATTCAGGTCTAATTTCAGAGGAGCCATGGGGAGGGGAAAAAAAAAAAAAAAAAAGCAGAACTTGGTAGGTCATTCTCTAAATATTACCCTAAATGCAGTTCTAATCTTTGTCTTAATTAATACTTTGGGTCTCGTTTTTTTTATTATTATTATTATTATTTTTTACAGTAAAATTTCCTGCTATTGGTTCTCGTAAAACTTACTTTGTGATGGAAGCTGTGAGAAAAAACCAATCTACTTAAAAAACAGTTATCTTGTAGGATAAAACACAGTATTTGTGCTTTAGGTTTTTACAAGACTAGGGGTTCTGCTTGTGTTCGTAGTTAGCCCTTAATGCTAGCTGTGCTAGCCCCACTCACAACTTCTGGCAGAAGGTTAGTGATGTGCCAGCTTGCAACAGCCTCAGATGCAAGTGTTCCACATTTATTTCATTTACTCCTAGATGGAGTGGCTTTGGTGAAGGGTGTTCCCTGTAACTCTGTACTAAAAATGTGCGTTTTATACTTTAAGATTCTGATCTTTCCAATATAACTAATGATTTGTCCATGAACTCTGAGGAAAAAGCCAAAATATGTTTTTCCTACACTATTAGTCATAACAATAAACATGAAGATTCTAGTTCAACGGGAATTAGGCTTTAACAGACAGTTAAACGTTTTCTCCCATGCTGTATCAAAACTGGCAACCACTTGTTACAAAAGCTGCTACGCCAAGGTGATGTCTCCTATTTGTGATCTTTGTGTTGGCTTCTGCAGAGCAGGCCAATGCTAGCAGCAGAACGCTAACACTGTACCAAAATGGTACATCACTCTGTACAATTATCAACCAATAACTGTGCCAAGTTACAGAATTCATGTAGCAATTTCAAATATATTTGTTAGGGTGATGTTGCGTGAAGCACTATTGGCATTTACTATTCCATTAAAAATACCTTCCTGTAAAAAGAGATAGTAATACCCTATATTAAACATATTACAGAACTCCAAAAATCTTGTACTTTAAACATTTAAGGCCAAATGCATGTCATTACCATGGGCTTGAATAAAAATTGCACATTTGCATAAAAGAGTGGAATTTAACCCCATTAATAACCTTTTTATCTTTTTTTCAAAAAGAAATGATAAAACATCAAGTACCTCCTTCTTTATGACTTCACACAGTGAAGTTCATGCTAAATCACCTAGAAGGAACATCATCATCAGTTTCATCGTCATTCATCCCTCTTTGATARCGTACTGAAGAGAAGCCACTCCAGTGAAGACGTTTCTTTTTATAGAGATACCAGACTAATCCGCAAATGAAGACCAAAATAATTAACAGAGCAAATGCTACAGCCACCCCAGTATGATTAGAACCTGCAATAAAACAAAACCAGTTATCCTATAGCAGTTGTGGATAATTTTAACATCCTGTAGAGCTTTGTTAAGAATATTTTTTTTCACAGAGTTAATACTTATGTAGCTATAAATTAATAATGTATGCATTTATTTTAGAGTCATTTGAAGTTAAGGAAAATTGCATCATATTAATAATCTTCACCTCATTAACTGCAAAGTTAAGTTCCCATAYAGATTAGTAGCTAATAGTTTATTTTTAACCATTTTATTGGTAATTTCCTAATTATATTTAGGTTGGAAGGGATCTCTAGAGGTCATCTGCTCCTTCTGCTCAAAGCATGGCTAACTTCAAAGTCAGGTCAGTCAAAATAAGTCTACTAGTAAATGCTTTACTTGCTTCAAGCAAGAAATATGATATTGTACTCAGTATAAGTGAAATGATTATATCTTTCTTCTGAAAAGTCAGGAGTGAACTTTAAAACTTAGATACTCTGCTTTGAAACTAAGCAAGTATTAAAATTATTGCTGCAAAAAAAAAAAAAAAAAAAGCCCGTTTCAATGTTTTCAGACACAGGTGTTTCATTTTGAAGTTGTGTACTTCAGAGGTCTAAAACGCTCTTGAAGTCTCCTTGAGTGGAAAAGAAAAATTTTTCTGTAGGGTTATTTAATAGCATGAACAGAAGTCTATTCCTGCATTTCTATTTCTGTGAAGTATGTGATGTATGCAAAATCAGAAAGATTCCACTGCTTCTCGGGAACTTGTTTAAGGCTCAGGTAGCTGCTTCCTCTCCTGGCCAGAACAGAGTATGAAGAAGTATCGTGARGCCTGAGTGCTGTCTGGAGCTGTGGGGTTGTTTTCAGCAGCCTCCAGAGCACTGAAGATGCAATCTGCAGTGCCACTTACTCAGCATCTCACATGAACAGAAATTTTTCTGTTTCCACCTGCACAGACACAGAGGAAAACTGGATTCATCCGTGAAAGACTCTCATGTGGTAAGAGGCAGAAAACTGTAGCAACTACTCTATGCTCTCGTAAGTGGAAATTTCAATTCTCTCCCTTATCTTTCAAGAAGATAGTGGTAAGCAGGAGAGGCAAATTCCTAGTGACAACTTTTTTTTAAACTGTCCTAGTTGAACGGGGGAGCAGTGACAGAAGCTTCTCACTTAAGGCAGAGGTACCTGATAGGTTCTTTGAACTGTACTTCCCATTATTTGTACGTGGATTTTCCCCAGGGTGGGGAATCCTGCAATACAGTCACTACAAAAGTTAAGCCGCCACTAGAATCAATGCTGACGTACCTACGGGAGCTTTACAAACCACTCTGCTTTGACTACGACCGCAGTCAACTTTGGACCACGTGCCAGTTGTGGACAGAATAACACTGCATTTCTCATTGTCCTCTGTAGTTTTGTTTTCCCAGTTGACATAATTAACTGATGAACCATCGAGCCAGTTCAAGGACTGATCTGCTGAGAAAAATCTGCTTTAGTTAAATCATCATAACAGGCTGTATTACTACACAGAATGTAATCCACAAGCTATTGATTTCTTTATATTGTTAAAAGAAACAGGGCCAAGAATACCTGTTCCATATATTAAAGGCAATAAATATGAATACATCCCTTTTAGCCACACTTCTTCTCCAGACCCTTAGCAAACAGACAGAAATGACAGTATTTGCAGTGTAACTATTTGGCATCAGCGAYAGTGCCAGGGAAAATTGATTTCAGTGATTCCTGCTTATATCAAGTGTRGCTATCGGGAAAGACTTAACCTAGTCCAAAGGGCTAGGCTAATAACACTGCAAAACTGTATTCTTATTTGAGGTTTTATGCCTTTTCATTTACCATGCAAAACATTCATGCTCATACTTGATTGCTACTTCTTACCCCTGGAGCTCTGAGCCAGGCCAAGCCATACTTTCCTGGTGATGAGATCATTTGCCCTTATGTGCTTTCTGACAAACGCGTTCTCCTCAGCGCTTGCTATAGTCAGAAGGGTTGCTGAAGGATCTGAGGGGAAAAGGAAAAGGGTTAACATTTTAACTTCAAAGATTCTTCATTGTGCTTGCACATTAACTATGTTTTCTTAGAACTGTACAAGTGCGATGTAACACAGGGGAAAAGATCTGCTTTCCCAAGAATACAGTGTCAATGTTATACAAGACAGTGTCAGATGATTATTAACTTTTTTGCTTGGTTCCTCAAGCGGGAAATACTAAATAAAATGATGATAAACCTAACACAACTGTAGAGTAGTTGTAGTGAAATATCTGCTGCTATCTTCCCTAACATAGAATGATTAGTCTTGGCCAAGTGTTAAACCCTCTCTAAAAATGCTGTTTAATCCTAAATACAAAAAATGTTCAGTATTTCCAAGAAACATTCAACATCTTGCTGAATCAAAATTATTTTCTTTGTTGATCCCTCATGCCATCTCAGGTTTTTATATAAAAGTGCTGTAGCAATTAAAGGGCAAGAGGGGTATTTTGAAGGATATACTGGAAACAGATTTGGGTACTACCCACTCTTCAAGTATATGCAAATATAAACCAGAAACTTAATTTAGAGAAAGATTATTCTCTCCTTTGACTACCAGGCCAGATAGGGCTGTGAACAGAAGCTGCACCCAGAATTGAGGCTATTTGTGCCTTTCCTTTAATACATCCTACATAGTGAGTTCAGCTTTACATCATAAGATAATTCAATGWACAAAGCCTAGTTTCTAAGCTAAGAAAGTGACAAAAGATGTAGTATATGATGCTGCTTAACATTACCTTTCACAGTGCAATCCCACATAGTTTATCCAAGACAGCAGAAAATTAAGTTTTTTAGTTTATGGATATGATTAAAGTATATGATATCATTAAGGTTGTTTGGTTTAAACCCTTTGATGGGGATCTCTCTGCAAGCAGCTAATGCAAGGGTATCATAAGAATACACAGCTAACAGCACTAACTTAGCGAAGTTACTTGTATACAAATAAAATAGTTCTCTCCAAACTGTAAACCCTAAACTTCTAAATCCTCTGTCAATGGCTATCTGCCTTTTATTTGCAGAGGTGTACACCAACTGAATTGTCAACACACTGCAGAATTTTATCAAAACCYTTGATCAGCTGTTCAAAGAAAGTTAAGATAAAACTTGCTATTAGAAGTTTTCCTAAGTTAAAGAAGCATAAAAGCTGAACTGTAACGAGTGTAGGATTGTGCATGTGTGCCCACTCATGTTTTAATTCTTTTGGAAGAATTGACTAATTACAGCTTTTAACATGATAGAGTCTAAACATACTCAGTTTGTGGCAGACTCTTTTAGCATCTTCCACATTATATACTGAAAAATTGTAGAAGGCCATGTCAAAGGCATAGCAGTGATCCTTGTACTGTATCCACTGCAGCGTTCCACGGGCGTGTGGGCATCCTGGGGCTCTGCTCACTTGCTGTGTCTGTAATTGTCTCTCTGCAAAGATAGAGATATTTGATGTTATTTCTGCAGCAAGAGTTTGTGCATAGTCTCTTTGCTGTTTTAACAGGAAAATAAATAGTAACAGGGACTGCTTGTCCTACCAACAACTATCGATACATGACAACTAGTATACATTCCTTCTTCATGCGTAGTAGATGAACTTAATGAGATTTGGGGCTCTTTTTTTTTTCTTTGCTTTCAAGTTTGGTTTGATATGGACTTTCATTCAGAAAAGATACTTAAGAGTTTATGTTCATGTCACAGGTGACTTAAAGGTGACCAGATTATTATCAGACTTCCACCAATGGAATGGATAGAATGAAACAGTGTGAATTTGGCAAGTTAATCTGCTCACAGGATATAACAATTATTAATATAAATATACTAGTTTTCTCATTCCTTTTGCTCCAAGCCTCTTGAAGTTCTTTATATAGATGGGGTAATCATTTTCAATTTTACAGACTCCTGTTTCACTTTGAAAAAATTACAGAAAGCAGAAGTAGGAAGCAAAATCCTGGCATTAYTGAGAAGAAAAAAATGATCTTCTCATTGTTGACTGCTGAACAGAGAATGTCCAGTGTCCTTCAAAAGCCTTTTGACAAGGTACAGCCAATTTTGTTCAGGCTGAATCTACAATATTCTCCATGGATAATCTGAATATTACTCCAGTCTGGAATGAAGTGTTTGCCCGAAGAGGTTGTGGAGTCTCTATCCTTAGAGATACTCAAAAGCCATTTGAACACAGCCCTGGGCAACCTGATCTGGGTGACCCTGCTTGAGCAGAGGGGTTGGACTTGATCTTCAGAGATCCCTTCCAACTTCAACCATTTTATGATTCTACTGAGCACCGCTGTCAAATAAAATAAATTCCCATTGGCATGACTGAAAAACTTATGCAACAAGTACAAAAATATTTGAAATACAATGGAATCTTCTCCAATGAGGCTTTGTAGCAAGTACTGCATTTTTAATGTGGCTGTGAGTATCTGACAAACCTTGTTATTCACCACTAATTTATAGTGCCTCAAATCTTTAYGATGTACTAAAAACCATTTTATCATTCCTGATAAACAAGCGGTCCTAAAGAGGAAATCAGGTTTAGTCTCTCAGCCTTCATTTCAAGTTATAAATAGAACATGTGAAGATAGAATACATTAAAAAAAATACAGAAAATATTTTGAAAATAACACTTACTGTTTGGAGGACTATAGCAAATAGCACCTTCAGCAACACTTGTACATGTTGTACGGTTCCAAGACCCTCTAGTATCCAACAGAACACAGTTCTCAGTAGTATTTGAGTTTTCTAATTCCCAAGGATAGTAGTCAAATTCACTTCCATCTGACCATTCAAAATTAACTTTACTACCCTAATTAAAGAAAGAAATACAATTTTTAAGCCATAGCATATAGTCCTTAACCTTCTGACAGTCATTAGTAAGTTATATAGCAGTGTATATCCCTGGTAGAGTGATGCATTAAAATGCAGGTGCCATGAATTATCTAAATCCATGCTGACTCAAACATAAACATGGTTAGCATTTTCCAAGCAATGCTTAACATAGAAGTCCTGCTTGTACATGGGAACAGAGAAGCTGTAGCATCTTTGTAAGTTTAGAGCTGTAATATTCTCTGCTTTAATCTGTAGGGAACATTTTACTTTATTTCATCCTGCTGTTTCATTACAGCAATCTTTCTTTCTTGTTATGAATATTATTAGCTGTGCTGCAAACTGCACCTGCAGAGATGGCCACATGAGTGAAGTTAACCAGTTCAGGAASGGCTTGCAGCATCAGCTCGTGCTTTAGATGCACTGCTGGAAACCCATGACACCGACGAGTCGGTTGTGCAAAGTGGAGGGACCTACTCCAACCAGAGAATGGATCGAGGTGCCACAGGTATGCGTGGAAACCACCGCCCCTCTCTCCCTGCAGAGGAGTGTCCTGCCAACTAACTACCGTGACGCAGTGTGGAGGCAAAGCTGGGGAGTAGTGTGGGGAGCAGGGCCACAGGCTTTGGCCTTAAGCTTTTGGCTTAAGAAGCTAAAGGAAGATGAGGGGGAAGTAAAGGAACATAGAAGTGTCTCCTATGAGACACTGTGCTTTCTGGGAGAAGAGACACAGCAGCAGGAGGCATAACTTGCTAGTTCCTGAGCTGCTTTGGAGAACCAGTCCTGAACTGGACTAAACAAGCTCCATATGCCCTGTCAGATTGTACTTGCTGGCAGAATCTCTTTCCACAGGGGGTCAAAAAATCTGGAGATTCTAAAGGTAGCATTGCAAACTACATTTTCTTGTGCCACAAGGAATGAATGATTTGGGGCCATTACATTAAGATTTCAAATATTTGGAAAAATACTGAAGTATATTAAACTTTAATATACTTTACTCATTTCTTTCCCCCTACCCTCCGTAACATGTTAGAAAGTTTAATGTACTACACAGAAATAGAGCTTCCAAGAATCTGGAAAAAAATATCCAGAAAACATTGTAATATCCTGTGCAGAGAATTGCTTACAATAATTACTGTAATTATAAGTTACTGAGGTTATCAACAGTAATACTTACATCATGGACTGACAGTCCAAGCCACAGAGGGTAGCCATCCTGCTTGACAATGTCTTCGAGAAATAACTGTTGTGATTCACTGTGTACGCTTGCTAAATCACTCCCCTTTTGTTTGCATTCTCTYAATGCCTCATACCATGTTAACTTTTTCTGAAGGATCCTGTATGTGCTGTTTCCATGTGGAATAGATTCAGGCAATGGGGGTTTGTGTTGCTGGGGCCCTGTTTCAAAGGATAAGATAACAATAAATTGTGTGCACTTCACCCATAATATTCTGAACATGAGGAAAGCAGGAAAAACCCATCTATAATACTGTAATTCAAGCATTAGTGTTCAGGACAAACTACTATTATTATGTAAACTATSTTTTGCTATTTTGAACCGTGTGAGCAGCTGATGGAATAGTACAGCGAATACATCTGCCCTGACTAGAATATTAGCCCCTCTACCCACTAGAGTCCATGACAGCTGTGCCATAGGTTTCAGCAAGGCCTCATTAGGAGGACCAGGACCAGGACTTAAACTATGCTCCTCATCCCACACACCAATACTAGGCATTTAGATATTCTATTACTTACCCCTCTCAATTTTACAAGCGAGAATACTGTACACATTATAGTGCCAACTTTGAGAGTAATTGTAAATATCCCAGAAACCATCTAGATTTACACCAGCAAAAAAACTATTCTTCTTTACGTTAGGTCTTCCCATTCGCCAGTTATTGTAAGTCAGATGAGTTTCATCGTACCACTTCAGAACATTATCTGTGGAAAACATTCTGTATTGAGCAAAACATTGACACTGTGTACAAGAAGTCATTTAACTTTTAATATATTCAGGACATTAACAGACTTTGGAAAAAAATCAGTGGTGCACTGAATTACTGCAATTCTGTTCCATATACAATGCTAAGTGTTCTTAGAATTACTCATCCAGTCTCTCTCAAATCCTGCTTTCTAGGGAAATCAGATCCAGACTAAATAGAACATACTGAATCTAAACATCAAACAGAAAGCATATCCAGTTGTTCTCCTCTAAATAATAAATACAAATATAAAGCATTACTGTATGCTTGTATTCAGTTTGACTTTGGTTGTGTACTGAAGCATGCAAGAAACACTGGGTGTGTGTCAGGGGGCACTTGCAACTTACCACTGTTGTCGTAAATCACACCCAGCCAGACCCATATGGCCAGGCCACTGAATGAGCGAAGCTGCTCAGTAACAAAGTTATTTTCTTCTTCATCTCGAACACTCAGAACAAATGCTTCTGGATCTGTTGAAATAAAATTTAAAAACAAAAATTGCTTACTTTCAAAATTCACCGTATGCTTACAAGATAAACTGAACATTTGGTTTACTACTATTGTTAACAGTTACTACAGATACAGCAAGAACGTATAAAGGTTAGACAAAGTAACTAAATTAACAGTGAGAAGAGTCTTCAAAGGTAGCAGCAGTAGTGCTTCCCCAGGTTCTGTGGACAGGTGAGAGACTTCACTTCCAGAGCGTTTTATGGGGTCTACAGTCATTTAAATTTGTATGTAGTAAAAATTCTCTGTGTGGAACAAAACATATCAGCAATCATCTTCTCAATTTTCTTAATACAGTTTATCTGTTAGGTAGCTTAAGGCTGATATTGAAGTCAATTCATGAAAAATAAAATTTGTTAGATGCATGCCTTTGAGTGGCCATGACCAATGCTTTAATACAAGAGGAAGTTGGTCTTAAGCATATGCTTTGTTCAGGATGGACGGGAAAAGCCCTTGTGCTTTAATGAATCAGACTATTCTGAGGCCACTTAGTCTGTTCACACAGTAAGAGAGGGAAAAACACAAAGTAGATGCACCTATAAAGCCAGACCATTGCTAAAGGAATAATCATTACCCAAACTATTTAAAATTCATAGGTGTTAAATAAATGAAAAAAAAACATTTTTACATTTTCAGAGATCTCAGAAATCAATAATTCCTAGTAATCTCTCTCTCAAGCTCTCCCACAGATGTTCTGGCAATTTTTACTGTAGTAGTGTGAGGGTAGAATAGCATACAGCAGCACATCACTAGCATGCATTTCCAAATGCTCCTTATGTCCCTCACTTAGCTGTTGTGGTAATACAGCAATTCAGGTCTAAAACTAACCTCCCTCAAGCTGATGCATCTCTAAATAGCCTGTAATATAAAGTAGTACTTACTCATTTTCTTGCATAAATGGTGAGCTTCTTGAGACTTTAGTTCTCGCCATCTATTCTTTGTTATTGTAAAAGTGTAACAGTTGTTTCTAAATGATATCCAGGGAGTATTTTTAATCTTATGCGGGCATTTAACTTGCATAACTGGTTCTTTTTTGGTCTCCTCTAAGGAAGCGAAAGAAGATATTCAGATATAAATTTATATCAGAAGATGATATAAAACAGCTAAGGTTACACTTCACAGCACATTTTCACATAGCCTTAAAAAACTTTTAAGATGCAAATTAAGCGTCATCCTCTAAATGTATAATGCATGTTCCTGCTTTCATTTGAAAAATGACAGAGCTTTTTAAACAAACAAACAAAAGCAGCAGTGAGCACTGTAAAAGGAGTATACAAGTGCTTACAGTTTTTCACAACTGTTATGTAGGTTTAAAATCCTTAAGATAAAAATGCTAAGAAGTATGGACTAGTAGCTAAAAGCCCTTACTAGCTCTTGTATGAAGGCAGACCATCATAATAAACAAGAGCTACTCTATACTGGTGACACATCCTAATTTTGTGGCTTTATCTAGTTCTTAAGACACGAGAAGGACTCTTCCTGCAGTTGGTCACACTTTGAATAGTTAAGGCCGACATAATCATAAGCATTCATCTCTGTGATTCAGAACATACAGCAATAGCTTTAACTGTTTCCTCACTCAAAAAAGCCTGAATTATAATGGTCTCAAGGCAAAGAATTCTGTGATGGTCATTCAAAGGGATCTTTGCTTTATGTTTTTTGGACGGGGGCTGTGCCATGTACATATCCTCCAAAAAGCCGTCCAGTCCCTAGCTGTCTTGCTGTAATAGGTATATACTTGGAGCAAGTTACGTGACGCTGAGGAAGGCTTCAGTTTGCACCTTTCTATCTGCTATCTTTCTCCTCCATGTAGTCACCTATCTCCCACCCTGTATGGACTTCAATAGCTGAAGGTTCCCATATTAAGATGTAAATAGTACAGAGGCTGAATCTTAGCCCATGTGCACGAGGGGAAGATTAGTATGCGACAGTCTTATGGAAACAGTGCAAAGGTAGAATCAGTTACACTGTGTGTCTGGCCCAAAGTACCCATCCTGGATTTAGTTCTAAGTACTCTGTTGATTAAGATCAACGAGTATTCAAGTTTATGTCTTTTTTTTTCCTCCGATATGCAAACCAGCCTGTTGGGGGAAATGTAAAAGCTGAATGTTGCCACTTTAAAACTATAATCTGTAATACTCAAATATGCTTCATAATAGAACAATGCAACTTTCATAAGTATTATCAAGAATATGTTAGGACACGTACTTTCTGGTAAATAGCAAAGAGCACCTCGATTTTCAGAGGAACAGTCAGARGTTTTCCAGAAGCCATCAGTATCCAAAAACACACATTCTTCACTTGTTTCTTCGTCCTCTTCAGACCATCGACTAAAACTAACGTGCTTCCCATCCAACCAGCCATAATGCTTTCCACCCTAGCATTGTAAAAGGGATGAGCTTATAGACTGAAAAATGTTAGGTACAGCAAATCACATGATAATGTATTTACATTGGCTAGAAGGCACCAAGCGGACAGAGTCTACGAGCGTCTCTGGTGAGTACTGTAGGCGTTTCTCTGAACAGTTCTTTACCATATAATAAGCTTTGTTATTTTACATTTTGCATTTGCAAAAACAAGAATCAGCTGAAGTTGATGGAAAACGATAAAATGTTGATGTTATGCTTACTGAGGAAGGCCTGGGAAAGAGATGTCCAAACTACATCACTTGCACCTGGAAATCAGTGCTGGATATAATTATCTGTGCTTGGAAAACTGATGCTATCTGAGGTTAAGGCCTCATCACAGTTTCTCCACTCCATTAAGTTGAAAGTAATCGGTTAAATACTTAACTGATTTTATAAATTAAATGTATTCCTGCCCTGGAGGCTACAGCAGGAATAACAAAAAAGCCCACGTACAAGTGTGCTATCCTATCTTAGGTTTCAAAGTTTTATTCAGGAAAACCCTCTCCACCTTTGTAATTTCATTTATCTTATATCTGTCTTTTGTGTCTATGATTCCAGCACTGGAATAACAAGTTCTGTTGACCAGTTTAATTATAATTCCCTTTCATGTGACTTTTTAATCGCATCTAAATAACAAAGTGTTGCAACAGTGAAAAGCTAGTGCATGTCATAGTTTTATGCAGCAAAATGAATCATCTGATCTTCATTTAAAGATAAAGATTCAAAAGAGGTAGGGGGGGAATGGTGTCCTGGTCTTCTCATCTTCATTAAGATCAAATACTTGTTTCCTTTACAAAATATTCTCCATAAGGCAGACATTCCTGTATTTTTCTTTCCTACTTTGCCTAGAATACTCAGTAGCCCATTACTAACTAAGATCCTAACACCACAGATGCTGAGGGAGCATCACCAATCCTTATAGGTAAGTCATTTTCAAACCAGTTTTAACATTTTTCTTGTAATTTCCTCAAGACTCCTGTTTGATTAAAAAAAAAAAAAAAAAAAAAAAAGAGGTAATGAAATGGCTTGGGGTTTTTTGCAGGACTTAACAGCTGAGAAAGCTATCAGTCCACACTGAAGATATCCCAGAGGGCCTCTGGCTAATACAAGCAAAGCAATAACCACTGCACTGACTTTCCTAAAGACAAAACAGAAGGAAACAACAACAACAAACTAATGTCTCAAGGATGTCCCCCTCTAACCCAAAAGGGGGCACAAATGACATTAAGAAACTACAGAGTTTAAGTTATAGAAAGATACCTCTAGAAAATTTTATGGGTTAATTTTGGCGTTTATTTACCATTTTTGGTTTCTCCTTCTTAAAATAGATTTTGGTTGTCTTTTTACAGTGGTACTCCAAAATATTTAATGGCAGCACCAATAACTCATTAACAGGAGAGACAAATATATTTAGTAATTTATACTGCTGCTATTCTACATTATATCCCTCTATCCCATGATCCTATAAAAGAATCRCATCTTCTTCATCAATTCATCCAGTGGAATTCAACAACTAAGTGTGTGGCTTAGAAAACTGAAGATTTAGTACATTAATCTTGAAACTCTCCATATGTTTATCATTAAAGAAAAACAGATGTCAATGATAGTAACTATTGGTTATTCCAGAAATTCTGATTTTTTATTGTGTTTCTTTATCCCCATTTCTATTTCACACAACTCTAAAAATTATTGTAAGCCACGGTCTGAGGGAAAAAATAAAACTTACATCTCTGCTGAAAAGTCCAATCCACAGTGGATAATTATGAAGGGCAGCTTGAACAGCAAGGAAAGCCTGCTGGAACTGATCTGTGATGCTAACCAACTGCATTTTGTTACTTATGCATGCAGCCATTGCATCATTCCAGGTCAAATTCTTCAGAATTACCATGTATTGAATGTTTTGATAGGTCAGTGTTTCATTAAGAACTTGTTCTGTCTGGTTATCAGCAGTTCCTATACCTAATTAAGAAATCCAGTTAGTAGGTGGTTAAAGACTGGAATACATTTTTTTAAACTCCCAATTTCTCTGTAAAAAGAACACAAAAAACTTGTTTGAATTCCCCCCTTAGAAATATATATTAAAAAATTTTTCTTAGGCAGTAAATTATACTAATGGTTATAGTTAGGCGCAAATATCTTTGACACTTTGGACAGGGAATATATAGAAGTAAAAACAGAATCATTTGCAGCTCATTTTTACATACGCTCACGTGTATGTGTAGAAACTTGGGTTTATACCCTAGATTTCCTAGCTTTAACTAACTGCTAAATAATATTAAGACTTCTGTTTATTGAAGGAAAAGAAAAAAAAAAGTATTCTTTAACTATACACAATTATGGCAATAGTCAGAAAACTGCCATACCACATTCATTTATCTCTACGGACCCTGTCGATTTACACTTTTGTAAATCTAATGGGCCGTGCAATCTTAACAGCTCTTGCACAGTCCTGAGATTCTGTGCTGCTGTCCATGGGTATAGTGGCAATTGATTTTTGCATCCAAATGTGCTTAACTAAGTATACAAAGTCCACCTTGAGTAGGGAGAAGTGCAGTTCACCGTCGGGGTTCTAATCACTGAGTATTATCACAGTGACCCGCATCCTGCTGAACTCTTGCCGCTCAGCGATGCTTGGCAATTGGCAGTTAAGAAAAGATGCAGACATTTCCATGGCAAAACCTCCTAAGCTGCTAAATTTTATATGCAGCCAAAAGTAAGTTGGGTCTCCAAGAGGCAGAAAACTGCTGGCATTTAAGGTATCTCACAGGAATCTCAAGCAGAAAAAGGCTTACCGGGGCGGGGGGGAAACCACCGTATAAATAACAGCATACAAATACATGATTGACAGGCTGACAGGGTCATTTTCCAAAACACAAGAACACAGAAACATAGTATTAATATGGTATTTATGCACAATTTGCAACTTTCAAAAAAAAAAACCAGAAAAGTGACAATACTGAAACAGATTGTTTGAAGTGGTTTGTGTCTGCTGCCAAATGTTTTCACTGAGTGAACAGCTTCAAAAAAAGAACCACAGAACCAAGAGTGTCATCACATATGAAGGAATAATAAGGGGTAACAAACTGGAAATGCGTTAGTAAGCAAGGTGCCCATTTCTGAAAGAAGAGAGATGTAATTGCTGATGCTGAGTATCTCATGAAATTGTGCTAATCACAATCACACCAAGATTCCCAAGGAATCTGAGTTGTCTTCTCTCCTTAGGCAAGTTTGATCTCACAGCTGTCCCTGCAACCTCCTGGACAACTTGAACTATCCTAAGATCCCCAATAAATGATGACATCAATACAGCTATTTAAGGCCAGACTGTACCAGCAGACCTTTCTCATTTTACCTTCCAGAGCAATAGCTAGGAAGAAGTGCTCAGGGTTTTCAGTATTTTAGTTAGTCCAAACATATTGATCTACACAGATTTACTATTAACCTTGTATTCTATTTCCTTTTTTTTTTTAAAAAAAAAAAAACACTAGCTACACCTCTTCCATCTAGATTTTTAATCTGGACACATTGTATTTCAGAAGTATTTGGTAATGAACTAAAGATGATGAAAATTAAAAGGGGAAAAAAAATCTCTTTGCCTATCTGCGAATGAAAGTCAGGTGTATATTTTCTTGGGAGTTTGTTTTGTGCACCTGTTCTTTTTTAGAAGACAGCATATGAGCATATTCCTTAAATAAGAGGAATGTACTTGAAAGTGGATGTGCTGAATATTAGCCTATAGCATTAATTAAGTCTGAGAGTAGCCATATGTGTTTGATTAGATTCCAGTAATCAGTGATGACCAACCTACATGGTTACACCAGATTATTATTTTTAGTTTAAATAAAGAAGGCTCCACTAATGCCAATGGACCTGATTCTGCATGAAGCTAGAGAAAGTTGCATCACTGCAAATTACCACTCTCCACATATGCCCTCAAAGTTTGCTCTAGGCAGACTGATTTCAATTTCAAGAGTACACAATACTACCTCATATTTTGACAGTGCTGAAAATCACAGGAGCCATTTAAGTAGGATGAAAATTTTGAGAGATCCTTTTTTACAGCTTCTCTCTTTCACAGTTCTGAAGGGGGGGGGAAAGAATCATTTGTTCCACCCCTTGATGTACATGACATCTGCACCCAAAAAATATTAAAGCCTCTACTGGGCTTGAAAGAAAGGCAGCCAGGGTAAATCTTCTATGGCTGATTAGATTTGCCCCAGAGCATCCTCCACACAATGCTTTTCCAAAATACCTGCTCAGTCTCTGCAAGCATCTTGCTCTTCAAGTGCAACAATTTACATACATTAAAAGGTCTCCTGGCACACAGTTCTTAACAACAGAGTCTGGCTCTAATATGTTTTGACTCTTCAGACTTACCTACTGGCCGCTGGCATATACCCAAAAAGTGCTTGTCAGCACAGGCAGTGAAGTTCCATGTTCCAGCATATTGTGACTTGGGATCGTTGAGGATTACACCACACTGATTGTTAAAATCTTCATCAAAAAGCTGAAAACCAGAATTATGCTTGTCAGCTCAAATAAGGTATAAACCCACTGATGTGGAAGAGGTGAAAGGAACACGAGGCTGAGAGAACCTGCTCTGTCTGAACTTGTTTAAGAAGTTTTCAAAGGAGTGGTGCTTACCTATTCTACAAACACTGCCAGGTGCTTGGACTCAGAAAGAATTCTTAAGTTAAATATGGGAAAAGAACATTAAACAAAACTATTCAACACTGGTAATAAATCTTGTTTATGGTTGTGATTCCATTAAATTTATTATGCTTCACTTTGGGTAGAGCAGCAGGCAAAATACTGATGTATAATCGTTTACAGATGCACTCTACAAGTAACTGAACCAAGAAGTATCGATGGTAACTTTTTGATGACTGTTTTTATGGAGTCTTTAAATTACAAATAGAAGTTCCAGGAAAGCCATTAAACAGTTGTTTTTGTTTTTCCCTGACCCCTCAGTGTTTCCTATCTCAGTTCAAGAGATGTCATGCAACTACGAGTAAACAGAACTCCATTACTGTCAGACACAGTATTTGCCAGTTAAGATCACCATTTGGGGGACCTGGTTTGTTATACACTTTTTCTGATTTTTTTTCCTTCTTTTGATACAGTCAGTATTCCAAACTTCATTACACAATAGTCAAGAGAAGTCCAATAGCCAGAACTTACATCCAGTGGGATTTTCCTTAATCTTCCTGTCAGTAGTGGGTGAAAATTACTATACAGCAGTCTACTCCCATCTATCCACTTGTTTTCTCTTGTGCTGAACAAAAACTGCAAACCGATCCAAGTATCTTTTGGCATATCAGTAAGCAAGGATGTTATAAAATCTGTTGGGCAGCACAGTAAACATGTACATATTACGGTACAGACAACCAGTGCAAACATCTCAAACAATCAGTTTGCATAAGTAACACAAATTCTGTTTGTATTAACTTACCATCTCCCTCCCTCCATAATCAACAAAGGTGCTATCTTTTATCTGAAAGGATTAGACTATGGGTACTTGTCCTACAAATTCTCAGTTGAGGAGCAAGTGGGGAATTTAACTTGTTTCTGTCTCAGTTTTCCCCTCTCTGCTTTGTCTCCTTGCAGTTAAATCTAAATTTCAGGTGCCACTTTTCCACAGGTCTTTAAGATCTTCGGTTGTCTCCCCACAGAGATAACAAAAGCGCTCCCTCCCACCTTCTCTGAATTGATGGAGATCCGAGTCTTACATCTCTTCTTTCTTTCCTACTGATACATGCCATAAAGCAAATTATTTCTTGGATTCTGGCAGAGTTTTCCCACTCCTCCATCAGGGAAAGCAGGATAGGCTAGTTGGGAAAAATTTCAGCCAGGAAAATCCTGTATCAGTCCCCTCTTAGTGAACCTTCTGGCAGGAAACAACAGCTTTCAGTAAACCTCTGGGTAGTAGAGACAGTCACTGAGCTTGTCTAGATCAGGAAGACAAATTGATGCTATATAATTAGCTATGCTGACATGTCTCAGCTATCAGCCACATGCCAGACTAGCCTCAGCCTATCTTCTAAGCTAGACAAACTCATTGAAGATTTACATATTGGAGTTAGCCACCCTCCTTACACCACTGGGAAGAGTAGGAGTAGCCTACAGAGAGGAGCACACTTTTTTTTAGATAACTGCCTTCGTTTCCTATTTAAATGGCCTTCAGTACATGGCTGAGGTGGAGGGGCAGAAGCAAAAAAAAAACAAAAAAAAAAAAAAAAAAAAATCACACACACACAACCAAAAACACTCTCACAAGCACAAAACAGGACAAAAGAGCCTGCTATGCAATATTTCAGAGCGCTATGCTTTTGTAACCTTAAAAGAATCCCAGAACACTGAGGACTCAGACATGTATCTACCTGTACAGTTACAGCCCTGTTCATCCCCCATGTCAGCAGTAACTGTTCAGCCGCTGCCTGCCTCTACACTACTGGCCTTCCTAGTCTCCTTCCTACATGCCATCTGGCAAGAGRTGCCTAAAAAGAAAGCAAGCATGGCTCACATTGTGGAATTCAACCAAGCTACTTCAGATATATCTGCAGACAGCTAGAAGCTGTCCACACAAATACAGATGCAAATACAGCTCTCATTCAAGCAGAAGTTTAATCACTGATTACTACTTGTAGCCAGTGCAAATACATTTCTCCCTGACTGCATTCACCTCAATGACTACGTTTATATGACAGCTGAGGGACAGGCCCCAAGAGTGGCACAAACTCTCGTGTCCCTCACAGTCCCCCTGCCTTTTACCCTAATACTCTCCTGGGCAGCTTGCAGCCGTTTAGACAGACTGGCATATTAAGCTACTCTTTATGCTTGGACATGGAGGGTCCTACATGCTCCAGAGGGCTTTATGTTTGTAGTCCTGTTCCAATACACAGCTGAGCTTATCTAGGGAGCAGCTCCTGTGTGATCTTCACAGTGCAAAACCTACAGCCTCAGATATGTTTGAACTTGCAAAGCAAAGCATGGGAGGCAATTCTTCATCCATTGACCTTTCTGTCCTCAGTCTTTAATGCAAGCTTTTACAAATTCTTCTTTCCGTAACAGATAAGGCCATAAAAAGAAGCTGCTCGTTGAACTGGATCAAATGTTTGCTGACAGCATTTATATTTTATGTTTCTAGTGGTGCAAACAACAATAGGCAACATATTTTAAGTGATCTTGGCTTTTTAGAATGCTCCCAGTATGCCTGCAGATCATCAAGTGATTTTCTGCTGAAGTACTTACGCAGCAGAACTATAATGAATTTGAGAGAGAAGCTTTGTACTAAAAGTGCCCCCACCATCATACCTTGCTCAGCTTGATTTGAGATCGATGGAAGAGAGCCTCCAGAAGTTACACACTTCTCATTAGCTGCGTTAAATGTTAGAGATTTGGGATTCATCTTTAGAAAACACTGCAAAATAAAAATCACAAAATCAATTTTCATCTTACCATTGCTTCTTAAGAAATAGCTCGTAAGAAAAAGTTCTTAAAGAAGCCCTAAAAACTCACTTCTCATTCCCTGTAAGAAAATACAATTATTTTCTCCGAAAGCAAGCGAACTGATACTAGCTGCTTGAATCTCTTCCTAGATTTGACAGATCAGCTAAGCATAAAATGATGAATAAACCATCTGAGGGTCATTCTCTGAGGGTCAGAATTCAATGACTTTAACTAACCACATCAGGATCGTGTTCTATTTTAACACTAGGAATACTCAGGAGTGTAACTTTCAAGTCAGCTTGGACTGGGCCAGAAACCTGCACTGTAACACGTTATCTTTTGGGAGAAACTACCTAGGAACCCCAAAAGTTATTTTCTGCAGTTATATGAAGTAAATTTGCAAACCTTGGTGCAAGCATAATGTACACACTCGATGCATGCTGCAGCCTACGTACAGAACAGTGACAGGCCACATAATAGGGACCATAGTCAAAGGTTTTAAATGATGGCCTTGAAACATAGTACTGAAGTTTCCTACAGTATGGCTTCTAACATCTGTTGGTTCAACCTTAAAAGCTTCTTCTAACTATTCAGTTAAGTCCTTAAGCCGAGTGAGGAAACAGGATGTCTGCCAAGCTGCTGGCTGCCTAATGATTACTCAGAGTGAACATGCTTCTGCCACAGGAGTCTCAAAATCGTCCTTTCTAATCCTTCAAAGCAGAGCCCCACTAGACCACAGAGCCGAAGTTCTTGGGCCTAAATGTGTGTGAGGGTAAAATGAAAAACCTGAAAATTACTTCTTTGAAATTAAAAAGCTTTCAATCCTGCATAAGAGACAGAAGCAGGGCACAGAATTTAAATCACTGCACGTAGTTTTCAAACGCTACCTCCCAGTCCACTCCTGGCCACAGGAGCTACCTCCTCATCACTTTCAGCAGGGCGCTTCAACCTATTAGGCTATGAAAAATAAGCAACGATGATTGTTCTGTATTATCTCCTTACCTTATCTCGAAACCGAAGCCAATCTTTAGGACAATCTCCTCCGACTGGGCGGTAACTGGGATCATGCTTTTCCAGTAAGGAGACATTATTTTTTTCACAAATGAAAGGCAGCTTCATATTACAGTTAACTGGAGCATCTGCAGAAATGCAAATTTTTTAAAAAGTTAAGGTAACGACTGTCACGCGGTAATTGCCATCCATGCTTTAGGACATGACAGAGGCCAATAGAAAGGGCATGAAAAAAGGCAATGAAAAGGGCAAAACCCTTTTAAGTGCAGTCACAGTGAAGTGACTTTATATCAATCACATGCGTCACATGCAATATAGAGCACTAAAAGTAAGAACAGAGCAAAAGATAAATATAAATTATTTACATCAGACATGGAACTACTGGAGAGAGTCCAGCACAGGGCTATGAAAGTGATTAGGCGACTGCAGCATCTCCCCTAGGAGGAAAGGCTGCGAGAGCTGGGCCTGATTAGCCTGGAGGCAAGAATACTGATAGGGAATCTTATCAGCATCTACAGATATCTTAAGGGAGGGTGCCAAGAAGACGGGGCCAGACTCTTTTCAGTGGTGCCAAGCGACAGGACAAGAAACAACGAGCACAAACTGAAACACAGGAAGTTCCACCTGAATATGAGGAAAAACTTCTTTACTGTGAGAATGACAGAGCACTAGAAGAGGTTGCCCAGACAAGTCGTAGAGTCTCCTCCTCTGGACGTAGTCCTGTGCAACGTGCTCTAGGTGACCCTACTTGCACAGAGGGATTGGACTAGATGATCCCCAGAGGTCCCTTCTAACCTCAACCGTTCTGTGCCATTCTGGCACAGAGGGTGTATAATCTAATGCCCACTAAAGCCAAGAGACTTTCCATCCTTTTAATATTTATATGGACAGAGTCTGGCCTGCAAGGCTTTACATGGTTCCATAAGTAACTGGATTGGTTTTCTAGAAAAGATAAACTTTTGACTAACAGAGATGAAAACACGTCAGCAGAACACTGGCACAGAACAAAATAATGGCGAAACAGGGCTCTAGAGCGGAAGGGTAACAGATAAGGAAAACTGTTTGTGGACTGAGGGTTATACATTTTTGCCAATATAAAGCAATGTTAAGAAAAGGAAATGAGAAGCTCCAAGTACCACCAGGTATTTTTTTGTTACCTTGTGTACATCTTCCAGTATGACTTCACTGCTTAGTGAAATTCACACCTCTGTATGTATATACAGTAGCTGATACTCAGTCAAGCTCCTCTGAGACTTAATTTCCAGAACTCAGAGTATGTAGTGCACATTCACAGAAAGGTAATTGACAAAATGAAATTTCTTTGAATTGATTAATGTCACAAAAGGAGTGACAATCAATCGTAAAATTTTGTCAACTCAATTTGGGCTTGCTTCTCATTATCAATAAATACTACCAAAGCTTCAGCCGTAAGGAAAAAAATCAAATAAAAATTGAATTAGCTTATCATCAACAAACCATTCAGTCCTAGCTAAATCTCAATTTGCATTCAATATCAAAGTTTGGGCAAAACAATTACTAATTTTTTAATATAGTAAAAACCAAGAGAGAGCAAAAGAAAACTTACCTCTGTACCAACTCTTTCTAGAAACATACCAGCAGTCCCTCAGGAATCGATCATGGAAGCGTGGAAATAACTGTAAACTGGATAAAACCATGTCAGAGTCAATCTCCAGTCCAATATGATCTTCAAGTGAAAATTCTAATAGCAACAGAGCCACTGCATACAAAAATTTAGGCTGATAACTGTTTCTAGGAGATGCCCTATAATACTGGAAGGGACAGCAGAGGAGGGAACTAGACTGAGAAAAGATATGTAGCAGGTTCAGTAGATATGTTCCATGTCCAAATTAAATGAGTTCAGGAAATATGCAGGAGTAAGGTAAGAGTTTATTCCTTAATTAATCATGCTGCAACTGCTAGCACATTATCAGGATAAGTGAGGATATTGGGCAATAGCCCACATCCATCCATTCTAAAATATTTTTGCTGTAACATATTCCTATAATGCTTTGACACATTAAGATTTTTGCTGGTAAGAAGCACATGATCCTTAGCTGCAGCCATGAAGAGCACATTGCAAGATTCACTAGAAGGCACCTCAGCTCTACAGAGCTATACTGTAAGCTCTGCAAGACTTTGGCATTGGCTAACTGGAAGAATGGCGTCTTGAAACCTTACACTGATTTCATATTCCCTGTCCTCAGACGCCTGCAGATCCTCAGAGACAGAGAGGGTTTCTTGAGAATCTTTTTTCAGTTCCCCAGTAGTTAACAAAGCATAAAAGTGGGCTTAGAAATCAAATAAAAGATGTGATTTAAAAAAAACTCAGTGGAATACCTTAACTATTAGGGATCACAGGTTTCAGGGATTCACATGACAAGACTAAGATGTGAAAGTCCAACAACCTGAAGTCTAGAGGCTCTGACAGACACACAAAGAATTGGATAAAAATCAAGTTGCTCCTTTTCATCTAGATCTGTACCACTAACTGCATGCATATACATGTAAACTATGTATAAATTTTTGCAGGACTGAGATCAAAGTCTGAAGTAATTTAAAGGTGAAGAGTTCTACATGAATTGTATGATAAGCACTTTAGCTGCCTGCGATGCTCATAATGCTTGCAATAGGAATAGAAGTCAGGATTAGCAAATAATTAAAATACTTCCAAAAATTTCTTTTTAAAATACACCTACTTTTAGTGCACACAACTCTTATATAAACCATGATCTGTTTTGTCTTATCAAACATGCAGTTCTCTTTCTTGCCCTAGGTACTTTATGATCTAAATTTGGCATGGCAAGAACACGGTGCAAGAACACGAAAGGAAAAGGAAGAGGAAAATGCCATTGAAGAATGTTATTTTGTTTTGTAGCTTGTTGAAGTTATTAATCTTACTTCTGTGCAATGATATAGAAGTTAGCTCTACGTATTTGAGAAATCAAGTGTAACTATTCTAGTTATTTATATTCCTAAAAAGAACATCAAAAGAAGCTTACAGTAAGGTACCCCACAATTATTCTACATACGGTGAATAATAGTTGTAACCATAATCAATAAATTTCAGCCACCACTTCTGTTCACTGTTCGATAACTGCAGGAAAAAAAGAAAGAACAAAACCCTGGATTTTACCACTCTATATAAGGATAGAGCTACATACAGACTTTACCAGGGATAAATCAACAAGAAAACTCCCTTTGATTTAAGGCATTCTTTCACATGCACAGAAATTACTATTCTTCCGCAATGGGAAAGGATACCTTGAGATCGATATGCCAAGCAGATGGACCTTGCATCTACGAGGAAAAAGCCCCCATTTTGTGCTGTGCCGGATAAAGCTATGAGAARTCTTTCAGCCCTATTTTAAGGGCATGCTAAATATATCCGTCCTGCGAATTCCCTAGCAGCACTACCAGCCAGGACACAGCTGCAGGTTCCCCAAGGACCTTCCCTCCTTCCTCAGGACAATCCCGGTCTTCCGGCAGATAACTCAACAATGAATAGCTCATGAAAAGGCCAGAGGCTTAATGGGTTAAACATTTATGTTCTGTTCTCCAGGAACAGCCTCAGTGGAAATGGTCAGGAGAAATCTCACGAAGAGAGCTTGCAAGCAGCTAATTTCAGGAAGTAATGAATTCTCACAAGCAGTAGAACTAAAAGGTTGTAACTGAGGTGCTGAAACATGATTTTTTTTTTTTAAGATTCCTTAACAGAATGTACTTGCATGCTAAAAACACTACAAACACTATTCTGTAGAGACCATCTGACCATCATGCATTTCTAATTAAATTCTTTCATCGGGTATTAAAAAAAAAGATGTGCTACTCAATGCATAAAATTAACAAACGTAGTTATAGGTAAATGGGTAGTAAAGTATTGCAGTCAATGGGATGTTTACATGGTGGTCCCGTTACAGTACTTTCTCTCAGAAGATTTCTTTCCTCTTATTAAGGTTACTTTTAAATTCAAAAATTACTTTACAATRCTAACATTAAAATAATTTTCTTTCAACACATCTTTTGCTTTTGCATACAATTAAGAATTATTAAATTCAATAGGATACAGAAAGAAATTAAGGAAAAATATTTTAATCTATTAATGAAAAATATCCATTAGATGACATCACCTTACCTTTTCTATTTGAGATAGTATTGTCCTGAGTTTTGGGTAAGATTCCACAGAAGCTAACTCACTATCATTTTTTTGACAGTAGAAAACAGCTTCTTGGAAGCTCAGGTTTTTATCTGGTACAAACCACAGCTCTGCTCCATCAACAATAAGTGGAGGTCCATGAATTCCAATTTCATCTATGTGGAAGAAATATCACAAACATGAAGAATCAACCCTGAAAAACTGATTCTTTTTTTGAATCCTCCCCCCCAAAAAAAAAAAAAAATCAAAAGTTTAACACTGGGAAGAGCAAACATTCATTCTTGCATTCTGAGCTCCTTTAGAACCAAGCTCTGCAAGTCATGACCCTTGCTGATATCAAAGCAGTACTACGGTAGTAACACAGCAAAACAGTAATGCAACATACACAGCAGTAACAACTACATGTACATAATGAAAGAATATGCAAAAAGCCTATTTACCTGGTATATACCATTCGGGTATCTTTGGAGTGCTACCTGTTCAGAGGAAAAAGGAACAGTCATTTCAGTTTTCAACTTTTCGACATTTTCTAATGTAGTCAAAAATAAAGAAAGTGAGGGATGGTACTCATTCTTCTCCATTTGCATGATGAAAAAAGAAGAAATTATATACAGGCTTAACAGTTTAAAACAGGCTGGTGCAAAAGTAATGGGAGTTTTGCATACCTCTGTCTTAAAGATCTGTTTTTTTTTCCTTCTAAGCAGGAGACAAACATCAAAATAATTGTACATCTACCCAYGTTTCCCCAGGACAAGAAATCTTCATGTTCTGAAAAGCCTTATGTGCAACTAAAATATCAACGCCTACTAAATTACATCATTTCTACTATTACAAGGAAAAAAGAAGAAAGGATCTGTGCAGAGACGCCAGGCCATTCTTTCTGCATTCCCACTTCACTGTGCCAGTGCACCAACTTTACCAGAGAATAAGGGGCTAATTCACACTAGTCAGAAACAGACTGCATTTCTGAGATATTTGCATGCATTTAGTTACATATATTGCTAAAAAAAGATTAAGTAAAGCTTGCAGATGTTGCARCTTGGCGACCTATACCACCTCACCAAGACAGAGGACCTGCAAACAGAGGAACTGCGCACATGGAAAGACATTTCTCCCTTCATGAAGCATCCTGTCAGATCAGGAAAGAACATGGGAGCAGTGGTACTGAATGATTCCTCATGGTTGTTCTTTGATACTTGAGTTTTTGAATATTCTAAGTATGTGTCTGTGTCTGACACAGGGAAGGCGTCCCACGTACTGACCTATAGCAGGTCAGGGAGGAAGAGATAAAGCATTATTGCCCCACGACGCTCCTCTTTTTCTTACAGAAGCACAAAAAAGAAAACCAAGAACAATGATGAACATCTGATGCTCATAATCCTAGTTCTTGATCACATTTCTCTGCTGCACCTTCCACATGACCCATCTGCAGTTTGATATCAAGGAAYATTTCAAACACGCTGGCCTGCTCTCAGCCAGCCGGAGCCAAAGCACTCAAACTTCATTGCCAAATTTGAACCATCTTACATTAAAAAAAAAAAAGTTAACAACAGAAGAAACAAAAACACATCAACAAACTTTTTTGTATGAATAAATAGATGCAAGTGCAGTTTACCCTTTGTTATCTGGCAGACCCATTCAAGTCTTGCCTCACAGTCAAAAGGCTTCAGGTAAAATTCCAGCTCTCTACCTTCATGGAAATAGTATCTCCAAAACGATCTCCGTGAATACTGAAATGTCTGTGTAAAAGTAAGAACAAGGGATCAAGCTGGTGTGGTATCTGCCTCTGAAATGAAACCGTTCCAAGAAGTTCCAAGACCTCAGCGCCATCAGCGTGTGCTACTGCACCGTCTGTCCCACGTAACTGATTTTTCCGAAGTGGCGAGATACCACTGTAACTTCAAATATTCTCCATGCTAGCTGGGCTTGTGAACTAATTAGGCAAAGAGTTTAAGGTGAGTCTATACACAGCAATCTCTCCTTGTTTTTTTTTTTTTTAATTATTTTTTTCACTTTTTTGTAGCACATAGGGTCTCATCCGTGCTTGTTACTGAATGGCCTGTGACAACTTGTTGCCCCAAAGGATTCTCATAGAACAAACTATCTAAAATGGAACAGAAAATGATGTTTCTTATTTAGGATTATTTCTCTTGCAATCAAGTTTAAAATCTAAATTCACCCTCGCTAATCTCTCCAATAAGAAGAATTTTGCATCATTTACTGAAAGAGCACATGACTAAATCTAACGTAGGGGATGGAGAGTACCACTGGTGTGACTGTAGTCACAACACCCCTTCAAACTACTCTCCTTTTGTCTAAAATCTTTATTAGCTTAAYGCTGAAGAAGACAGCTTCTCAGCCTGGGGCCGCAAACACAGGAGAGGAGAATGAGGGGAAGGCTGTGAACAGAAGCGAAGGGATGCAACCATCCTTTCCRTCAATAAATCCTAAAATCAAAAGTGCTTCAAGTTAGGTTAATAGAAGATCAATATTAGAATGATCTTACAAAMTGTCAGGTGATGCTTCAGTACAGCAGTTGCAAACAAGCAAATACACACAAGAAACAGCACACACACTCTATCACACATACTCTRTCCTGACTATTGCATCTCACTTTGTTTCAATCATTTTCTTAATTTATTTCCACTTCAAAAAATATATATATATAATCTAGATTTTAATAGCTACTGTACAGTACTGTTTGCTTTTTTGTTTTTGACTCCACATTAAGTGTAATGTACAGTACACAGGAGCTACATAGCATGGCATTATATAACATATAATAATTTTGTTATTAAAGTATTTTAGTAGAAGCTTAAAAAAAAAGGTCTTGGGAAAGGTTCCCATTACCACAGCACTCATTACACAAAAGCTGCTTGAACAAGGGAAAACCAGTGATAGGTGTAGATTCCTAAAGGAAACACTAGCAAATTTTTACTATGTACAGTTAAGAAAACATTTCAGCAATCAACTTAAATTCAACACATCACTGGCCAAAGTATTTTTCCAAGTGCTTTCATGTATAAACAAGCACGCTGTTATTAAACTTGAAACTAACCTTTAAAGCAGCGCAGTCTCTTGTGTCATATTCATCCTCCAGATAATCAAGTGGCATGATAACACTAGTCACCTACAGGAGGGATGGGATGAAAGAATCAGTACCTCTCTAASACGTTTGCTGTGGCAGTCCCCAGAGGTGACTACTCAAACCAGGCATCTCACTATGTTTATCATTATTGAAATATATGTTAACAGCCAGTCACTGGATCAAAGAGCTTTGAGCCTGTGTACCTGCAGAGAAAGCTGAACTAACAATTTCAGGCAAAGAAAAAAAAAAAGTCAGTAACAGAGGAAGGTATTTCTGGAGAAGTCTAACATATCATGGAGACAAACTGATAAACTCCAGCCTCTGTTGTGGCATGAGGACATCTTGTTCTCTCCACCACCTCTTAGATCTTTATTATGATATTCCTCTATCTTACTGTATTTCAGGTAGATGATTTTAATGTAAGAGACAGAAATCAGATTAAYGTTATTAAAATGTGTTTTAATTGCAATTGTGTCTGGATGCTAGCTCTTTCATAAGTGCATAATCTTTTTCTGAATTACTGATCTGTTGTAAGATCTGACATACTTAATTTAAAATATTTATCAATTTATTTTCAATTCAGTATAAGCTGAAAAAAATAGGATGTGACATTTCCTGGTTAAAACTTAACTTACAGGTTTATCGTCACTCCATTGCCAGGTTCCCAAAGAATCCGGACTCCTCTTATTCATTCCTATCCATACCCATCTGTCATTGCTGTAAACAAACAAAACAAAACCTTAAACCAAGTATACAGCTCAGCACATTTAATGAAAAGACTGACCTGATTCACTGCATTACTTGGGATCAAGTAGCAAGCTCAAAGCTCAGCTCTATTCATACAGGATAACTGGCTCCATATATCCTTTATGTTTGCCGTTCATATAAACAAACCAAGTATGGGCACATATTTCAACTGCGGGCCTTCGCAGAAGAGCCACCAACATAAAAGTGCACATAAACCCCATCGACTCCAATACTTGCTTAAAATAAAGACAGCAAGAATTTGATCTAATTTGCAGGATTAGAATCAGAACTGTATTTCTTTCAACTTTTACTTGCTCACTTTTGTGAGCAGGGGACGTTTAAACTGAAAGTTTCAGCTATTCCGAGACACAAGTCATTACAAAAAATGGGTTTACAATGTGAACACTTAAATCTGCAGTAACAGCACTTACTATTCTTTACTATTGCTGGTGAGCCTAAAGATACTATGACAAAATGAAATGCATGGCTGCAACTGAAAGTTTCGCTTTGCTCTGCAGCCTCTACTTCTAAAAGTATTAATTTTATGCTATGTATTGACATTTATGATAACATATTGCATTCAGCTACCCTGACTAAGAAAGGTAATAGACATGAGTTTCATTTTTTAACAAGAATTAAGAATTTTCTTGCCTGGCCTTGAGAAACAGACAGGGATGGAATAAAATTACTCTTTACAACATATTAGGAAAAACTGCTCAAGAAAAAACGACCTTGGGTCTGAAGAAATTCATGCTCAAAAAAAAAAAAGTTCAGACTCAAAATATTAAAGAGGTTTCTGACCAGCAGAGGTCAGAGTTTGGGAAAAACTCCCAAAAGAGTAGAGTTGGCAAACTATCAAACTGCTTTAAGATAGACCTTGGTCAGTTTGTGAATGCAACTTCATTATGTGTTGGCCCCTGAAGGCAGGCGGATGGGCTCAGGCTCAGGCTTACTTATGTAGGCAATATTAAGAAACCCCCTGGCAATGTTAAGAAATTCTTTGGTAAGATGTGCTGCTGCCTTCCTGCACTTGTCGCTATAAAAATGCTAAACAGAGCATAAAGTATTCTAGTATTCTGCAGCTGAAACAGCTTGGGAAGACTTGAGGATGTGGTTCCAAGACATTTATTTTAGTATTGGACTGAAAAAAATTACATTCCAGCAGCGGGTTCATACAACCAGATCTGGACGCTTGCCCTTGGGATTCAAAGCTACAAAACAAATGACAGCTTAGCCCAAGGCACGTAGGCTAAGCGCATGAAATCTAAGAGCATGTTATTTGATAGGGATTTCATTAGGAGAAAAGAATCAGCCCCCAACAGATCTCCTTTGTGATGAGTATTTTTCTCACCTCTAGTACTCACCTTCTGACACTCGTGTGTCAGATAGTGTGATCACACCAGTGTGAGCTTCTCAYATTCAATATTCTTTATTCTTTTAATGATCTCACATGAGGAGCCTTTAAAGAGCCTAGATGCCTTGTATCTCTCCAGAGGGAAAACAGTGAGCCAAACATTTACAGCTTTCTAACAGCTAAGTGGCTTTTGGCAGCTTGCCTTYAGGACTTTAGGAATGAACAATCAGAGGAAAACATACAGCTAGTGAGGCATTGCTTCGCTCTCCCCTCCAAGCCATCACCTACRGGCTTAGCGTGGCTTAAGCAGCTGATCGTCACAGAGGAACATCTACTAACTAAAGCTTGAGACATTCATTTTGGAAGAATTTCCAGTAATTACCTGAGGAACTAGAGCAATTTTTCAAAGTCTTTCAATTGTTTTGGGCTTTGTGTTAAAAAAAACAAACAAATAAATAAAATCTTTCAATTTACAATAATTAGCCTGCAAATACAAAAGCTTTTCAGCTCATTTGACCCTTCTATACTAATGCACATTTTTTGCTTCTTTTGGCATTGCTAACCCGTGAACATGAGTAACTCAACCACCACTACACTAATTGACAGCACTTTTAAGCTAAAGTCAAGCCTTTTGATAACCCCCTGAAAAATATACTATCACCTTATAATGACATACATAAAAAAAAAAAAAAATCCTCCAATCATGTTAGACAAGTATAAATTAAGACGCACTCTCTACTGCAACCAAGCTTGCAGCAAGGAGTTTGGATGTACATTAGATGTCAATCTCCTCATGGCCAAACGTGTAAAATCCATCCTGTAGCCTGGTATCAAAACACATTTATCTATGCCAGAGCACTCTTTAAGGTGCATTCCTAAAACTGCCTAACACTTCGGTTTTTCTAAGTTTTCATCCTAAAAAATAGGTGCAATTTGTGCTTTCAATAGACTCCTACACTGACTGAAGATGAAAGGTGCTCCCTGCAGAATACCAGCAGCTTTTTTTCTCATATAGAACTAAAACTTGATAAGAAAACAGTAATTTTTCTACTACTGTGTTTTAACCGCTGAAACAGAAAACATTTTTTTTTGTCCCTTACATCAGCACCAACCCAAGATTAAGAGCGTAAATGAAGTTGCTTTGACTTGCAGTCACAAATTCTCAACAAGGGGCAGAATACTAACAAAAACTGGTGGCTCTGGGCCAACATCCTAACGGTGCAATTTAAAAGGGTAGTGGGAAGGGAAGGCGAGACTGCTGCTTCTGTGGCAATGCTCGCTTAAAAGTGAAACTCACTGGACCCTGGTAGGCGACTACCAGGGGCTGCASCCCATCCTGCCAATCACCCGTCCTCTAGCAGAAAGAGGGGTAGAGAAACTGCATCCATGCAATTCCTAAAACATGTATCTCAGCTTCTATTGCTGGTTCAGCTAGCGTATTGAGAATAAGGTCAGTCACTTCTTGCAAACTTAAGTATCAGAACTTGCAAACTTAAGATTCAGAGCAAATACTGAAGCAAAACTGTATATAAAAGGCAATTGCTTTATTTCCAGTAAGGTGTCCTCACTGAAATGTTATTTCAAACCAATGTAAGCTGTTACTCTCTTTGCATCCAGCATCACTGCCAGCTATAAGCTGCAGAATGCTCAGAAAAAGAATCCCAGAGAATGAGAGCAAGTTAACTAGCTCTTTTCAGCCTGTATCATGTCCCTTGAAGTAAAAATAAAAATAATGAAAAAAAAGGTTATCTCATGTTTCYTTTGCTGGCAGGCAACTTCTATTTTCCTTTCCAATGGCAATCGCCTGACTTGGCTGGAGCTGTTTTAGCTCTTATTTGCCTCTAAGGTGGAATCTGACTAAAGAACAAAATGGACTAGGCAAGCTGCCCTTTTCCTGGTGAACCAAACTGACTTTTGCTAGCATTTAAAAACAAACAGATCTCAATGAGTCACAGGAGAACTGTGCAAGAAGGGAAAAGAAAAAAAAAATCAAAACCAAAAAAGCCAAGGTGTGGCTCCTTCTGAATGACTGCACTGAATGAACAGTTTAGGTCACAGTTTGCACTGAGAAAATGCAAGGAAAACAGACAAACTCTGTGCCAATACATTGTGGCAGCCAATCACTCCTAACATTATCATAGGATGATTTCTCCCAGTTATCCAGATTATTTAATTTTGATAAAATAATTCATTTGTTTTCTTCTCTCCTTTCTCAAATGAGCTTGTTTTCAGACAAGCTACGCATAACTCTTGATCTCTAAAATACTTTATATAATCATCACCTCCAAATAATTTGGAAAAAGTTATTAAATTAGACAATTCATTGTGTTATATAAGCAAACGTAAAATAAAAAACTTCAGGCRATATCAGATATGTAGCATTTCTATACAGGAAGTTCTGCAGTGCTCGGAAAGCGGTTAGCCCAGACAAAACAAAACAAAACAACAACAAAAGCATTCTGGTTTGCATTATACTTGACACACACAGAACTACAGTTCTGACTGCAAAGGCAGTTAATGTTATACTCAATATATCGCCCACCATTAACGTTCTGACAGAATGTTACTGAAGTACTGTGACCCTCCTTCTTTCGGGCTACGTTTGATTCTTCTGAAATCTGGGAACTGCAGTAGCATCCTGTGTCAGCTGACTTGCTGGGAAAAAAAAAAGTCTTTGAACTCCTAACTAAAAATGGCCACTAACTATAATTAATACCAGACACAGTCAGTAAGCTGAAAAGTGATATYAACTTCTTATACTAAGAAGGAAACAAAAATAAGTTAATTCTCTAATCATGTTTCATAGCGTATTAGGTAAAATAATACTAAATTTGTAACTGCAGAACARTATAATAAGAATTATAGCTAGAAATAATTTGTTCACTAATTTCTATTTAAGGGACATTAATCACTTTAGCAAAGGAGTCACAAGTGGCTTTCATACAAGCTGAACAATCTATTTATAGAGCATATGGGTTTGCTTTTCTCTTTTATTGACATAAATATTGATTGGGTAATTTTCATGATTTATGCATTTTTTTCTAGATAAACTGGATTTTCAAGCAAGCATCTCTTCAGTCATCAAGAATTAAAATTTATCAGAGTGCYGTACTTTGATAGCTTTTAAAATAATTCTGATAGAGTTTGTGGGTGAGAAGTTTAGATCATATAACTGGCAGCATTTCAGTTTAAGCTGGCAGAAGTTCTGCAAGACCAGGCTGCCAATCAAAAAACACACTGCACAAGAACCTGACATCACACCAGCGCCTAGTAAAGCTTTGCGGTGACAGTTTCTTTGATTACAAAACCGTGTAAGAGTCAATTTATTGATACCAGAAAAATCAACACGCTCATTTAATACCCATGCAGTATTATTGCATTTATGCCAAACAGAATCTGTGCCAGCCAGACTGCTGCACACTGTATTATTCACACGTTCAAAAGATAGGACCCAATTTAGTTAGGAAGCATTTAATAAATAAAGATAAGACCTATCTGAAAAACTGAAATAATAGCTCACTTCTAAAGAACRTATCAGTGAAGAACAGAAACAACTATCACCCAGCTGCACCAAAATCCAACACAAAGTAGGAAACTACTTGTTACAACATAGGCTAATCTTCCCTTGAAGATGCTTAAAGCAAATCTTTCTCTCGCACTCCCTCTAGCAATGTGAAAAGCCTGCCTAAGCTGTACTCCTTTGACATTTTCCAGGAAGGCAGTGACACGACCAGCAGTTCAAACACCCTATCTAGCTGTTTTTACAGCGAGAAACACACTGGATGTACACTGTCTCATACTTGCCATTTGGGGTCAGCAGCAGCATTTGCTATCTACTGCTGCGCCTGAAATCAAAAACACATTGGTTACCTGATAATTTTTCTCAGGATAGAATGAAGCACCTTGATTTCTTCTGAATGACTAAAACTAGGCAGGTGGCCTCCCAGGGCTTCACAGAACCTTTCTGCCTCTTCCCACGTCCTGGTCCTCAGCACTCGTTCACTGTGGAAGAACTTCACAAGAGCCAAAAGTCAGCGTGACAAACAGCAGAAGTGACAGCATTTCTAAAGCACCTGCACGACTCAAATATAGACACAGTATGTAGGCATGAATAATTGGTATTTCTATGGGGAGCACATTAGACTTTAAGTGTCATTTCTTAACAGTTTTTTCTATTTTGTTTGACAACAGCCCGAATCTGAAGTGTTTTCCAAGGCTGCAGAGGATAATACATAGGAATATGTATTCCTATGTATGGAAAATGTATATTTATTTTATTTTTATATATATGTGTCTGTGTGCGTGCGTGTGTGTGTGTGTGTATTTATTATATGTATATTAACCTCATAAAATTCACAAAGGGCAAGTGCAGGGTCCTGCACCTAGGGAGGAATAACCCCATGCACCACTACAGGCTGGGGGCTGACCTCCTGGAGTCAGGACCTGGGAGTGCTGGTGGATGACAAGTTGACCATGAGCCAGCAATGTGCCCTTGTGGCCAAGAAGGCCAATGGTGTCCTGGGCTGCATTGGGAAGAGTGTTGCCAGCAGGTCGAGGGAGGTGATCCTGCCCCTCTACTCAGCCCTGGTGAGGCCTCATCTCAAGTACTGTGTCCAGTTCTGGGCTCCCCAGTACAAGAGAGACATGGAGCTACTGSAGAGAGTCCAGCGTAGGGCTACGAAGATGATCAGAGGGCTGGAGCATCTGCCCTACGAGGAACGGCTGTGAGAGCTGGGCCTCTTCAGCCTGGGGAAGAGAAGACTGAGAGGGGAGCTTACCAATGTCTACAAATACCTTGGGGGTGAGGGGGAGTGTCAAGGGGCCGGGGCCAAACTCTTTTCAGYGGTGCCATGCRACAGGACAAGAGGCAACGGGCACAAACTGATACACAGGAAGTTCCAYCTGAATACRAGGAGGAATTTCTATACTGAGAGTGACAGAGCACTGGAAGAGGTTGTCCAGAGAGGTTGTGGAGTCTCCTTCTCTGGARATAYTCAAAACCTRCCTGGATGCTACCCTGTCTAACAYGGTCTAGGCRACCCTGCTTGAGCAGGAAGGTTGGACTAGATGATCTCCAGAGGTCCCTTCCAACCTCAACATGCTATATAGCTGCTGTGGAATATCCTTCAGAGCAGCAGAGAGYCATAAAATGGCTAATCACACCCTTGCTGCAAGACGGTAGTGGACAACTAACACCCAGCAGGAGTAACATTTTACCTTGTAGCAGGCAAGGCCAGATCCATTGTGCCACCCAGGAGGACAGGGATCAGTTGGCTTTGGGAGCACTTCTGGTTCCTTGGGCGGCCCAATGTATTTTTTGCAGATGGAAAATGCTTTAGTCGTTTTACAGTCTTTAGTTTCCCACTTTCCGAGAAACTTCCCGCTGGGCATGGCCACGCATCCTCCTGAAAACTCTAAGATTGAAGCCAACAAAAGAAGCACTTAAAACTATTGACTGGTTTTCAAAAAATGCATAGGTTTCTGAATAACTACTTTACGTTATCCTTTTGAGAGTCCTTTAATATGGTACTCCAACATTTGCTCAGTGTCAAATGATAACATGCTGGTTTTGTTGTTGTGGGTTTTTTCGGGTTGTTTTGTTTTGTTTTTAACTGTTAAATTTACCTGGTTGCATTGAATTCCAGTTAGTGTATGTCACAGCTTCACTTTTATCYCCATCCACTGTACCCCAAGAATATATTCCTGATTGGCTAATATCTTGCAAGCCGATCCAGAAGTATTTTTCTTCAATTTTGCTGTATTTCCTGATTAAACTGTTTATAAATTCTTGTTCAAATCTGAAAATGCACAATTAATTCAAGTCAGTATTAGAAAGACAGCTAAAGCTATCAAGTCAATTTGAAAACCAGACATACTACAAGAATTACTTCAAGTGATTGTATAGGCAGCCCCATGTGTACTGTACTCTACAAGAACTGTATTTCTAAATACTCTAGAGCGAATATTACCATCCATTATGGGTCAGCAGGCTGGGAGCTAAYATGCTTCCCAGAAGGTTCTATAATGTAGGGGTTTTCTTGTTTATTTGTTTGGATTTTTACAGTGTCTAGCTCACAGAGGTCTTAATCTCTGACTGAATCTTCAGGATCTTACTGTAAAATATGCACACAAATCACAGAGTTGTACTTTACCTGTTCACTACTGTAAGATTGCACTGTACTCCAAATGATACTTCCGTTTTATAAATCTTGTAACAGAAGTTTCCGTGTCTCTCCCACCCCTGGTTAGAGATTGAAAGACRTATTTATATATAACAGCATAATTTAGGCATTATGATCTCTCCTGTGTCCYGGAAAGAAATCACTGCTAACACTGGTTGGTGCCGATAAGCTGACACACAATATACAAAAAAGAAATGCAGCACATCAGACGTTCATTTGCTCTGTCAGGGAGGAAATAAGATATAAAGGATATATATTGCAGTATCCATATTCCGGATGAGGAATAGAAAATGAAACCCTCAGATTCTGAGTTCCGGGAAGTAATTCAACCACAGGAGTAAAATACAGCACTGTTTTAGCTTGACTGTGCACAGAGTTTTCTGATTGCTATGCGCATTCAGAGACACAAGGGTGACAGCCTAGTGCCATTCAAAACAATAGGAGTTTTGATGCTGTTCCACCAAGGCCAGGATTCAAACAGAGAAATGATAAAAGGCTGTCATTAGTATTGCTTTACTTAAAAGGGACAAAACAAAAACACTTTTATACCAAAAATTTGTGAACTAGCAAAAAATACTCACTTTTCAGATCTTTTCCCTTGTATCTACACTGAAATTTCAAGGAATTTTAATTTTCTTATAACACGTTACCTCTTTGCTAGCCTACCAGTGCTGTTGATATCTGAATATCAAAGAAAGCCATGATTCCACATGCTGGCAGTCTTTGAAGACACAGTGAAAATACCCTCAAGTTGTGCAGAAAGATAATGGGCAAATGTGTTTTCAGTTGCAGGCATTATGCCACACTGAAGCAAGCTTGGAAGTATCTGTAAAGACCACCCCAAGACTGTTCAAAACAGAAAAGTCTGCAAGCCTTATTTATGTTTTAACACATGTTGTACTAAACAAAGCAAAACTTTATTTAAGCCAAAGAACAAAAGGGAGCCAAGTGAAACAAACAGAAACCTAATCTTTTTCATTTATCAGTCTCCGCATATCCCTACCCTAAATTCAAAAAGTGTATTTAAAGCAAAAACCACATAGCAAACAGCATTAATGATAACCTATCTAGTAAAAACTATTTTTTTTAATACACAAATAAAATGCAACATCTCCTTCCTGGCTCCAAAGCTCATACTTTCCCCCATAAATAGAGTGCTAAGGTACCCAGAGCCTGGTTAGAAGAATATGAAAGTGTACCAAATTTGACGTTTATCCTTTTTAAGCTAAGGTGTTGATTTTATTTTAGAGGTTAGCATGCAAGAAGGTAGAGGAAATAAGTAACTTTATGCAGGCTTCTGAACTAAGTGAAGGTAAAAGAAATAGACTTTTATTACCTCTTTCAACGAGCAACTTTTATCTGATTTTGTATCATTCAAAATCTCTCCTTTTTTTTTGCATACATATTTCAATTTTTCTTCACAGGATTTGACTCTCCAATGTCCCAACTGTTAGAAGGCAAAGAAAAAAGGTGCTTAGAAGTCCAAAATCTTCTMATTTACGCAGTGCAGGCAGAGTTTTCAGAAGGAGGAAAGGCAGGATGCCTGGGTTACTTGCAGCAGCAGTGGCAAAAGCGCCRGAGGTGGGATGCCCTGGATTACATGCACGCGTGCACGTGTCGAATGGCAAGTGAAAGCCAGCAACACAGACACGGGAAAGCTCAGCATCGCCCGTGGAAGCGGCAGGAAGGGGCCAGGGTGGTGCTAACCGGAGGGCAGGGGTGCAGGGGGATCTCGGCTCGCCTGGGGTGGGGGGACACTTCGGAGAAGTGGGACACAGAGCTTTGCTGCCAGCCGGAAAACAGCCCCGGCTTTCCACTGTCTCCAGGAGAACGGGACGCGGCTCTGCTCGTCCTCGACCACCGAGCACGGCACCCGTCCCGTTCTCTCACCTACATATCTCGCTACACTTCCTTACAGTGGCCCACATCGGTCCTGGAGATGACCGAATCCAGCTTTTGCTTTCAATACCTCAGCCCACTTCCTTCCTAGCTCTTTGCCACAGCCATGCAAGGATGTGGTAACCAAAAACACAGAGCGACACAGGCAATCAGCTGGCCAACAGCAGCGGCAGTCTCAGAGCTGTGAGCAGGGTGTTTTCCATTCTTTGCAGCAAACGATCGTGCAGACAAACTAGCAAGTGATGGCTAAATAACGTTACAAAATTTGCTTTTAGAAAAGTGATTTTTAATCATTTTGAAGATATGGCTAATTTATCTGTATTTTAAAGATTAATCTGGAAGTAAGATCAGTTACCTGATTTTCTCCCCTCTTTGCTCTCACACACATCAATGTTGCCTCTCCTATGATGAAAAAACCTATCAAACCAACACTTTATTCCTACCTCTCCTGAATAGGACACACAGTTAGGAGTTGTGTTAAAAGGAACTTTTGGTTCATTCTGATCCCAATAGGTGAAAAATACAGTTGAGCCATCTGACCATTTGAACAAGGCTGGTACACCTTCATTCCTGAGACCCGTCCATATTTCCTCTTTCACATCTGTAATTTAAAATAAGGACAAAACTATAGCTTCAGAATAATATACAAGCTAACTGTAAAGGAGCATGAAGTCAGCAAAATCAAGTTTTTAATCACTGTAATGAACAGAATGGGAATTTGAAATACATTTATTACATTTTTTCATAAATTACAGTCATGAATATAYGTTTTACACAGAAGGTAACAAATAACAGGGAAAAAATACAAAAATAAACACACAAGGACAAAAAAATCCTCATTCAAAATCTCATTTGTAGAGTGCAGACAGAGAGATTACACCACAGAGTACCAATAATGTTGATTAGTTCAGTGACCCAGCAGTCAAATATTGACCCAAACATCTACAACTCTCTCTGAATGAGAAAATTAAACACAAACTATTAGGAAAATAGAAAGTTAGCCCACTAAGACATAAAAATAAATAAAACTGATCAGATAAAAATTAATGTGGATGGGAGGAAAAAAGGGGGGAAAAAAAACAGACTTTAGTGTGTTACGTACTTTGACATTAAAGTCAGTGTAATGCTTCCTCTGAAATCAGTGAAGCAACATAGCTCCACTAAGCCTCTACTCTTTCACTTAAACTGTTGATACATTAATTTCAGTTCTTACAGTGATAATATTCACTTTGCTCTTCCGGAAGAGCTAATACAGAGGGGCTGGACCTGAACGCTGACCCACGGCACGAGCCTGGCATTAGCTCCTTGCTCTGAAAGCTGGAGGTCACGACAACCCAGCACACRGGAAGCGCTTTGTAATTTAAGGTGCACAGCACTCGGCGTTTGACCTTTACGCCAAGTACCCCAACTTACCACTACGAAGCTTCGTAACGACCAGCTCGACATCCGCTAACGACTGCAAGCTGATGAAGTTGCTCTGGTTTGCCTTGCACAACTCTCGCGCTGTACCCCAAGGTGCCGGGTTGCTCACCAGCACGTAGCAGAAGCCGTTGTGCGGAAGCCAGCCCGGATCACAGCGAGTCTCCAAGTGTCTCCAAAACTCTGACGGTAAAGAGAAAGTTAATTAGAGGCCTTTCTTTCACACCAAATAGTCTGCTGTGAGAGGTTTGTTTTGCTTTGTTTTTTTCCATGTTTTAAATCTTGCAGCACCTTGAAAACAGCCAGAAAACAGCAATCAGAATGTGTTCACAGATAAATAGTACAGCTCTTCAGTACTAACGTTTTGAGACAGCATCACACTATAGTGAAGCCAATAGTCTTGACTGAGCAGYGTTATGGGGATTAGTAACATTTTGGAGCAATAATGTGGGCACAAGAAGAAAGAAGTTAGCAGCAGTGAAAGTAAAAAGCTGGAAGTCATTTTGGTTTTRGGGTAAGCAAAAGTTTCAGACGTAATTAAAGCAAGATTTCAGAGGCAAACAGAGGCAAAACAAGTTACTTTATTGGAGGGCAGCAGCTTCAACAAAAAGTTGGTTGTTTTGTTCAGGCAGGAGTTTGCACTTTTATATTGCATTATTATYTATATGCATTGCAGTACTATGCAGAAGACCAATTTTGCATAGCTCATAAGTAAACAAATGCTTAGGTTTAAATATTTTTTTCCTGAATATTCACTATTTCAAGAATTCAAACTATTTTATGTATGCTGAATAAGGTATATTTTACAAACCTTTCTTGTTCAAAACATAGTATAAAATATGCCAATCACAAGAATGAACACTAGTAAAATCTCCACCTATCCAGCTGAAGAGTCAGAGAACAGACAAGGACGGTTATCTGACAACTGGCTTTCTAGCAATCATTTATAACTTTGAAGCAGTTTAGTTAAATTTGAACTGCTTATCCAATTTTYTTCCTCAGTAAAGGCACATGCCTCCCCAGGGGAGCTGGAAAAATCATGCTGCAGCCAAGGATACTTGGTGATACTTTCCGTCCACTGGACACAGCTTCAGCCCTCTTATCCTCTACTCCTCCCTACATCCAAGGACACTTGCCTCTTCCCGTGAAAATTTCCTACAAAAGCCCCACAGACGTGAGCCCTGGGAACAGGGCAAGGCCAAAGTACACATGGGAGAGCAGGCAGCGGACACGGGAAGGGTCGGACGTCCAGGTGTAGRCAATCGGCTAAGAGCATGGACACGGGCAGATGTCACACTTGGACAGCAAGTGTGCATGCATACGTGCGTGTTTGGGGAAAGGCAGAATCTAGCCTTAAATTGTTTTGTTTTTCCTATTCTGTTACTGATGGCTATTAAAAGATAAAATTAATTACACACTGGGCCAGCTACCAACTCGGGCACTCTTCGCTTCCAGTGCTGGGCTTGGTTTCAAAGGATAGTAAGATCACTTGACAACTCACATATGAGTTCAGTTTGATCTAAGCCCCAGATAGGTCATTTCTCTCATATTAACATACAAAACCAAACATATACAAGCTGTCCTACCTGGCAATTGCAAAACCTCTTTGGATGACTTCTTGCAAACGTAGGGAAGTGGAGTCCCACAGTGGTAACTCTGCCACTGACCTGAGGTAGCATTCATCACCACACAGCTAGTCCCATCCAAAGGCGAAAAATTCTGCATATCTATGGACAGAAAGAAATAAAAATAGAAGAGCACAAGTTATCGAACACTAAGTTATCTAAGCCATCATTAGACTGCTGTTTTTCTTTCTTTTTTTTTTTTTAATTTTCAATACAGGATATATAAAGGACTAATAATAAAGGAATACTTTACATATCGTCATATTACAGCATCTCACATTTGAAGAACGTAACATGCTTTGAATGAAGGCACACAAAGTTGTGGGAGAGAGAAAGCTACAGAATTGAAGAATTCCAGTGTTTAATCCTATAACCAGGAGGAATGTTCTATTTACAACACAACAGACCCTTGGCTGAGCACTTTCCCAGACTACGCACATCTCAGGGGAGAGCCCTTTTTGCAGCCTCCAGTTTCCTTTCACAGCGCCAGTCCAACCCCACTCCCGCTGCAGCTCAGCACCCTCTCCCAACCCTCACCTTAAGAGAAGCCTTAGGCATGGCCTCAAACTAAAAACGTTACAAAGAAGAACTCTTTTTGCAGCCCCTTTCCAGTGCTACCTTTTGGCTTTCTCTTTCTGTGAGCCCTGACACAAATCTGCGCTGCTCCCTGCACACCGCCCCGCAGCTCTCCCCACGCAGGGTCCAGCCAGCCCTCAGCGGAGGAGGCTCGGGGAACATCTTACTGCTGGCATTAACTTCCTCGTGGGAGGGTACAGACTTCCTGCACACTGCTCAATACTGTAATGTTTGAGGGAAGTCAATGCCATTCTGTCAGCAGGAAAAGAMATTTAGCAACAGAACATACAACTACTCTAGCTGCTAAAATGGGTCACAAAGATCCTATTTAAGTTATGTCTTTACTAGGTATTTATTAACCCAATCTTCCATAAATACAGAATGAGTGCAGACAGCAAGATTCATTATTTAGGAAGAAAGGCTGTTTCTCAACTTTTAATAGCAATGGAACAGCAGTGTTTGTTTTGATGAAGTCCAATGGGAAAAAGAAAACACAAAACAAAATACTAGCTGATGTAGTGAAAATTATTAATATCATCAGAAACATCATTACCTGGGTGCCAGTTSAGAAAATTCAACGGTTTGTGATCTGACCACTGCCAACCTCCAGAAATGTCCAACTGATTTAAGCCAATCCAAAAGATCTCAGCAATGTCATCCTTAGCTGGAGATTTTTTGAAGAAAATAATTAGTACAAAATGCTCATCATTTATTAGTCACTTAATTTTAAAATTGCATTTATTTGAGGAAAAAACCTGCTACTATAAATTGTACACACAACTCCTCTTGAACTTAAGAGGAATTCCTCGCATTCACCCACCCAGCTCATTACGAACACAAATAGGAGCCAGCCACTATAATTAAAAAGCACACAGCTAAATAAAAAAAAAGTCTCTAGAATGAGTTTAGCAACTCATTTTTACTATGCAAATTAAAGTATCATAGGGTTTTAAGCATCAAGAAGTTTCAACCCAGAATTTTAAGAYTGAAACTAAAATGCTACCTTCACTTAATGTCATTTGTCAAGATTTTCTAAGAAATCTATAAGATTTTCTTATGCCAATAATTATACCTACCTTGTATGTAACTTAATTCAGTTGCATCTTGGATGCTAAGTAAATCACCTCCTTGTCTTTGGCATGAAATATAAGCTTCTTTCCAAGAAAGAGCAGACTGCGTATTAAACTGGTAGCAGCTTTCAGAGCCTGGATCATGTTCCCAGATATCATGACAGCCATCCTCTGCTTAAAGCAAGCACATGATACTTGTAACTATAGCTATACTGAAATGGCAYGAAGTTGCAAAACAACAATTTTAAACAGAGAATTTCTATGTATATTTATACTGAAATCAGACATACTGCAAAGTAAAGGTGCACTGACTGCTCTACCAACACTGCAGTAGAAAAGGAATCTGTTTTACACAGCTTAACAGCGAGGTGCTACGCCAAGGTGGAGCTACACATACATGAAGCGACAGGACTCTTTTAGGACATCTATTTAGAAACCCAACGTGCCTGGTTGTAAGCAGATTCCCCACTTGCCATCATGGGTATAATCTTCAGACGTGGCGCACCATTTACCACCCGCGTGCGTTTCATCCTGAACGCAGTCGTGATGCCAGGTCTTGTTATACAGAAAGGGGAACTCRCAGGGCTTTCCGTAGGAGTTCCCATCTCTGGTATAAACCTCTAAGAAAAAGCAAGCAAAGTAGGTAAAGTCATCTGGGGGAGGAAAGGACAGCAAATAAGTGTTACTGTTTGTACAGACACAGTCAACTTCAAAGTACGCGAATTACACTTGTGGTCTGAAAACACCATATTGTAATGTTAAAGATGACATACAGCAATGCCAGAACTGAAAGACGTGAGAGGAAATTATTCTTCTGTGCTCTTTTTCTTCTGAGCATGGCATAACACATCAGAAACACGTTTCTGTCTTCCTGGTAAGTTAGGGATAGACAAGTTTTCCTAAGGAAATCCAGATGATGTGCACAGAGTACTACAGAGCAAGGTGGTAGGAAATCAATATATGCAGGAAAAGGAAAGCAAATTTCAAACGGGAGCCTACCGGCCACTTCGAACAACTCAAATACAAAGAAAACTCTGCTATCAAATAGGACACAAAGTGTTCACCATTTCTGCCAATTCTTTTTTGGAAATTTCAAGTGAGACCAGCCTGCAGGRCAGTGGAGAGAATATGAGAGTAAAGGAAACTGATGGTTCCTGACAGCCCAAGAGGCTGYGAGTTAGGATTAACACCAAATTTGACTGTACAGCCTACCAGGGAAAAATATATCCTTAAATCCTCTCACTTAGGTTAGCAGCAAAATTTCCACCCACTGTGAAGAGGACAGCTACAGTTCTGACAACGGGTGGTTGGTATTTTGTCATTTAAAAGAGCCTCACAGGACTAAGAAAGCCACTCACTTAAAAAAAAGTGTTTTTTTTTAAGGCAGAAGGGGTTTTTTTTGTTTTTTTTTTCTTAAAAATGGTGAAGTTTCATACCCAAATATCAGTATCTTGCTGCAGCAAAACATCCTATTGCTTTGTTGCTTTGCTCCTTTACACGATTAATTTTAAGTAATTATTGGCATAGACTTATAGCAAAAAGTCCTCACCAAAAGCCTGTGCTTCCTCCAAGCCCCTGTGCAAACTTACCGTGGTAAGGATATTGACATATGTCATCAGAGGAACTATTGCTTCTCCACTGGTCTGATGCRTTTATGCTTGCAGTTACAAAAGTACCTTTGATGGTCACCTTGTACTGAGACGCACCAAGGATGGAAGCGTCAGCACATCGCCACCAGAGCATGAGCTCTGAGTTACAGTCAACCATTCTCAGGCGAGAYGGCGATTTGGTGAATATATCGAGTCCCAGGCACTGCTGAGACCCCAAATGAAAAAGGCGATTCTGGGATACCCATTTCCAYAAAGCTTCACTTGTCCCCTCGCAGTCAGCTATCACTAGCCGTGAGTTTTTAACTTGTATGCACTTGTTCTGTACGTCATGACGAATGGTGAATGCATCATTGCCTGTGTATGAACACATAAATATTCACATATAGGTGTGATTAAGTATCGCTTTCACTGGAAGCTTGTTTTTAAAAGTACGATCACATTCTGAGATAAGCTACCAGGAAGGTACTGAAATTGCTGGTTATACATTATGCAATGTTTCTCACATAAGTTGCAGATTACTAGTAAGTACATTTTCCTGTTCCCCAGTGAGTATCTTCTATTTAAGGAACAAAAACAACAGAAAACCTTTTTTCAAACTGGTTATAAAATGAAATGACAAATGAAACCTTTTTCTAAGCCCAATTCTATCAATGGAAATTCTTTTAATTTTAATGCATACTGATTGGATTAATTCTCGATTAATTTGCAAGCTCACTCAGTCAAAAAACGTCTTCATGTCCATAGACATGACTAAATGCAGTAACACACAGGCAGGCAGCATAAAATACATTTAGTAATAGTCTTTACTCAATACTTCTCTTTTTTAAGCCTCTTAGGTGGTACACAGCATGACAGGCTCGTATTTGAACCAATTTGTGGGTACAACTGCAGTATTACTTTAAAATAATTTTTTCTAAAGCATCATTTCTGGAAAAGAGTTTTGAAAGAATATTTGTCWCTCTGCAAAAAGTAAAGTGAAGCAGGGCTCTGAATACACTACACAAAGCCGCAGGAGTTATCACCTGCAAAACAATACAGGAACACTAGTTCCATTAGTTCCATTTTCAACTTTGTATGTCACTAAAAATCATTTTAAACAGATACAGATAGCTCTACTGAGATAAGCTGACACCTGTGCCAGTATAAAAAYACTTTTGTGTAAAGTGGCAGGAGGTTTAAGCTAAATGGGGGGGAAGCCCTGAAACCATTTTTATGCCACAAATAAAGATGTTCCCACAGTATAAAACTTTCACTGACCAGGCTGAAAAGTAACTATGCTGTCTCAGACTCACAAGGCTACCACTATGCTGCTTAAAAGAAGGAATCTGCTGAGTAGTGTTTTGTATTTAATAATAATGCACTGTCAATCACATTCTTACTGCCCTTTTCCTTTTTTTAAAATGGCTTAATAATAGGCTTGGCTGAACAGCAAGGAAAATATTCAGTGATGTTGTTCTGTGAATTTTACCACTATTTCCCAGTATACCAATGAATTTTCCATTGTGTAAGTGCCAAACAGTATCTAAATGGTACTGAGTTGGTAAAACTGCGAAGAAGAAWCTCAGTGACCCACTTGAGCGACTTTGCCCAAGCAGCACATTTTAACCAACCCTCTCTTTAACCCTCTCTATTAACTAAGCAGTTTTAACCAACAAATCCTGCTTTTATRGTCTCTTGTCATGCTGTGCTTTTCCATCATCACATCTGCTTTCACTATTTGCTTTATAATCTCTCCCCTATGGATTTTCTTCTCCTTTKCCACTTTTTGTGACATGTCCCCTACTTCTTCTCAGGCACCTCTTTTCCTCATTCTTCTTTCACTTCTTCCCACATAATCTTCGTTCTTACATCAAAAAAAACCCACTTCTTAAAATTTCCCCAGAAAAACTACAGGTATTTTCTCACCAAGTTTCTTTGTGTAATAATTTTCCAACCAGTATTAACATCAGTGCTCAATTATTCCTGCTAGGAAATTTTACCGGGCATCTTTTAGCTGCCAAACTGAGCCTGTTACTGCAGAAGGATATAAAAATATACGAGGCGCAGCTGTTCAGTGAAAAGGCTGCGCGTGTCCCCCACCAAGCTCGCGGCTTCAGCTATCGGGAATCCGCTAGACACGGAACTTGCCAAGCCGCTGTGCCCGGGGAAGGGGAATAAAACCAGCGGCAAGTATCAGGCCGCGCGGGTTTCCGCAGCTGCCGCGCTCCTGCCCCGCGGGGCAGCAGAGCCGCCGGGGAACTTCGCCCCTCCACGCTACCGAAACTTTCGCCGCGGCGCCGTGCGGGCAGCGGAGCCCTTGCGCCATCCGCGCTCCCAGCGCGCGGCCGGGGCAGACGGAGGACGCGCAGGTGCGCCCCAGGCTTAACCCCCGCGGCGGGCGGGCAGCCGCGCTCCCCCGCGGAGCGACGCGCACCGCCGCGGCTGCCCCCTCCATCGCGCCTCCTTGCGCCTCCCCCACGCGGCTTCCACCCAGCCGGGCTCTGCCACCTTGCGCAACCCTTCCGCGGCCGCGCAGCGCCTCCCTCCCGCCCAGCTAGGTGGGCGCCGGCTTACCTGGGCCGTCCCGGCG
>NW_028185306.1:2475415-2538268 GCF_003343005.1 Rhea americana | reverse complement strand
CGGGGTGCGCGAGTGGGGGACGGGGGTCCGGAGCGGCCCCGGGGTTGGGGCGAGGCGTGGGGCGGGCAGCGCGGGGTGCGCGAGTGGGGGACGGGGGTCCGGAGCGGCCCCGGCTGCCGGGGGCCTGGCGTCGGAGCACAGGAAAGATTTTAAAAAGCTTTGGAAAGGGAAATCTGCAGTGCAAAAATGAAGGAAAGATGAGGAAAATGAAGGAAAGATGAAGGAAAATGAAGCACCAGACCTGCTTACCCCACAGAAATCAAAGTTAAAACTGGGAGGAAACAAAACGGAAAGAAAGGGAAATTGTAAAAGGAAAAAAAGTAAAGAAAAAGTGAAGAACCGGACTTAGTTACCACATAGTAAGCAAAGTTAAAAGTTAAATAATAAAATAAATAAATAAAATAAATAAATTAAATAAATAAATAAATAAATTTAAAAAGGAAAGTGAAAGTGTAAGTGGTGAAGGGGAATGAAAGCTACGCCAAGGAGAGGAGGGGACGGCGGCGGGGCGCGCCTCGCTCCGCAGGCGCGCACGGGTCGGGGCGCGGAGGGGCCGGGCAAAACTTGGGAGGGACCAAAGCACGGGTGACAGCGGCACCGCACGGCTTGGTAAGAGCCGGAGCTTTCTAGCGGTGGAAGCTGAAATTATAACGATCTGTGATCTGTTTCTGCCAGGGAAGAGGGGAGGAGGGAATGAGATTGGGAGCAGTAAAATAACTGTTGCTGAGAAAATTATGATACTGGATRCAGGAAGTTACAGATACCAAAAATAAGACGCAGACAAGCAGTTGGCAAGAAAGGAGGGGGAGAGGGGAAGAAAAATAGAAAAYAAACAGAAAACATACAAAATAAAATTGTATCTGTTTATAGCTGTGCACCCGGTGACTCCATTTTAACCTGGTGTAGTAGTTTTAACCTGGAATCCCAGCTCCGAGAGAAAACACTTAAAAATTACAATAAAAACTCTTTTTTGGCTACAAAATCTATTTTGATTAGACTTAGAGGTGAAGTCATTCAGGGAAGAAGCATTAGTTCTCATGAAGATGGGAAGAGCAACATGCAGTCCGTTCGGTCGCGTTTCAAATGCGCCCGTCACATACAAATCTGGACGCTCGTCAGAGACTGCGGGAGCTGAGGGTGTGCCAGGTTTGGAGCTGAACAGGCAAACCAGGCACCTGTAGTCAGGCAAATGCTCTGTCCTTCTGGAAACGGAGCGAGACCTCACTGAGAAGGCAGAAGCTATCAGAAAAGTCAAAAATCAAAAGGCGGGTTGAGGCAGGGAGCAGTCCATAGCTGCAGCAAAATTGAAACTGTGCTGCAAGAAAGTGTTTGTTTTCTGGAAAAGCAGAACTCTGAAGTGTCTGTGCAGAGAGTGGAAAGCAGAAATTCTCCATTGGAGAGTCTGGTACAGACACCAGCTATTGAAACTAAAGTTAAATATGGACTGGGAGTATTTTTTAAATAAAGCACAATAACAAAAAGCACGAGTCTTGAACTGTGCCCTCCATATGAATCTTTCTGAATGCCTGTTTTTTTTTTTTTTAATTAATCTGACTGTCCCAGTTTTGGTATGGAGGGTTGTAGAGTTAATTTTGAAATTAGTAGCATGCACTGTGTATTTACCAAACATATATATCAACAAATACGTATATTAACAAGGGGAGAAAACCTTACCGYGTCAAAATTCAAATTTTAAAGGATTTAGCCTAGCCTTATCAATGTGGTTTCTGCATTTAATGTGAGCTGCACAGGCACATTACTCACAGCACAATCACTGAGCRATTTCTGTATTGCAAATCACAAAAATTATCACTTCACCAGAAATACCACAGCTCATCACAAAGCGACACTAATAGCAGAGCAAACTTCAAACACGCCTGCAGAGATAACCAGATACAGAATTTCAGATGCAGAGGGGACTCCACCACAGAGCTAGCAGTAATGCACAGCAGCTTTTCCTCTTTTTTTTCCAAGCAGGTGACTTTGCCTTTCCAGTCAAAAAAGCTTTTGGAGGCACCAATGTCATGACTAACAGCCTTGTATTTCTAGCAGGATTCTTTCTTGCTCATCAGCAAGTGGCCTCCTGGCTCTTATGCTCATATGTTTATAACAACAGTGTTACCTACAGAAAGTGTCAACACCTGCCAATCCGTAAATCTCCACCCCATTCTCTTCTGGTAAACACATTAAATAAATGCTTTGCGTGTGTGACCATCCTCCTCCTTTTTCAATCAACACATTGTAATCTGTTTTTTCTGGCTAGGTTGAGCGCACCCCTATGCCACTGAGCACAGGGGAATGCTAGGAGAGGACTTACTACCTCCAGCATCTCCCAGGGGTGGGAAGAGGTTCAGGAGATGGCAATTTCTGCCCTTCTCTACTCCYCCAAGCAGCGACTTTGAAACTATGGTGTCTGAACAGCAAACAGGAGCTGTTTACTACTCTTTTTCCACCTTTCAACATTGCTGCTTGCAACAGCAAGGCCTTCAGAGGGGAAAAAAAAGAATAAAGAAAATAAATGAGGGCTTGCAAGAGTTGCTGGGACAGAGGAAGCAGAGGTAGAGAGAAGAAGAAAGGCACAGCCCCTGAGAACAGCCAGCAGAAAAAGATTTCAGGCCTGCCTGAACCCTGCTGCTAAGTTTAATACGAGAACATGGTTCTGATTTTAATAAAGTGCTTGCTAAACGGTATCAGCCCTGGGTATGTTTGAAATATTACTACAAAACACTCATAGTAAATGTATATTCCTTACAAATGGTGTTTTTAACTTGTATTCTTTACACACCAATGACCCCTTTTCTGATTTTATGATAAAAATAGGACTATTTGTGAAAATAATATTTGTAATGAATACATTTATAAGCTTGCTCTTTCCAGATTCTGAATAAGTGGCAAATATAATTTACACATTTTCATGGAAACAAGTTTGAATGGAGACAATCTATTAAGATTTTAATACAAAACTTTGTAAACATACATTATGAACGTGAAAAAGTCTGGGCTTAYGTCAATACCAACCTTCACTATCACAGACTGCCAAACTATTCAAAGTAGTTTAAAGAAACAGAAGACTTGGCAATTGCAACATTTACTATAAATGCAGCTGAAGACCTTTTCTTTTCTCTTTTTTTCTTTTTTTTTGGGGGGGGCAGATTGATTTAATTCCCTGAACCCATCCATACATAGTCCTGAAAGAAACTCAGTAAAATTCCAAGTGGAGGTGACAATCATCCAACTGCTGAGTTGGATATGGAGAGGTTATGAGTCTTCAAGCTGTGACTTTGGTTTGCTTTGCATTAACTCCTCTTGGATCATTCATTTCTTTGTGGACAATTACTCTGTTTGTTTGCTTTCTTTTTTAACTGGTGGTTGAGGACTTAAGTATTTTTAAACTTTAAAAATATTTAAAATTGAACTGAACTTTTTAGCTTTTAGCACAAAGGAAACCCAAAGGAAAACAATGTTTTTTATTGTTGCCCTAGATTTCCTGTTTCAGTGGCTCCAGCTTGGGCTTTTAACACATTATGAAACTGTTGTATTGCACAGTAAACTAAAAATGAAATCACACAATTTGTCAACTGAATTTTTATGCATTTCGTATATCTTTTTTTTTTTTTGGGGGGGGGAATGTCTGTAGGAATCTTTAGTAAAAATGTCAAGTTTTTGATTTTTTTGCAGGGTTCAAAGGGGGATTTATTGTTTGAATCCTTACATCTGACTCTCCTAAAGATTCATCATTAAAAAAAAAAAAATAGGGTTGGTCTTACTATAGCATTTTAGAGACTGTTATTTCTCTCAGGACACAGAAACATGGTAGGTAACTTCCAAAATGAATAAAAGGAGTTACAAACCTTTATTCTAATCTCAGGTCTCCCTCCCCCGCCTTTTTTTTCCCTCGGATGTGCCTGCACCAGCCTCTGTAAGGAAGCCACAGGCTCCGTCCTGCTGCAGAGCCAAGTGCAGATCAGGCAAGGCCTCTTGAAACACTAGAAACAGGTTYGAGTAATAAGGCAAGGGAAGGAGTGTGGCCACATCCACTTGTCTGCATCTGTTTATGGCAAGGAACGTCTCTGCGTGTCGGTTTGGGAATGATTCCTGTTGGGACCTCTATGTGCTCCTGGAACAACAGCAAAATAATAAAAGTTTAACTTYCAGGGAATTGCTTAAAATCTTAAAATATTAAATAGTATTCTTTTGTAGCACTTCCAAAAAGGCTCTCTGACACCTGTATTGAGAATTTTTAATAGAAATTGTGCCTTATGGTAGTAGCCCTACTGACAGTGTTAATAGTCTCAATCTTCTCAAAAGCAGCTTTCCGTTATTACTTTGGCGGTATATGATTTGTATTGGAATTACATATGTGGAATCTGGCAACTTACATAATATTTTGAACCACATCATTAAATCTGTTCCAAAAACACTTAGTTTGAAGGAATGGTTTAAGAGATCATGAATTAAAATTCAGGGAATTTCTTTAGGTAAATAAAAGCTCTTTCAGATGAAAGAACTTTTAAAACTGAACAAAAAGAAAGCTTTTTTTAAAAAACATCTGAAGCAGATGAGTTCTTTAAAAGTGCTGGGGAGGAGCCTGTGGTTTTGGCCCTTACCAAAGGAGGCAAAATTTAGCTCTTGGGAGGGAAGAGGAAGATGAGCAGCACTCTCCAAGATGCCTCTGCTGCCCTGTGTGTGAACAGGAAGAGGCAGACTTGCAAAGTGTGGCTGAGAGGATGACATAAAGAGCAAAATTTCAGATTCATTTGGATTTCAGAGCATTTCTCAAATACAAAGAGTCTGTATAGGAAGAATGACCTTTATCAGGGACTAACCTGCTAGCACAGAACATGAAGCAGGTTGGGAAAAAGCTACAAACTGAGCAGCAGGTGAGAGGAACCTGCTCAGTGTGTTCAGAGAAGTTCAGTGTGTTTCTACCATGAACAAAAGCATAGAAATTCTACATTTTCAAGTGCAGGAGAGGCCAGAGAGTAGAAATAGGAAATAAAAAATAAGCAGAGTACCTTTCAAATGGTAGGTGAAGAAGGAATCAAACCCAGCAAAGACACATACTTCTACACAAATGCTAAAAAATCCAGKGAATAAAATGAGYGTACTTAACAACTAGCCTTTCCTGAAGACGATGACATACTGGATGCATGTGTAGGACATTGCCACACCATGACACAAAATACGTAGAAAGAATAAGAGTAAGCTGGGCTGGTGATGGGGTAGTGAAATTTGTTAGTGAGCTTTTGCCATTGAACTGGAGTAACAAAGGAAGCCCAGACTCCAAGGGCAGSAAATGCCACAGAAATCGTGTTTTGAGCAACCTCCCTGGTGTCTGGGATGCAAGCCTTCATTTGGTCCTCACTAATGTACAGGATCTTGTTTTAGAGTGCAAGCTTACGGCTGCTGTTACTGTGCCTATGTTCAAGATTCCCACAGACTCGGCAAAGGATGAAACATTCGCAGCAGTTGCACCCAGTTTCGAAAGGGGCAACAACACAGAAATGAGAAATCTTGTGAATAAGAAACAAAAAGGAGCAGGTAGGAACAGTAAATTCTTACAGGAACAGCAAATTCTTATAGATAAAGTGGAATTTCCTGAAGGACACCGCAGAAGAAGTACTGCCTCAGCGCGTGCCATCTGCTAAAGCCTTGAGAAAGTGGTGGAAGGAATAGGGCACAGCTAACATCACCTGTAAGGGAAGTTATTGGAGACAAGAAGCTGAAGTCATCTCCAAATGAAGAAAAGAGAAGGAAACTAACAGGTTAGAAGAAACCACAATGAAATGAGCAATAAGAAAGCCTGAAGAGAGACTAGCAAAAGGAAACAAAGCTATTACTAAATTCTTTTCTAAACACGTTGAGACTAAGAAGCCCAGCTGAAYCTGATAGATCAAGTGACTGCAAAGTAAAAGAGAGGAGTGGCAAAATATTTGCAGAGAAGMTAAAAGATTTATTTGCATGAGTTTACTAGAATAAATAAGTGATTCCCATACTTGAACCGTGCATTCTGGGAGAGTCAGTAGAGATCCTGCCTCTGGACAGAGTCTAGAGACTGATTGCACTAACTGTGAAAGATAGTGATCTAAAATATACAGAAYAACAAATCTGCAGGACTGCATGATAATCCAAGGGAAGGTAGGTGAGAAATAGCAGATCTACTAATGGCAGTGCATAACCTTTCTCTCAAACCTTACTCCGTGCCTGCAGACTGGAGGGTGGCAACGTGACAATAATCTCTAAAAAAGACTCCGGAGGGAAAATGGGGGGACAGAATGGCAACCCTAAAAGGCAAAGCAGTAGAAACAGCAACACAGGAGAGAGTTACTGGGCACCTGGATGAATACAATTTGTTTGTGCAGTGTCAACACATCTTCTCTAAAGGTAAAGTTTATCTTCCAGGCCTCTTGAGAGTTTTTTGACAAGGTCAGCAAGCATGTGGCAAGGGTGAGCTGTCTGATACAGCCCACTAGTGATTCCTCAATCAAGATGAAAGCTCCCACAGGGTGAACAAATCAACTGGTACTCCCAAATCAAACTTGCTGTTCACAGTTTTTAGTGATTTGGGGGAGGAAGGTTGTTGTAAAGAAATTCTTTGTACCTTACTCTTAGCATTTCTGAAAAACAAACTGAAATATCTTTTGTCATTACCCACAGCCTACATGAAGCTGGGACTTGAACAAGAACTACCTGTCTGTGACTCAACACTTGCACAACTGAGATAAAATTTGTGGGTGGACAGTGCATACTAATGAGTTTATGGAGCTTCTCTCCGTGCCTAGCACCATTGGGAAAATAGGGAGAGACTATGGGAGAATTGTTGTTGGCTTTTCATCACTGCACAAGTACCACTGGTGAGCTGGCTTCACGCGTGTGGATAAGAATGTGAGGGAGAATTTGGAAGATGAAGATAGTGCAGAACAATGTAGMTCAATTATGACCAAGATCCGCAGGGCTCCGAACGTGCACTAACAAACTTTTGGAAAAAAACTGAATGTTGTTTCTAGGCTATAAAGAACAATTTAGGATTTGGTCACTACAGAGATCACCACGCTGTGTGTGCCCTTGTAGAGATCATCAGTCTTGTCCAAGCTGAACCAGTTCTTGGATTTGATTTCAAAGCCCAGTTTGTTTGCTTTTTTAAACTTCCCAAACATGTTTCAAACCCCATTTGCCTTTCTTCCCTGATGCTGTCAAGAAGTGGGTCTGCTCTTTATAGTATCTTATGGAAGACTTACTTCACAACACTGCATGAGTACTTCTAGCTGTATTTTTTAAATGCAAAAAAGTAGTAATATAGTCACTAAAATAACTACGACTATTATCACTTTTTAAGCCACATATAGATCTGTATTCCCACTATACCAAAAGAAAGCTCAAAATTCTAAGAAAAGGAGAACAAACAAAAGTTGTATTAGTGAAGAAAATACTACTGCATATAAAACTCTAGCTAATGATCTATTTAATTCATGCTTRCTTAAATAATCCTGTTTCTTTAAAGAGTGCATATTTTATATATGCTTATTTTATATAGAGAGCTCATAAAATGTATTTCTGGCTTTTTTCGCAATAATATGCCTGTAGGGCTAAAACATCAGTTGTTACATATTTCCTGTTAAACAGCAGCTTTTCACTCTTTGGTSTACATAACTTTCTAAAGATTCATACATATTTCACGGTGCTTGAATTATTTGGCCATATGGAGCACTCCGGAGCTACATCTACAACAGGCAGTGTTTAAATGCCCCAGCATGAACTTGTGTCCCATATTTAGGTCCCATTGGCATGCACAAACTTCAGACACATCAGAAGTCTCTTTACAGCTGGTGAACCCTGGAAGCACTCAGCTGGTATTGAAATGAATGCATGCAACAAAGTCACAGAGTCACAAAATCACAGACTCACTCAGGTTGGAAGGGACTTCTGGAGCCTGTCTAGTCCAGCCCCCTCCTCAGAGCAAGGTCAACTACTGTGACTAGCTGCGTTTTTAATGTCTCCAAGGATGCAGCCTCCACAGCCTCTCTGGGCAACCCGTTCCAATGTTTGACTACTTTCCCTTTTTTTATGTTTAAAAGGAATTTACTGTATTTCAGTGTGTGCCTGTTGCCTCTTGTCCTGTCACTGGACACTACTCAGAAGAGTCTGGCTCCATCTTGTCTATTCTCTCTCATCAGGTATCTATATACATGGATATGACCYACCCCAAACCTTCTCTTCTCCAGCCTGAACAATCGCAGCTCTCTAAACTTTTCTTTGTGTGTCAACTGTTCCTAGCACTTAATCATCTTCATGGCCCTTTGCTGGACTCACTCCAGTATGTCCATTCCCTTTTGTACTGAGGAGCCTGGAACTGGACAAAGTTCTTCAGATGTGTCTCTCTAGTGCTAGATAGAGGGAAAAGATCACCGCTCTTGACCTGCCAGCAACACGCTCTTACTAATGCAACCCAAGATATTGTCGGCCTTTGCTGCACGAATGCATTGCTGGCTCATGTTCAGCTTGTCTACCAGGACTCCCAGGTCCTTTTCTGCGAAGCTTGTTTCCAGCTGGTTAGTCCCTGGCCTTTACTGGTACATGGAATTATTCCTCTCCAGGCCATTTCCTTTTTTTGAACTTCATGAGATTCCTGTCAGCCAATTTGTCCAGATTGTTGAAGTCCTTCTGAATGGCAACACTTCTGGTTTATCAACCAATCCTCCYAGTTTGATATCATCTGCAAACTTGTTGAGGGTGTGCTCTGTCCCAACCGTCCAGGTCATTGATGAAGATGTTAAACAATATTGGCATCAGCATTGGCCCCTGGGTTACAGCACTACTGACTGGACTCCAGCTGGACTTCGTGCTGCTGGTCACAACTCTTTATCACCACTTCATCAGATTGTCAGTGGGGATGCTATCAAAGCCAATGTCAAAAGTCTTGCTAAAGTCAAGATAAATAATATTCACTTTGTCCACTGAGCTAGTCGTGTCATGGTAAAAGGCTATCAGGTTGGTCAGGCATGATTTCCCCTTCATAGATGCATKCTGACAACTCCCAGTCACCTTCTTGTCCTTAATGTGTTTGGAAATAGTTTACAGCATTATCTGCTCCGTCATCTTCTCATGGATCAAGGTCAGGCTGACGGGTCTGTAGAGCAGGACCTGGAATTTAGGTATCCTTTTTCCCTTGCCCCTAAGTGAGGAACATTACCACTGGACCACAGAGTCCTTCATATTTTCACTGTGGCCTGTTGAACATTTACTTACTTCCAACAGTTAGACTACGCTCCCCTTATGAACTTAGCCTTTGATTCCTGATAATCCAAAGTCTTCAGAAGTACTAAGTGCTAAAATTGCATTAATTCTAACTTTAACTTAGGCATGGATGCTGAATTGCAATTGCAATCCTACATTAAAAGTAGAATGATCTGACCACTAACTTTAGAAGTCAATCCTTATGACAACAATAATCACATTTGTTAAACCTAGCRTTTATCTTTAACCTTTACTCCTACACACTTTTATAGCCATGTGTGGTGCTGAGAGGACATGACTAATACAGTAAAGTAGGAACAAGCAAAAGGGAAGCCAAGAGTCTTGGCTTTAAAAGCAAAAATTGATGGAGATTCCAAATCACAGTGTATTTCAGTCATCTAACAAAACATGCTTAATAGACATGAAAAGAAAGTGCGAACAAACACAAGCATAATGCTACAGATCAGTTTAAATAGCAGTTACCTTCAGTTAGTTTATTTGTATATATAATACCCCCGTGGATTTTGAAAGATTGTTAGTAATCATGTGTCATTTTGCAACTTGCATAGGACTTGCCAGTCATTCTCCCTAGAAGACCCCCCAAAATCATTATTTCCCTGTTTTATAGGTGGGGTACCCAAAGCAAAAAGCAGGTGAGTCGGCCCGTAGTGAGTCAGTAGCAAAGCCAGGCCACCGAGCCTGGACCTCCCCAGCTCCCAGGGTCCGGCTCAAGTCTTTGGGGGGAGCCTGCCACCGAAGAGCACAACAGCAAAACGCACGGCTATTGCTTTTTCTTTGCCCAGCTTTTCTCCGGACCAGAGAAATAAAGTCTAGGAGAATCCTAGACTCAACGACTGACCACTGCTCTGACGTCCTTTGGCTACGTGTTTGCTGCTAGTCCCGTAACTGCCTCAGCAAAGAGCCAGCGCTGCACGGCCATGCGCACCAAATATTCCCCCCGTTGGATTTGCTTGCTTGTTGGTTTTACAAKGGCAGGATTAAAGCAGCCGGACCCACAATCTAAGGCAGCTCATACATTTAGCACCTTACCAACAGGAATCAGGGTTGGGTCCCTCTGGTACTAATTTATTTGAAAATACGTGGATTTTCCCTCTGATCTTGAAAACGTGTGACAATGTATTAAGACTCACATTCTTGGCCGATGCTGGGATGCTTGAGCTTAATGCTCTCCGTCCAAAATGCTGTAAGTGTTCACTTCAAATAAGCGGTTGCAGTTTACATCGGTCGGGGGAGGGAGAGGGGATAGCTGCAGCGTTCTGGAAGTGGCAGAGGTTATTCGCACTTCAGTCCGTCATCCCTGATAGCTGTCAGTACTCACACACACGAGTTAGTTACACCAAAGCAACTAGAGAGCGCTGCAAACAACCAGCAAATGGACACGGTTAGAAAGTTGCTTGTTGGTTGCTACATTGCTTACTGGGGAGTACTTTAGCTAAACTTGTATCACTACCTATGGCATTAAAAACAAGTTAAAAATATGCACAGCCCTGCTATTAATTGCCAAGCAATTCGGCTTTAAACAGTTTACCTAACAATAACGACATTTTTCTCTAACAGTYTGATACTTAGAATGACTACACATTAAATTACGGGGAACAAAAAAAAAGATCAGTTCAGCATCCCACATGATCTATTTATTTAAAACARTAACACATTCTGTTAAATCTCTTTTGGCACTTACTTGCTAACAGCAGATGTCTCTGTGTTGCAACTAACGTATCAAACAGGAAAAGAACTCCAACACGTTAAGCAAATGGTGTAACTTGTTTGTTTCTAAATTTCTTCCCTCTGCCCCCTCATCTTTGTTTTTTGCATGAGGGTATTATTTCTTTTACACCCTTTTTCTGTATCCATTCCATGCTTTAATTATAGCTAAGACTGGCCTCAAGTCAAACACTGAATTGAGCTGGAATTTGGTGTAGTGCCAACATAAAACGTTTCCTTTCTTGTTTCCCTAAAATACCAGCAATGGGGATAAAAATACCTGCACATCCTACATAGCCTCCYCTCTGGCCGGGATGCAGAGGAGCGATTAGCGTGTCCAGGTAGACCGAGATGCAAATCTGCCACAGCAGACCGTGTTGTGCATTATTATTATTATTATGTATTTTTTTCTCTCTGTTTTTACATTAAGTATGTGAATATTTGTCACAGTAGCTTTAGAATAAGGTTTTCTAAGGTCTAAGGTATAATATGTAGCTTTATGCTCCTCTCCTGTCTGTACTTTTGAAAATCCTCCTCTACTCTTTCGTTACGGCAAAGTGAGCAAGAGTCTGACAACCGTCTTTCTTTCGCCCCTATGTTTCCTATCACAATAAATACATAACTTCTACCTAATCCCTAAAGTCATCCATTAATGTTAGGCTTTATTTCAACCTGAGAATTGCTGATGCATCCTGCAAAACTGCAGGGGGAAAGGGAGTCTCAGACTGAACTGTTATCCACCTTAAATTAGGAATTCAGCCATGTATCACGTCTTGTCTCCCCTTTCTGCTAAACACAGCAGCCACAGTGTACATATCTCTTCTCAGAAGAGATCCGAATTACTTCTGATATTTTCTCAGGATGTTTCTTAAGCACATTTCAAATTCAAATTCTTTCTTAGAGGGTTAATTTTTAACCAACTGACTTCTCCAGCTGGTTTTGTTCGAAGTGCCATCACCCTCCTGAATTCAGTCAACATCTATCAGAAACAAAGACGCAAAACAAAACACGTTATGCTTCAGAATTCTCCTTTAAAGTTTTGGCCTCTTGTCAGAAAATTTTGTTATTGTCTATGTGAGCTTTATTTTTCTTTCCCTGGGCAGTAGTTAATATGAATTAAAAGAATCAGTGCTTTAACAAGCGATCATAAAAATAATAAACACTAGTACTAACATAGCGCTGTGCGGCTTAGATTAAGCGCTGCATCTGTTTTGGGTGTTCTTGTGTTTGGGAACACCCTCGGAGGCAGCCTCGCTGGAGCTCCAGCTCATTTTGGCTTCCCCATGAACATTCCCCRTCTCCAGAGAGGACTGCGTGGCTATGCCAGGGCTCTGGAGAGCTTCCCTCGGCRCTCAGGTTTGGCAGGACGCATGGATCTCTGCATGCAGGACTGCCCCACCTCRTCGATACAGCCTGCGGAGAAAGAGCAGAAAGGTGGGTGGCAGAGCAACGCTTGGCCCAGAAAGGTGAGGAATGTCCTTTCTCACAGCTTATGGCTTTACTTTGAGTGTCGTGGGCTGCGCAGTCTAGCCAGCTGCTGTTGATCCAGATCTAGCCACTGATATACTTCAGCAGGACCACGTGAAGCTAGGAACATAAACTTGTAAATTACCAAAATCAGTCAGTTCTATCTTYGTTTTTGAACCAGGCAGTCTGCTGGCGCAGGAAGTTGCTGTTTTCACTATTAATGTTCCCCAAGAGGAAGCATTACGGAGACCTGTCCTTCAAAGTGCTGAGCAGCCCAAACRAGTCGATCATCAGGCTTCCCATCACCTGAGTCTGTGACTTCGCTGTGGAGAAAGACAAAGAGAGCAAAAGCAAGAGTAAGCTTTTTTGCATGCATCCTTTCATTCTTTTACCCTTCGTGTACTGATTCTGGGCATTCACTTGATTATATCATTGACTTTTAAGGAAGTGTCTTCTTCTATCCTGGACCTGGATTTTTAGGTACATAGGGCAGATTATGTCCCACTGGTATGATACATGTGSGCTCAGTTTCTGTCGTTCCATGATTCAGTCATACTCATTTCAGAATTGGCTATTTCTATCCCGAGGCAGACCACAAATTTAACTAGAGGTGTTTTCCTTATCCCAATCGCACGGAATTTGTGGCCACAGAGACCCTAAACCTGGCTGTTGAACACTTGTGTGGGCTAGAAAGGTTGGGAAAGAAGCTGATAATGCATCAGCAGTCACACACACGCACCACACACACACACTGTTTTCAGATCAGGATTGTCGGATCAGAATCAGACTGAGCTGCAAGAGACATCCAGCAGTGTTTKAAATCTATTCCCCAGCAGTGGCAGTGGATTGATTTGTTTATTTCTAAATCACAGTTATCAAATTTAGCGGTGCACACTGCTACTGAGAGTGATCCTACCACTTTTGTTGACTGCTTATTGTTCTGTCTAGCTATTCCTACGGTTAAAACATTTTCCCTGCTGTGGTTTCAGTCAGCTACTTCTTGTTCTAGTCTCCCCAGCTAACAAGAAGAACTGATCTGTTCCCCTTACACTACTGCTTTCAGCAGATCTTCCCTTCTTCTTTCCCTTCCTCTGGCTTGGCTTTGTGCTGGACCAGAGCAAGTAGGCAAGCCTCCTTAAGGACAACAGAAACATTCTTTTTATCAGGCAAAGAGCAAGTTCGTCTGCAAACTGCCACAGTTAGAATCCAGCTCATCATCGCAGAGTAGATTCTGGGAGCCCATGGGAGGATGGATGATGCAAGACCGGATAGAGAAACAAGCCCAAGTTGCCTTTCCTTCCTTCTTCCAAAATTACCTGGACAGACATGTGGTGCTGGTGGTCCAGAAGTGCCAGGTTCATCCATGCAAGTGCTCCAGGAGCACGCAGTGATAGAGCCAACACTTCAACTGCCTTCCTGGGTGTAGCGTGGGGGGAACAGCCAGTCTGCTATTTTTACTATAGTTATTTAAAAGATTAAGGCAGCTGTTTTTGTAGGTATTTTATTCATCTGYTCTTTCCAGAGGGAAAGCCTCCAGGAGCTGCTTTGATGCATCTTCATGTTTAAGGTACCTCATAGCTTTTAGACCTGCAGTGTGCCCCATATGGACAACTCCGTCTTCAAAATCTGCTTTTGCRACATTTTTTTTCAAATAATTCATTTTGCTTCTGAACATTGTTTTTATCTCACAGGACTAAAAGAACACAATATGAGGTGACAGATATTAACTTCTTACAATTTAGGAAATACTTCTGATGTTATTAACTTTTGAACACTAGAAAATGCAATGCTGAGCTTGTGTAAGCATTTAGGTAGGTGTCAGGTTTCAGATAAATAACAGGTAAGTGCACTATAAGTGGGAGCAACTTCACCGAAAAAAAACTCCAAACACTACAAATAAAGCAGAATTGTGTGTCAGCTGTGCTAGGGCCATATCAAATTAGCTTTGAATATTCTTTTACTTTATACTAAACGTTTATGTACTCCATCTTACTGGCAACATCCGACGTTAGGGGTTGTGCTTACATACCTGACCRACCCTGAAAGCGTCCGGCTCTGGGACGCGGTCCCAAAGCGAGCGTTAGTGAAGCCACGCAGCCCAAAGCTGCTGACCAGAGAGAGTCTGTCTTTCCTTCAGCTTTCAYCCCCTCTGTGCAAGCTCGCGCTTGGCTGCCAGCGAGGGCTTTCCAGGCRCTTCTCACCCAACCGCACGCAAAGTTAACTGCAAGAGGAAATGACAAGGCAGCTTTAGTCAGTTATTGCCAGGTTCAAAGGCCTAAGATCAGAGTTCGTAACGGTAACCTGCATAAATAGGCTCGGAGTTACCTATCTGATGGGATAATTTTTAGTATTCATTAAAAAAGGAATGCAGAAAAATTGTGGAGAAGTTTYTGTGYAGCATGAAAGGAACCTTTCAGTTTCTTCAGACAAACATCCATTTATAAGAATCTGAAAAGATACAGGCATAATTTTGATTTTCAGAYGACTGTGTAAGCACAGTCAGAGACRCATGATTTTGTCACAGCTATTTTATTCTACCTGTTACTTCAGCTGTTGGGGATGGCCTTAAAGTACCTAGTGAGCAGAGACCACGAGCAGAGAGCAGGTTGTTCATTAGACCTTGGGGTGCCTGACCCACAGAAAGCAGCTGGCGTATTTTCCTGCGCTCACATGCAGAGGAGGGGAACTGACAGCCCGTTGTGCACTTCCAGGCTTACCTTGTAGCTACAAGTTCAGCTAGTGTTTCACTAAGACTGCGCTTTGGAGCGTTTATTACCACAGTGGAGATTTATTGTGCAGGTTGAGGTTGCGTGTTTGAAAAAGGCTTAGAATTTGCTGCAATAGCAGCAGCTCAAAGAACAAAAATAAGCATTTTTCACAACAAYAAAGGAAAATAGTAGCAGAAGGATTCCTGCTATTATCTAGCTGTGCTCTTTTGGATATGATTGCAGTTCGGAACTGATTTACTGGTTATAAATTACCATGGTTTTGCTTGTAAGCACTCCAGCACACTGGGTCCAGTATACTTCCTTAAACAATTCCAGTTGCTTCATCACAGAAGGATCAGGAAAGGATAGAAAAGCTGCAGTGTAAGGAAATAAGATCATAAAAAGTAGGACTCCAAAGTGAGGCTTTGCCACACAGTGTTTGTCGATGCCTTTTTTTTATGGTTAAGCTTCTAAGATCAGAATCCAGATCACAGTCAATTTCTGYGTAAAGGTAAAGGATATAGAAAGGGATCAGCAAATCCTAAGGTCTGAGCTCCTTACGGAATTAATTGAGGAAAAGAAAAAAAAAAATCTGCTTTCAGCAGTGTAGTAAGTATTTATGCAATGGATTTTAAAAAATCTAATGTTTTTTTCTCTGTGTCTTCATTTTCCTTTTTCCATGTAACAGGTTTATTAAGTAAATGCCTGCACTGAAACAGTCAAGAAATAAAGCATTAAAACAAAATGCATTAACAATAAAGGGAGCTGGCTGGAACATGTGCAGTGAATTACCCTTCCATCAAAATATGAGTTGATCAGAACCAAAACAAATCACAATGACACGTGTACTTACTTATTTAACGCTCAGGAACCCAGGTGGATTTTCCCATCACTCAAACAGAACAAAAATTACTCATCGACTAGAAGACTTGAATTATCCCCTTCTAACTGAGTATTTTAATGCATTCTGTGTTTTAGAGCCATTTACATGCCATTATAATATAGAACGAGAATGACTTCTGAGACTCAAAAAGTTATCATGAAACAGCCTTGTAATGTTGTGGTCGTCTTTAAGAAGCAACACTGATATTTGCAGAGCCCTGCATCTTGGGAGTTTTGCTACTCATTTAATTCAGCCTCAGAGCCGTCAGCAGCACATCCCTGTGATTCTTTCTCTTCGCAGACACTTAATATTGTCAGCTGTGTGCCACTACCATCTACTGGCCACACTGAGACTGACTGCGTTTCCAAGCACAGAGCTCAGTGTTGATTCACACCGTTTTAAAATAGCGTAATGCCGGTGAATTTTCTCCAGACAGTTACTACACATAGAGGCTGCATTAGGTTTRAGAGATCAGGCCAGGCCCAATATTGCTCTGATTGCCAAAGGAAATGACATTCCAGCTCCGGAAGAGGCCCCTCTCTTCCTGGAGCTGAGGATTTAGAAACCGGTTGCTGAACATGTACAGCTTTTAACCGAAAATTTCTCACTATATATATGCAGCCTGGAGGAAGGGTATGCCATGGATTTCATTTCAGTGGGTTTACTCTTACTGGAAAGTGAGGATGCTTGTTACCACACTAAGGGAGGGGCAACAAGATGGAAGGAAAAAATAGGGGGCTAAATTAAGTGCCATTTGTGCCCTGGTGCCCTGGGAACAGGGTAGGAGAGCCAGGATACTCTCCAGAAAGCCTCACCCAGTGTGCAAAATCCTTCTCCTTCCTTACACTCCTGCAAACTATGTTGCACAGGTTTAAAAGCAGCCCCACAGCCACCATATATTTGTAGCCGTTAAATGTGAGTGTGCCGGAGGCAGAGGAAGAGGAAAAGGGAGGAGGATCCCTGAGCAAAGGAGGACAGTGCGGCACCCAGCAGAGGCCCCGATGGAGCTTAGGTGCCCGCTCACAGCTCTGAGCCACAACCCTTCCCTCTGCGCTGTCCTGCTTGCACGTTCCCCTCGCGCGCCCCATAAAGCCGGGACGCGAACGCTGAGCCGGGCATCCGTCTCCCTCAGAGGTGCAGCAGAGCTCTAATGGGGCCAACAGATGTGTTCTCCCCTGCAACATAGTCTGCAAATGTAAGAACGTGTTTTTTTTTTTTTTTTTTTTTTTTTTTTTTTCCACAAATCATAATTTGTGGGAGACCAAGTCTTGCCATACGCTGACCTGAATTTATCTAATCTCTAGCTGGGATACCTCTTCCTCCCCAAAGCAAGCAAGGGGTATGAAAATATCTAATACTTCCTTCTCGCTTAGTGATTCAAAGGCACCAGCATGGCCCGGGAAAACGCAACATTCATCTGCTTGCTCTTGCTCTGGTGAACCCRGTTCTTGGACACAGCAAACACTTCGCTGCAGCAATGGAAGCTTCCACACTGCCATCAGCGTTTTTCCACCTTACTCGCAGCAGCAGTGAACGGGGCCCCAGGCAACACAGCCTCTACAGCCCGGCAGGGAAATTCCTGAAGCCCCTAACTCACGTAACGCTGCCTCTCTCCTAAGGCTGCAGGGAACAGGCAATAGCCTGGGAGAGTCCTCGTGCATCACCGACCCGCTCCCACGTGTTGTCTTTGCTCCCTGCCCCCTCCTCCCGGCACCGCTCGCACCAGTCCCAGGGCACGCGTCCCCTCATCCGCACCCAGGGATCGCCAGCCCCATGGCACTGGGAATGGGCTGCRGCTCCGCACCTGCCTGCACCCGCTGGCCGGGTGGTCGGAGCGGAGGCCGGGGCAGCAGGGTAAAGCTCGGAGCAGCCAGCCCCGCTGCAAAGCCCGGGAACTGCTGTCACGGGGGAGGCACCAAAGCCTGGCAGCTAACGACAGCTGGGCAAAGACTCAGAAAAACTGCAGCACCAAAAGTTACTAGCCACACTTTAATTTTCCAGTTGAAATAATACAGTGAACCTCACTGCCACTATCATCAAGGTCGGTATGAAAATACATTCACCAAATTCTCAGATTAGGAATAGGACAGGAGACCTGTGAGTGAGGGAAATTGAAAGGAATGGTAATAAAAATTCAGAACAAGGAATAAAAAATAATCAATGATTACATTCTTGTAATATCTGCAATTATAAAAGTTAAGTGATGAAAGATTTTAAAATATTCCCTCCCAACTATTGCAAAGTCTGATGAAAATACTGCTTCAACTATTTTCCCGTAACATAATATCATTTACATCAGAGTTAATGTTAGCCAATAATCACTATTTCAAGGGTAGGATTACTTTTTATATAAATGCCCTTCAAATATATTAAATGATTGTAATACAGCTCAAAGGAAATTGATAAAATGTCTATGTGATGTTTTGTGAAAAAATACACACCTTCATTTACAGAATGAAAATCTGACAAAGTATGCATAACTCAGTAACAGCACCATAGCCTGACAAATACATGTCCTCAGAGTTTACTCTCTTAAACAGAAAACATCCTGCAACTCACTCTACTTACTGAAAAAGGCAGCATTCACACTTGTCAGTGATGATTTGATGAAAGGAAATACGTTGGTTTAAGCTCCTCCAACTGTTGTTTAAGTAGGGGGAATCTTCATGAGGAAAGGAGAGAGGATGACAAGCTATCATAGTTCATGTATATAAACAGCAGATGATCTGAAAATCATGATGATGATAAAAAGCTACAATCCACAAAGTCTAACAGAGGACTTTGCATACAGCCCCAGATAAAGCTAGAGGCTTAAGACCAAACTTTGAAAACATTACTGGAGATGAATGTATGGGGGGGGTCAAACCACTACAGAAAATATATACAGAAAAGCTATGTATATTTTATATGATGGAAGACATCAGATTAAGAACTTATAATAGCTACATCCATGAAAGTTATTGAAAACAGCAAGTTCAAAATTATACTGGGATCAAAATTCTCCATAGCCTTTTTGACAACATTTTAACTTCTGTAAACCAGCACAGAAATACACTAAGTACTCTTAAAAATAATAATAATAGAATTTAATCTTATGCATAATTATGACATGAAAAGGCAATTTTTCCAATGTTTCTAAAATTAGCCAATCTACACAGTCATGTGAAATGTAACCAAAAGCAAGTCATACATTCCTGTGTATAAATACTATACAAGAAATTTCAGTTGGCCTTGCCTGCTAGCTTAATTGTCACAAATGCACCTTCATTTTCACACTCTTGCAAAGTTGTAAGAATGAGTAATCTTAAAACAAACAAACAGAAAGCCCTGCAATAAACACAGCCCTTCACAGCAGCTTTTAGAGATGACTGAAGGGATAATTATTCCCTTCTGAGGTAAGTATTCATTAATGACACTTTGTTTTTCTGTGCTGCAATAAAAAACTCAGAATCCCAAAGAACTTTTCAGATGTTTTCAAGAACGTGGCTGGAGGACTGCTTAGAGAGGTGGGAGTCCCACACAGAGAATAAGTGTTTCTGTCCTAGACCACTGTCATTGAGGTAATGCAGAGACCTGAACCAGGATCTTTCACAACCATCAGCCTAAAGAACAAATTTTCAGTGAAATTTCACAGAAAAAATATTCCAGTATATTTCTCAGATGAAAGACCCCTCCACTAGCACCTTAGTACGACCATGGAAAGTGAAGAATTTCCATTTGGTCTTCTGTTAAACTCAATTATTGCACTCTGACTAGAGAGATAACCACCCTTTGGGACTGCGAATGCAGCTCTCCCACCTATCTTCCTTAACTTTTGAAAGCAGGGGTTCAAGTGTACCTTAATGTACATGTACATTAATACTGCCTGCAGAAATATTGTAGGTGGACAATAAAGCAATTTATTGCCACAACTTCGGCAACGTTTAAAATAATACTTTTCTTCAACTAGATATGGACTAAAACTGCGATTAGAAGTAGTTGATGGGATTTAATTTCTGAAAACAAACTAGGCAAGAGATCTCATAGTTGAATCTTTAACAGGACACTGGAAGCATCTCCAGTGAATATACTAACTTTGGAATGACAAAGTCCATGTGCCATTATACCTCTTGACTAATTTATTTTATAACACCATGTAGGGATAATGAACCAAATTAGGTAAACTCTGGAACTCCCAAATCAGAAGTGACTTCATCTCTCTACAAGCTTGGAAAACCACCTGGCAATATTCCACTGTCTGAAAAAATAACTTTGTTCTTTTTACAGAAGGAGTAGGTGTTAAGAAAAAACTATCCCATAATCCCTGGGAGATGTTTCAGGGTTCCTAAATTCATGGCCAAATTTTAAATGCTGGCTCACAAACAAATTCTGTGATGTGTAAAAACAAAACACCAGAGCCCAAACATTCCCAAAGGAAAAAGTTAGAAGAAAATGCCAGCTGCCCTGAGGCCTTGGACACGATTGCCTCATGTTAGCAGTTCCAGGCTGCACGGCAATGGAGCAGCCAAAGCTCCTGGCTTTTCCCTGCGAAACCAATCTCTCCATGACTCCCCAGTGCATCYTCACTTAATTCTGCCACAGAGCACAAGGGTCCAGGCTGGTTTCCACAAGCCTAAGCCTGAACTACTGCCACTAGTGCAAGATGACCCATCCACCTCTGGCAGGACAGGATCGAGTCCAGCATGCTCAACATCTGCAGAACAAGAATTAGGCAACCTCCTGTTTTTTTCCATCACAGCAGACACTGGTAGTCCCTGTGGAGGTTTCCCAGGGAGCACACGCTCCCTAGGACACTGGAGAGCGCAGTGCAGACTGGCGACCACTGAGGACACTTGGAATGGTGCTAGTTTGAGGCTTCTGGTTCTCCGCTCCTCTCTGCCCACTGTGCACCTTGAAAAGTTTCAGAAATGTGGCTGCACAGAGTTCACTAGGAGGGAAAGAGCAGGTGGCTGTTACTTCTCCCCACTCACCACTGTTTGGCAGCATTTAACCATTTTCATTGTCTTCCTTTGTCAGCTTGCCTGCGACCCAAAACCCTGAGAGGATGAGCTGCTCCTAGATTGTGTCTGGCTCAAAAAATGTACTGTAGAGTTCGGTGTTTAATATGGAAGAGGTGATTGCCTGGTACTTCTGAACAATTAATTGTTCTCGTTTCTCTCAAAATCAGAAATGAGAATGCTTTCTTCCAAAGCAGGAACATCAGCATTAATCTGTGGAAAATAGGCATTTCTGACCCACAGTATCCTACTGAAGAGCCTATTATTCTGTTTATAAAGGCACCACAAAAAAGTGGAAATGGCAGCCAGCATCACCAATGTTACTATAACAGCTACAGCTGCAAGCCCACGGTGTGAAGCTGAAAGATAAAGACAGAAATTTTTATTAAACAACATAGAAAAAATCTTATTACTCTTTATATATACCCTATTTTAAATTACAAGTTTAGCAGTGAAAAGTTATCTCACAAAGTATTAACTCAAAATGAGTTATTACTCATTATAAAAAATTAAGAAAGTACCAGAGGGAACTTACATTTTTCAGAGGAAACTGCTGCATCAATATCTGAAATGGAATACAGAATTGTCATAAAATTATCCATGGAATTAAGAGAATTTAAGATGTATATATTCTTTGTAAAATTGATACTCAGAAGATAATCTACATAAAAAACACACAAGAGCAGCCTATTCTTTGTTTAATCTTTCTCAAATCAATAGGATTACAACAGGCCAAGTTAAAAATGACTTACTCTGTCACCCAAAATTCCTTAMATTTAGTGGAACATATTAACTTACATTTTTGCAAGGATGGACAGCAGTATTTATGCACTTTAAAAAAGTGTAAGTGCATGAGCAGAACTGCGCAGAGGCAGATTACGTCTAACTATAAAGTCCAACAGTGACTTTGGCATTTTGGGTGGGCTCTCAAAATACTCCAACTCTTTCACAGGCACATATTCCTAGTGGCCAGGTCTATGCAACTCCCCAGGTCTGTGCCTGAATGTACTGCRGGGTCTACTGAGGCTGCTCTGACTTTCTCTAGTGGCTCACAGATGCAAGAGAAAAGTCTATGGTGGTCTTCTATAATGAAAAGGCTGCCAGATTCCTCAAAACAAGATTACCCTGGCTGGTCTGTGGATCCAGCAGTTCTCAGCAGTGCTGGGGAGGTTTATGCAACATCATAAACTGCCCACAATCTTCAGGCAAAATCAGTGATGAACTGTAGCCTTTGGAATTGGTTTGTTTTTAAAGGTATTTTTTCTAACACAAAGGGACAGAATTATTCAAATGAAAGCTAGGAGAAAGTAAGAGAACAACAGCAAATACGTGAAACATTGATTAAAAAGAAAAAACTGCCTTCTTTTCTAGAAACACATACCTGCATCCATTTTACATACAAATCCCTTTTTCTCTCTGCATGGAGATAATTGCCATACTCCATCCATGGTCCTCAGGCTGATACAGAAATTCCCTTTGAGATGGTCAAACTCAGGCTCCCTGATGCCCCAGTTGGAGTAATTTAAAGGAGAACCATCAAACCAGGATACTGTTTCATCTAAAGGGAGAAGTGATAAATCATAAAATACCATACTGTTTTAGTAAGTATCTGTTTCAGCTGGCCCTACCGTAGCAAAGAAAATATTTTATTAAAGGAATGCCAGGATTTTGTCTGCTTGGCCACTAATTTCCATCTTCTTCAAGGACTTAAAAACATATTACAGAGCTGACACAGAAAGCAGCTTGTACTGCTTCTTGAAGAAAAAATAAAGGTATTCACATACATGCACATACTGTGCATTCAGCTTATTAAAAAAATGTAATAATTAGAGAAAGCTTGGCTATTTTTACTATATTGTAAAGGTAATAAGCAGTGGAAAGAAACACCAAAAGATAACAGTGCTTTGGAACATGGTTACCAGCATTAAAATAAAAACAAAATAAAACAAAACAGATTCTTATATTCCGTTCTCTTCTACCCAAAACTTACTGTCTGTAACAAGCAGAATGTTCAGCCAAACCATTTGCACAGAATAACCAAAACTATGCAATTCTTCCAGAATAAAGGCATTTTCATCTTCATCTTGAATAGTTAAAAGATTAGATCCTACAAGTTAAATACAGAATACATTTTCAATTAATCTATGTCAAAAAATATAACATTAGATTTYAAAAATCTAATGTTAAGAACCTTAATTCAAAAGCTTAACAATTCTACTTATGCTTTCTAACATTTTAAATTTGCAATTAATGTGAATATGTTCATATAAAACTGTTCTCACATGACTTTAAAACAAGTTTGAAGGAAAAAAAATGTGTTTTATGTGTTATTCCAGAAATGAATATTTTCACATAGACAGGAACTACGTTGTACTAGTCTCCAATTTCTTACTTGGCTTATTAGTTCTACCACCAWTACCTTGAACTGGAGAAAAAACAAGCCACAAATTCTATCATTTTAAAAAAATAACATTTTTCTAGCTAACAAGAAAAGATGACATTTTATACCTAGAAAATAAATACTTACCTTGATTCTTGCAAACTTCATATGCTGTATCAAAACTTGTGCCCTGCAGAACTGTGGAAAAGCTGTAGCAATTGTTTTTGAATTTGATCCAAGGAACAGTTTTTTCTGAACATAAGCCTTTATAGTCAGTGAGTTTCTTTTCTGTGACAGAAATCACAGCACAGCTTTATTGGCATAACAAGATACACATTAATATAACATTCCACACATTGTTTTGGGATAATGTTAATAAGCATGTTACTGCATTACGTCTTTATATCCTCTTTTGAAAGTCAATACCTAGGGGTTGTGTATATTGTATTTAGAACAGCAAAACCTGCATTGCTGGCCAAAAAGCTTGCAGGGTTTTAGCAGTACTATCAGGACAATCTAACAAATACTGATATGCACAGAGAGTTATAATAGGGTAGGGCATATCAGAATATTTCTGAAARGCCCAATGTCTCCGGGGGTTGAGGATTTCCAAGGTCTGTGGAGCTTCTCTCCACTAAGCCACAAAGATGAGTTAATGATGAGCACCGCAGCACACTGCAGAGTTTCCCACTGGGTAGAGTAAGACTGAGCCTCTCCAGCCTGCACAGCACTGCAGTGAGGAGTCCCTGTAATGCAGGTCAACTTGCTACAAGCTCRCCTTGCAATACTCATCTTCACTTTTTGGTAGTGTTGTATTTTCCAAGTACATTACCTACGGTCTTAAAGATATCCTCCTCTGTTAGAAAACATTGTCTTCAAATATTAGATAAGCCTTAAGCAACACATGATTACATTATTAGACAAACAAATTAGAAAATTAGAGTCAGCTGCTATTACAAAATCCATGTTAGAGAGTAATTTTTTATCTTGAAGCATTCCAATCAGCTTTCTTCTCAACAGATTTGAAAACTGTAATAAGCTACATCCTGAGTGGCTGGTAATCAATACTACCAACCARGAAGTATTTTCAGAACTTGATGCTGCTAAAGATGCTGTGCAATCCTGGATTGAATGAAATTTCAGAATTGAATCTGGCATCAAATGAAGTCCTGGTAATTGATAGAGGACTGCAGGAAAGAAGTAGTATTTTAGGATGCAGAAAAATATTCTCTCCTTTACAAAAAAGGCTGCAAAAAAATTTTTTTATGTGCAAGCAGTGAACACTGGACTCTAATTTTTCACTTTGCTCTAAATGCTCACCTTCTCCCACCTCCGCAGGTAACTGCAGCAAATATACAGTTCCCTTGGAGCTAGGTTATTAACAGTTAATATTTTTCAYATATAATACAGTTTTCATTGAATAATCAGAATAGTAAATTTCCTGTGTTTTTTTCCTGTTATGAAAATTCTCTGTCCATTTTCTTACAGATTGGACCCGATTTCCAGTATTTTATGGGGGAAAAAAAACATTTCACAAATATGGGATATAGTAAGGAAATGCCAATCGTATTTTTCAAGGAAAATATTTTTCTTTTTTGATTAAAACCATCATTGTTGCTTAGCCTCAGATCAATTCATTTCRTTTCATATACTTCCACTTCAACAGACGCATTTGGAGCTGCAAAAAAATTAATATAAAACTTAACTCTGACTTACTAGGTGGCACATGGCAAACTGCTCCTTGCAGAACTCGTTCACAGTTAGCACTTTTCCAGTGCCCCAAAGAATCAATATAAACACAGCTGCCAAACGCCTGGGACTCATCATCTTCCCAGAAGGTAAACAAAGACTTAGTCCCATCCGACCATTCAAAGTTAAGCCCATTCTGCCAAAACAAATTTAAGATTATTTCTTTGATATGTTCAGCCTTATATAAGCAATGCCTCTTCTTCTGATGTTGTCCTCACCAGATGGAACACAACTTCTTTTATCTCTTCTAAAGCTGKGCAACAAAAAATAAAAGATATAGCCAGCTCTTCAAGGATCTTCACAACTTATTTCTGGGAGACCACAAACTACATCTAAACTGTTATTTTAAGGAATAGACTATTCAGTTCACAGAGCCACAAAAATGAAAACAAGTAATTTTAATGAGAAGCTATAGATTTTTTTGTGTGTTTTTTAAAAATGTTTTCTATGTCTTTTAGTTTTCAGTTCTCATTGTATTACATATTTCCAAGACCAAACTCTCTCTCATAAAACTTATATATCATGTTGCAAGAAAAAACAGTTAGGCCACAAGGGTTTGGGGGTTTCATTTCTTGAACCCAGCTGTTAGAGACTTCAAATGAATGAAATCAAATACTGAAAAAAGTCATTTAGAGAGTCGTATTCACAGATACAGAATCCATTACGTACATCTGAGGTAAAGAGCCCGATCCAGTGGTTGTACCCCAGTCGATTCACAATGACCRTAAGGAAAGCCTGGTGATACTGGTCTGTGATGCTGACCAACTCAGCTCCATTTGCCATGCAGGTTTTTAAAGCTGCATACCACGTAAAATTCCCACGTAGCAGTTTATAAGTTTTGTTTCCATATTCTAAAGTATCTGGCATAGGGTACATTTCAGATGCATTTACGATATGTCTAGATGTGTCTGTGATAAATAGAGAGAAAGGAATTTTTTTTAAACAGACAACAAAGCAGAACAGTTCCCAAAGCATCAGTATTGTCCTTAAAAATGAATGTAAAAATTGCAAACTCTTTAGTTTCTGTGAGGAACTGTGAAAAAAAGAGAGAGAGAGAGAGAAAAGACTAGTAGAACAGTATCTGAAATYCCGCCACAGTACAGAACTGGTCATAGGAGTGAATGAGTTTAATGTATACCAAAAAAGAAAACCTGGATGGAATTAGTTCCACTTACTTGATCTTTAAAGGCCAGTAAGAAATCACATGGGATCTGGGCGTAACCCAAATGTCTAATAGCAGTGTGCTTCCGAGTGCTCGTAACCCYGATACCTTGCATTTAATCTAGATCAGTCCTTTTTTAAAGGGTTATTTTAAATCCTTTTCAAGATCAGCTTACAGCATGACAAAGCCTCACAAATAATCGTGCTGGCACAACTGAGGGGATGACGATACCGGCTCATAGTAGAAATAAGTGGCTGGGAACATTTTTAGCTCATCTTTGATATCTGYGAACCAATGCTGGGAAGAAGATCATCGCACTGCCACTTACAGAAATGCCCTGTGCATAGAGAATTCAATCTCTTTATTATAAAAAAACAAAATTGTAAAAAACAAAACAAAACAAAAAACAGAAGAAAAAGCAAACTTTTTAGATTTAAGAAACAGAGAGAGGGAAAGAGTCTCTTCCATGAGACTCATGGAGATAGAGAACATCTCTGCCCCACCTCAGTCTGTGATGCTGCTAGGCTCCCATTTTTATAGGAGATAGGAGGAAAATGGCATTGCTAACATGCACAAAGTTTGACTGTATACTTTCAAAGACTTAAAATAGGCAGTGCCTTACTTTTAATCCCCTTTGTCAGTCTAGATTAATTATTTCTGTCTGTAAAACTTCACTGTGATTACAAAAAAAAGCAGTTGCTTTGCTAACTCRGTTCCATTTATGGCTAAGATGAGATGAGTGTTAATAAGCACCTTATCATATTAAATAATTTCTTTTTTGTAATTCACAGCTCATTTACAATTTAGAAATTGCTAAGCAAGAAAAGGTTCTGTCCCTAAGCTAGCAGAGGTATTACACACGTGCCACCCCCTAAAGAAAACCCTAGAAGGAGTATACACAGTGAAATGTTCACACAATCCAGACCCAAGCATCACTAACACATTAGAGCACAAGTTAGATCTGTTGGCTTCATTTTAATCTCCTACAGAAAGTAATTTGACAAAAGAGAGGCAGGGTGTGGACAGAATGGCAGAAGCAAAGCCCTGTCTCATCTTTTCCAGAAGTCTGGACATTTGAGCCAATTTAGCAGTTTGCTACTGCCAGCAAGAGGTTGCCTCACTCCTCCCTCGCTTCTCTTCTTCCAGCTGCATATTGCTACACATCGCTCCAGCGCTCGCCTGCCCCTGCACTCAGCCAATGCATTCCGCAAACACAGTGGAAAATGAAATCAGACTGAAAARAAGAAAAAAAAAGAAAGAAAAAAGACGTCTTCCCTGTCAAGAGTCCTGGACACTCAGCCCTGGTGGTTSTGTTGCACTGAAACTCTGCACCACACGCAGCACCGTTTGCAGCAGGTGGAGGCCCCTGCCATCACTGCAACCCGGCAGCTCTTGTCCCTCCTGTGCTGCCTTGTAAAGCCTCTGCCATCCACGTGAAGCAGCAGCAAGAGGTCAAAACGTGAACGTTTCGGATGAAAGCAAAGTACAGCTGGGAAATGCATGTGTATACTAATCCTACACTATGTGTAGAATTACTCCAGCAATGCCCACAGCCATTCTCATAATAAATGTCAAATACATGCATGTGCGGTTTGTATGAGCCACATGTGAGCATTCCCAAAGCTTATTTGTTTATTCTATTTCTCCGCTCATGCTCTTGCCTCTTAAGCTAACAGCAGGAGTTGATCATCTCTTTAGACACAGAGCTTAACTAAGAGGTGATATATAAAGCTGAGCAGTATAAAATAGCCACATTAAGTACAGTGTCCAAGGACACATCCTTACAGGCTCAAATTACAGTCCTCCCCTCGTTTAAGGGTTAATAATTTGCTGTTGCGCTATTTTGGTAACATGCCATGGCAGTTTCATGCTGGCACAACTGCAGCACCTCTTGGGATGGAGTTAGAAAACTTCCAACACACTCTTGGAAAAGTCAGCGTCTCGCACCAAAGAGGCACCTTTGGAACTGATTTTGAGGAAAAAAAAAAAAAAAAAACAAATCAGCACAAAACAGTGTGTGTTCCCTGCAAAAGCTTTGTGTTTCTGGCAAATGAATATTATGTTAACAGAATTAGAAAAGCGTGAAAAGCCAAACTGCATTTGATTAACCAATCAGTCTAGACTGTTCACAGAAATACTTCTTTTAGAGTCTAATCTGACCTAATTTTGCAAGACCCACAAAAACCAAACCAGGAGATTTTCATTTAAGTTACCCATAGGTTTGTCTTCTGTAATTTTATGCTGTTACTCTGCTTGCCATGATACTCAACATGAAATTTCACCTCCCTTCTTGAATCTAAGATATGCAACAGAAAGCTCAAAGTTAGGAACAAAATTTCTCACCAAAATAATTTTTATAAATTACTTCTGCATCACAGGTAATGATTTATTAAATATTGTAGAGATAGTCTGTCTAACTATCAAAGTAAAACTACCTTAGAAACCTTTTRTGTTCCTGAGTTTACTGATGTTTAAATAATCCTAGATGTAAAGAAAATACATAAAATGAATTAAACATTGTAAGAAAGGAGAACAAAAGCAAAACAAACAACAAATCCTTACCCTGAGTCTTCTGGCAGATAAAACCATAATTTTTCTGACAGTTTTCTAAGTACCATTTTCCCGTAAAATAAAAATTAGGGTTATTTGATACCAGTGTACATAGTGGAACTTGTTCTTGAGTGTTGGCACTGTTATAACGCTGTCTCTGTAATCAACACAGAATGTAATAATAATTTTAAAAGATACTGTCTAAAAACAATGCATAACTGATTAAGAATAGAAATGATTATTACCGTCAATTTAGAAGAATAATTAGCTGAAAATCACTGAACAGTTACAAACATTTAGGTAGAAAAATGAACATTCCCATAAATGCAATTTGAAATAACAACCTCATAATAAAAAAGTCACAAAATTTCACTGAACAAACTACTAACTTGATGTAAAACAACACAATAAACTATGAAATTCATAATCTTATTCCTCGGTCTTGCTCAAAAGCTAGTGTAAGATATGGACCATATAATTTAAACTCTGGCACTTATAAGCAATTGCAAGAGAACATGACTAGAACCACAGACTGAATAAATAAATGTCTAAATAGTGCCTTCTTTTGCAACTGCTAGTTATGCTCATAAATCTGCACCCACAGCTGCTTGAAGTTGCAAAAACTGAGAGAAGACTTAATTGCTGCGACCAGTTAGCCCTTATCTTTGTGGCAAGCATGATTATTACAGATAAAACAACAACTTCTCACTGACCATAAAACTCTGGCAATACTTACATGTACCACTTCAACTGGAGACCAGTTGGAGTATGCTGGAGAATTTTCATTCAGCCATTTTTCATAATCATCACTCTGCAAAGCTATCCAAACACTAGTTTTCCGTCCAAATAGATTCATTGTTATGAAAGCTGGAAAATGAAATCAGGGTAAAATATCAAATATAATTTACTGCTAACCACTTAGGTACAGCTGAAGACTCTCCTAACATACTAGAGCACTGAAAAATGTAATCAGTGACCACTGACAATATATATTTAATAAAAAATAAGAATGCAAGCTGCAGAGCATTTCTGTCTAATTATAAAATGAGTTAAATTGATGAACTTCAGCTGGCTGAGGATCTAGTACATTAACTCATAAGTCCTCCAGAAATTTTCACAGTAGTTTGAACAACATAACCATATAGTTCAGGATACCRTCTCTTTGAAAAAGCCCTTCTAAATTTTAGTTGAAAATAAAACTTCTCAAATAAAGATAGAAGATTATATTCCCTCCATCCTCAAAGTTTTACAAATATATCAAACTAAACTACAGATTTTTATGAATAGGGACCACAAAGATATCTGAATGTGCTCACATTCATTTTTCTAACAGTTCCAGCCCAGATCCTATGTGCTATACTATAGCTCAGATTTTAAGTACTACTAAAGGACAAAAATAGGGCTAATTTTACAATAGTATGATATTGCATTCATAATACAGGAATTTTACAAGGCAAATTGTTAAACAGATGTTCCTTTTGGAATTTTTAATTCATTTGTCACTTCTTTTGGTACAAAGCACAGTACAAATTACAATTAATCCCCAGAAGATACCTACAGTCCAGTCCATATCTGATTCTTTACATTTCGGCAAACTGAGAAACACTTACTAACTTGTTTAAAGCAGTGGAACTACAAACAGGGTCTGAGCCTTCTTTGTTCATAACTCTGTACCTACGATTAAACTCCACTACAGCATCATAATGAAGATGAAATCATATGAAATCAGAAGTATTTTCAAAACACTACCTTGCTCCATTTCATCTTCAAGAGAAGCGAGTGACCCATCATATCGACTGCAGAATGCTTGTGCAGAGTACCAGTTTCTCAGGTGGTCAGGATCCTTTGGAATTTGTATCAAAAAGCACTGTTTCAAAAAATAACAGGCTTATTTTTCCTCCAGTGTAAAAGCTATTTACCAACTACTAAGACTACTGGGTCCACATCARCCAACCAGGACATGCTTTTTCAGCATCTAGTGCTTCCTGCCCAGGTTGCCAAGAAGAACAAGTCTTGAATATCATCAGGTGGACCAGAAAAGACCTGAATTAGTGCCACTCAAACATTTCACATACTTTACTGAAAAGTAAATATTTCATTAATTTCTGTTCTGCAGTGAATCTCTCCTAAATTCTTGGTATCAATATTCAGCTTCTACCAACTAGGCTTGGATTCAAATCAGTTGTTTAAAGGTAAATACCATCTGCCTTAAAGCTGTCCTTGTAGCCATTGCAGTTTAGCATTGGAATAAATTTGGTCACCTCTCCATGCATGTTGCTATTAAGGAATGTATGCATTTAAGAGAAGATTGAAGAAATAATTGCCTTTCAACCTTCAATTGCAAATAGACCTCGGTTTATAATTACCTTTGATGAATCCTATTTGAAACTGCATCTTTAGGAGGATGACAACAGTTAGGGATCCATTTAGTATAAGGAGATGTCAGAGTTATTTTTTTCAGGCTATTAAGGCCTCTTAAAGTTGTCATAAATGGAAAAGAGAACATGGAACAGTCTTTGACAGCAAATGCACAAATACACTTGGATAGATTTGCATATATGAATACTCATTTCCTTGAACTAAAGTAAAATTTTTAACACTGTATTAAAGCAACTTATGTGTGCAAAGCTGCTAAATAACCATAAACCTTTGTATCATAAACCTTTGTATCACTGAGTTACTATTTATATATCTAAGGGCCTACTTTCAACAGAGAAGAAAATCTTCAAATMCTGAACAGTCTTTAAGAAGTCCAATTTCTGTCATAAATATAGAACGCATTTGGAATAATCAAAGAAAAAAATTGTTTTACTTTGAATCCAAAGTGTAACCAGCCTTTGGGACACAGTCCTTGTTGGTTCTGGTCTTTTGGAATCTCTTTCTCTATTTTCCAGGCAAATTTACGTTTACAAATACAGGGAAGAGAAACAGTACAATTTTCATCACCCCAAAGTCCTGTGGAAAAAAGAYTGCAGTTCAACATTGACTTGAGAACTAGAAAGCACTTTTTCTTACCCAGATCAGATAGCATTAAGGCTATGCTTTACTGTCTGAGTAAGACAAGATTCTACATCAAATGCATTTGAACATTTCACATTGCAGTGGATTTGATGGCTGAAGAGGTGGTTATTTTTACCCACAGTTTGATTTTAAGTTCCACCAATTCCTTTACACCAATTCACATAACGTACACCTATATCATCATGTATTTAGAAAAGATATTAATATTATGCAAAAAAAGAAATAAATAGAAAAGATGCCTTCCATGTAAAATGTCTTGACTTCCTTCCACTGAAAATTGTTGGCAAGATCCAAATACTGACATAAAATGCTGACATGCTCGAAAAGAAAATAATTTTTTCCGTGGAAAATAGTGCTATCAAAAATTTATTGACCAGTTCCCATCTGTCAGCCAGCTGATGGGACGAGCCCTTTTAGCTGATGTTAACTATAGTATCTCAACTCAAGCATTTGAAAATCATGAATCAGAACCTCAAGATTATGTACAAAAAAAGAGTTTACATTTTTTCAGTTTTGTCTTTTGATACTGGGATTATAACAGTGCAACTAGATTAAATTTTTTCAGATCTTCTCACAAATACAAAGAAAATTCTTTTTGACATGGAAGCTGAGATTTTTACATTATCATATGACTTACATATCTCAAGAAAACACAGACTGTGAGATAATAAAAATCACTGGAACTGGCAACATTAACTTATTTTAATTATTGTAGCAAAATACAGATCCTAGTGATGATGTAAAGGCTAGCACCATGAGATAACAAAACATGGTACCCCAAATCACTCAGCTAATTGGCTGTAGAATCAGAAATAAGTTAGAGACCTGAGCATTTAAAGTTGTGTGCTGACAGTTTATAACTGTAGGAAAAAATGTTGCTCAGTTTATCTGGCTCATTTGCATATGAGAAAACTGACTGTGAAAACTGGCAATGCATCAACATTTATGCTGTGCCACATCAAAGATTCTTAAGTAAAACGAAGATTCAGTATCATTGGAGTATTTATGTTTTGACATTAGACCACTAGAACCACTAACATGCTTTCAGGTCCTATACCCTTGCAGATTCATGATATTTTGCTACTCTTTTCTTATCCATAAAAGCAGTTATCTAAATGCTAAACACACAATAGGACTGTAACACTAAATTATACTTCTTGAAAGCAGTTAAAAAATGTAACCCCTCAGTCCCACAACAGAATCAATTTACAAGTCCTGCAGCAAAGGGAAATATATAATAAACCTGTCTGCGATGAAATGAAGCCACATCTTTTCTCTGGTTTAGGCAGGTAAGTTTCTCTCCCTTCTTTCCAGTTCTGGTATGTTACTGGTGATTCATCTCTCCAGCTGCAGAGAAATGTTAAGAGTGTAATCACACATTTTCCTTTCTTTACCTAAAATACTATCTACATCAGAAATTGTTGCATGCAGGTACAGAGTAGAAAGCTCCCTTTAATTAAATAAGCATTAAAAAAAAAAAAAAAAAAAACACAGTAATGTTGACCACTCACGACTTCGGCTTAAATCTTTTTTACTCCTATCAGAAGAAATACTGCAAACGGAAATAAATTAAGAGTAACATATTCTGAATAATTTTTATATGAGAATTTAAGCTGCCTCTTGAATATCACACAGTCATCAAATGGTTTTAGTCTATTAAAATGAAGGGTGGCTTGTAAACAAGACATGCCAATTACAACCCAGGAGCAGCTGAAGTACAGTCATACCGAAATTCATCACTGAAGTTTTCTGCATGCAATCCAATCCACCAGTGAACATCACTATTCGATAGCTATAAAAAAAAAAATAGTTTGCCATGTATTTAGAAATACAGTTGTCCTCTTATGCAGTCATTAACAAACCCACAAAATCAGATTCTGTCTGTATTCAGGTGAATAGTATCTCCTTTGGATCTCAGTGAGAGTAATAGGTACTAATGTGATTACTCCTATTGATTTCATWACAGTTAATCACTAAGGAGAGCAGGATTTAGTGTCATGTTTACACTGCTGGTATATCTTCTGTGTGCAAGAATATCAATTTTAGGAATTTACAGCCTATCCAGCCTGAAAATTACTGCAGTCTTAAACTGGAATTTTATTTTTCTTCAACTACTACAACCCAGACAATTATTAAACTTACAAAATGCAAATATTTCCATTTACCACTAGAATACTTCTAGCTGTTAGTACCATTTTCTAATTTCCACATTTAATATGCATATTTAACTGACTTCTTATAGCTCACACAGCAGATTAACAGATTTTCATACTGGTTTTAGTTCTCAAGAAAGGTTCTGGATTCCCACTCCCAAAAAGCAAAGTATTACATTTAAGCCACAGAAATGATATAATTCAAACAGCATAAACAGGCACTATTTAGCACGAACTTGACTGCTGTCTTAGAGTATGAGCGAGATTCATTTTTACGGTGAGTTAGCCACTCAGCAGTCACAGTTTTGGGATCTTTGGAAAACAGTTCACAAAGGAAAAAAAAAAAAACTTTGACTATGCAGGACATCATAAAAGCCATGCTGCCTATGAGAAGCACTTATTTTTTCCAGAAAGAACTGAAGCACAGCCTGTGTTATTGTAGGCATATTGTGCTTGGAGTTACAGTTGGAATCAGCTTACACAACAATATGAAATGAGGAAACTAGACAGTCCTAACAAAAAAGAGACTCTAAGGAATGCTGTCTGAATTGGTATCAACTGGCCCTCAGCTCAGTCTTCTAATCATAACATTCACTATGGATTACAGTTTTCAAAGAAATAGTGAAAATGTGATTTCAAATTCTGTGGTGAGGAATTCTGATGAAGTTTCTAATGGCTTATACAATCTCATCTGAAAAGCACACGTAAGTATATTCAGATTGCCTAGTATTATTTTAATGATTTTCATCCTTACTTCTGCTTCCATGAAACAGAATTAGATTCAGCATTTCAATCACTTAAGAACACACTTGGATACTCTATGAAAGCTTAGCCAAAACCAGTAGGCTTTAAAATAGCAGGATCTTTCATGTTTTGTGACAAAACTTCAGGAAAATTAACCCAGGTTCATGTCCCAGCGAAGTAAACTTAGCTTCCTCATGACAGAATGCTTATAAACTTCTGTAATACCCACTACTTATTTTAAATATAAAACTGTGTTTGAAAGATCTTTTATAATCAAATACAACTTTAAAGAAACACTCTGAGCAGTAATTTTAAGTGACAGATCATTTTAACTGAGAAAATACATCATTTTTTTAAGTAATACAGAGTATGACATACAGAGTAGAGTCTGCAACAGATGTGGTGAAGACATTATATCCACTTAGGGTGCTCTTTCRTTATGTTTTTTCAGCCACAAATTGTTGGTTTAAATCTGGTTCATCATGTTTCAATACAAGATTATTTCAGTAATAGTTAAAAACAGTTCATAATTCATTGGAAACTTTAAAAAAAATCTTATTACAAAAATTCCACTTCTATTTTCTATTTTAAGTTAAAAGCAGAGAAGACTATGCAATGTAATGAAAACTAAATAATTATAGGTAAATAGCTTTTTTGACTCAGTACTGGTTGTTCTTTTAAATTGGTTTTGTAATATGGTAACATGGTTTTGTTATTCTTTTACATTACAGCTGTGTAATTTTTGCCCTCAGTAAGGCAGAAAGATCATGGTTTTTCTTTCTTTCTTTCCTTTTTTTTTTTCTATTTTCTGTATTTCTTTTTTCCTGAGAATATCTGAAAGAAAACAGATTGTTTTTTGAGAACTCATCTGCTTCCGCAGCTATTTCTCAGGTTGAAATCTGTTATATCATAGTGGTTAGTACAGAAATCCTGCTTTCCTACAGAAATGGGAATTTAGAGTCAGATTCTTTTTTCCATACAAATATGCTTAGTGTTAAGGGGTCTGATTCAGACTTGATCAGACAAAGGTGTGGAAATATGCGAATGATGCCGAAGCTGGCCCAAAGGCAAAGTTAATCTATTTTGCAAAGCCATAAGCATCCAGCTYCAGGGTTCAGAGCTCTAGATTTGATTAAGATGTAAGGAAATCAGTACTTCTTCATTCTTTGTCAGCTCTGTCCAAGAGCAGCCTCTCAAATCATGACAGTGAAGATTAAAACTATAAAGCCTGTTTGAAATATCTGGACATACTGTCCACCTGATGCTAATACACCACCTGAAACACCCCCTGAGTACCATTACCCAAAGACCCACAGTGGAACTGTGTGGGGATACTGCTAACCTTACTGGCACTGCTTTCTCTATCTCCCCCAAATCAGGAGAAATCCTGACGGATGCTGAATCACCAGGTGAACAACTGAGGAGCCATGAAATTTAAAGAGGATGCAGCAGAGGGGCTATCTGTGTCCCCTTGGTCATGGATGGATGGGGCAAAAAAGAAACTGGTAAATATGTACACTGCATCCAAGACACGCATGCAAGACACCTCTGCAAGGTAGTTTTTGTTACCTTCTTAATTTTATTTTGAATAAAGGCTTGTTCCCCAGGAGAATTTATTGTTGCTATTCCACTGCGAAGCCAGCCACAGATAAACTCGAAGCTGGTCCAGTCTGCAGGATTTACATGGAAAAGATATTCTGCTCCTTGGTAGTATGACCATGGCAATTCTGGAAAACAAGCAAAAGAATCAGTGTTGTGTAGGTGTAAAACTTCATTTCACTTCTTATTCTTTGTGATGAATGTCATAGGACAAATACTCCAAACTAACAGAATCGTATTTGACATCGGACTATGAAATCACATGGATACAGCATCTTGTGACACTTTGGCAATTATAATAAAAAGCAGTTTTAACGTGATGGAATGGATATCACACTCCTATGCTCATCATTTGCCACCTTCCTTTGCCTAACCTGAGTACTATCTTCTGTTTCAGTATTCCCAAACAGAAGAGTGGCAGATTTAGATATTTAGCAACAAGTGCTTAGAAGTTAGCTAATGTAAAACATTTCAGTTATTTTAACTAATAGCCTTAATCACATTTCCAAATTATAATGTTTCAAAATGTGAAAAAAGAAAACAATGTTCTCATACCAGATATGTACCAACTTGGATTCTTTGGTTTAACACCTGCAAAATAAATTAATAAATTTCTGATTAAAAATGAAAAAAGATTATTTCTCTTGAAGTGCTTTTACCACATAGTGAGAATTTAACAGTAATCATGAGGACCTTTGCTATTCTTATTTAATGAGAAAAAAAAAAAAGAAAAGCAGTTAAACATGGAATAAAATAGTTGCCACAGCTCCTAAACAACATTTTTAGCAACATTTATGAATTTTCAGAACTTTTATTACCTCCAACTGCTAATCATTGCTAATCATTGCTAGCCATTTTTAAACTACCTGCACACATCTTGCCTGTTGACTGGTCTTCAAACCCTAGAGGCTGCATGCAGCTTTGCTATGATTTTACACAGAAGACCAATGAGAAGAACTCCAGAGGTGGATTAAAAACATAGCTTTTTAAATATATTTACTTGTCTCCTCTGATTTACAAATAATAGGTTTAACAAGCAGTGTATGTTAACCAAAAAGTATTGTTCAGTTCTTTCACCTTTTGGTATTTTGCATATCCATTCACGCTTTTCATTGCAGTGTGCTGGAAAGACTGTTCTATTTACTTTGAATGCAGCACAGTTTCTTGAATCATCTTCAGCATACTTGCTCTCCAGAAATGAAGATACAACCTGAAAACAGCATTTTCATTACCTTTCACCAACAATCTAAGATAAAGCATTTCAAAATCTCACTATGGAAAAAAAGGAATGACTCAGAGGTTTGTCTGTGGTACAGCAAAAATAGCTTCCAGACTAATGAAGTAGAGCACCACCTAATTATGGTGGTAAAATCCTAAAATGGGGCCCATAATCACGTCCTCCCAGTGTGCTAATCAACCTTCCCATCTTATATCAAAGTTATTTTTCAGATAAGTAATTGAAGAGCTATGAAAGCTAACAATTTCTTGATATGATTTACAGCGGTCACCCAAAGCCTAGCAGCATTTCCTTTTGTTCAGCATGTTGCATGATTGAACTTTGCAATTACTTTCTGAAATCACTTAAACATTGATGGCAGAGCTGGCACTGTTCTGTTCAGGCTGAAAACCAATTAGAGTTTAAAAACTGACCCTTTTGTGTACTCCAAAATCCAATACTTGTTCAAAGAACTTTCAAGTTTGATATTCAGTGCACAAATTACAGAGACAGCCATTTTAATAAGGGAGTCTTAAAAACGTCTTGCAAACTCATCTGATGACAGCCTCAGCTTTCCTTCAGTTTGGTTGAACTGACCAACCTTTGTGGTCTCCCAGGGTTCTAATCACAGTTCTTACTTGGTCAACATTTAATTCCCAGGTACTAATTGTTGGATAGCATATGGCACCAACATCTTTTGAGGATGTAAAATTAGAAGTGATATGAAAAAAGGAAAGATTTAACTTTTAATGCAGGCATGAATCTAGCAGTCACAGGACAATGTAGGCATATAAGCACAGCCCTAATGCTTTCCAAATGGTCATCTATATACATGTGTGGTAACTCTGCCTTTGTATTCTAGCAGAGAAGAATTGCCTGTACCTGGTCCCAGGTTAAACACAACCTGCTTTGCATGAACGCCCACATCTGCAGAACTTTATACGTCTACTAAAATCCTTTTGTTGTTGCATAACCCTTTTGTACAGGCAGCTATTTTGAGAGTATACTATTAATCCTATCGTAAGAATTACTTTAAATGAAGTATGTAGAAATTAAATAATTTTCCTGGACACTGTTTGTCTTTTCACATGGTTTGTTTCTGTGAACTCATGCTCGTATGTAATCTGAGAAGTTACTGAAATATGTAGTATACACGTATTTACAGGTGTTCCGTCAGACCACTGCCATGCTCCTTCAGAAAATGGGTTTCTTTTATTAAATCCAATCCAGAACTGCCTTTCTTCTGTCCTGTGATGAAAACAAAACAACAACAACAAAAAAAAAAACATTTCTGACATACTTTTTTCCTTCACTATTTCATAGCTTATTTTCTATTTCACAGCTTATTTTTTCATATAGTGTAAACAACCATATTAAATTCTTCCTGARTTCACTCTATTATACTGCAATGCACATGCAGTTATTAACATTCTGGGGTTCCCTGAAGCAAATTCTTTTTTTTTACTAAATGTTAAATTATAATTCTAAAGAGGAAAACATCTAAAAAAGTAATAAAATTGCATAATAAAATTGCATAACCTCCATTTCAGCTAGTGAATGTTAACTCATAGGAATGTCATCTTGACATTAACAGTTGCTCTACATCTGCTACAAAGAAGATCTTCAAAGTGAATCATATTTCAGTGCTGCTATTATGCTTCTTTTCACCAATTTCTAAGTTCATGTTAGTCAACAGGAGAGACTTCAGTCATATGCCACCAGTAAGGAGGATAGGAGGACTTAATGTGTCAGTTCTTTTCTAGATACCAGTATGTTTAAAATAAATTATTGATATTAATAATTACCTATCAAAAATAGTATATAATAAATTGTTTAAAAATTCCTCTTCATAGATATGGGTAAAACTTGCAAGATGTGCTCCAAAATCTTGGCATAACGCTTCTGCTTCATCCCATGTTCTTCTCATCAGAACTTTCTCATTGTGAAATATCTGCAATAAAATAAACATCACTATAAAAATGGTTGATTTTGGAGAGCAGTGGTTTCAGATGCCCATAAAAATCAAATATTATTTGCTGGTTTCTACAGCAAATCCACCATCTCCTACAATAAAGGCATATTATCCAAGGTATAGCTCTGTTTCAAATCTTAGAGTCTTTCATTCACTTCGAAATGAAGTAACAATTAAATTTTGTTTGCTGAATAAAAGGAATAATGTTTTATCAAAAATATTTTACAAACAGCATGTGAAAATCGATGTAGAAACAGAGAAACTCAAAGCAAGTTTGTCTCTTTACCTTGTAGCAGCTAAGCAAACCATTCTCTGACTCCCATCCAAAATAGCAGGAACTCAAATGTTTTTGAAAAGTAAGCTCAGGTTCTTCATAAGATGAGATTTTTTGCTTACACAGTGACATTGCTTTGAAGTTCTTACAGCTTTTCACCTCCCAATAACCAACAGGGTTCCCTCCTCGCATAGCCACACATCCTCCAGAATGGCCTAAAACAAGGAAGTTGAGTACTGAGTATCAGTATAAAGTAGAATTTTGTGAATTTTGGTGAAGCGATTGTTCTGTTGGCATCAGGTCCTGGGTCTGACCTTGATGAACTTACATAAACAGCATACTCTCTGTTCAGTGACCAGTTTATAAGCCTGTTTAGGATGACCTGAGCTTGTAAAATGAACCATGATATAAGATTCTTTTCACAAAATGCAGAAGATAAAATGCAAATTTTAAAAGTATGTTTAGAAAATGCAGTAGTAAAGTACCAAAAGTAGAGAGTCCAAAATTCAGAAGCAATTAGTGATCTGGAGYGCTTTAATTTTTGTATCATTACTGTGAGGTATTGCGAAAAGGCTTAAATTTCAAAGGATAAGCAACAAAAATGCCAGTTCTCCTCAAGTTATCTCAAAAGTCAAGAACTTGGCCACAACATCAATGGTCACATTTGAATAAATTTTCTAAGATTCTGCAAGTTAATGCATTATTTCATTTCTTCAATTTTATTTTCTTAGAATGTTTTCCGTTAAATTGCCAYAAACCAAGCAAAAGCAAGCAAGCAAGCAGAGTATCATAAAACTGTATTTGCTAAAGGGGATGAAAAAGGAAAAATCTCTGCACAGTGTTTTTATTGCTTGAAATCTATCTAATACAATCTATCCCCTTTTCTTTCATATAAAAGGCAAACTTATGATCTGTGTCTGATACTGAATAAAATTCAACACTTCTTTGGGACCTATTCCTGGTAATCTCATAAAGCCATAATGGCCTACTTAAGGGCTGTAAAAAAGTACGAAAATCCTTTTAGAGACAAAAATAAATAAATAAATAAATAAAGTTSCTGCCTGATTCCATCTATTCCCAGAAAGCACTGCTGAAAAGGAGACTGCCTTCAGCTCACAGGTTTTCACATTAATCTTTGCCCTCATGACAGCAGATGGAGAAAATGGGGCTAGAAAATAATCTACCCCTGTGCAGAGCCCTAAAACGTACCGGTTTGGCTGTGCCTGGGAGAACAGAGCGGTTAGCTTTCCCTGAGCACAGAGGAGCGGGGGGAGCAAGACGAGGCCTCCACTCGCCCAAGAGCCAGCACCGGCGGGCAGGCGGTAACGGTGCCCGGGCACAAAGCTGGCAAGGAAACCCAGGGCTCTCCTACAGCTGCCAACTAATCTGACTAAAACCGCGGTAGGAAGTTATGCAGTCTATKGAAAATGTACACGTATCTCTCTGCTCTTTTGGCCAGGCAGGGACTGCAACTCTGCAATCTAAGCCACTAAGCTAAGCCACTTCTCTACAGTGGAAGACAGTACGTTGCCTCCCCCGACACGCGCTTTCTTGTTCAGCATATTACTCACGTGGCTGATGCTTGTTCCAGTTCGTATAGCTCATGGAGCGGTTCTTCCCTTCCACAGTTAGCCAGAAGTACTCTCCTGTGTTATTAAGGTCTTGCAGTCCTATCCAAAAATAAGTTCTCTCAGACTTTACCATGCTACGGATCATACTGTTGATAAAAGCTTGTTCAAACCTTAATAAAATGATCAAGACAAAAATGTATTAGAATAAAATGCATTAACTGGTATTTCAATTAAGACCTCTCATGACATGATTTAAATAAAGTGAAGAGAGAAAAATATACAAAGGTACTTAATTTTATTTATAGAAGTCTGTGAGCAACTTCAGGCACATACCTATTTTTTTTCCATTTTACGTTACAGTGTCTGGGCACATACATCAACCAGTAGATTAAGATACCTAAGAAGATCAATGCTTATGCTAAGGGATGTGAAAATAGAACATAGAAATGACGCACAGCTAAAAAAAAGGAACTCCTTGTATGAAGAAGAAAAGCTAGAACAGAAGTTCAATGAGGTCACAGAGATACGGAAAAGGAAAAGAAAAAGCTCTGCACAGGACTATTTTACTTGAGCTGGACACATTAAGAGACTAGAAGAGCTGAAGAACTCGAAGCACTAGTTGTTCTGACTGCAGAAGTCATCACTTTTCCCATCTTAAAATTTCTTCTCTAAAATACAACAGAGATTTAGGCCTTTTTCAAGTAATAAATGTTCCATAAGTAACCCCTTCATCACTTAAATGTAATATAAGAAATAACTGGTATAGCATTATACAAAATTATGCTTTAGTTTATGAGTACATGTAACCAGCTCACTATGAGAAGACATACAGCATAATAACTTCCCAGTCTAGTAATAAAGACTTTTACACCTTCTTGATTTAACATATTGTGAAAAGAATTATTAAATACCTTAAGAATTATGTCAATGTAAAAACCTGAATGTATCTGTAACTCTGAGAGTGACTGAGGACTTTTTATTTTAAYTTCCATTTTCTTTTCCATGTTCTCTCTTTATACCAATTCTCCTTTCTGTACAATCTACTTTTAAATGAAGATCCTTATGAAAATTTTAGGATAAATACACTGAAAGTTCTTGTACTTACAAAACCTAAGCAATAATTTTAAAAAAGCCAATCTAACAGCTAGCTTCCTCTGCCACTCCAGTACTGAGATTGGAAACCAGCATAATATAAGTGATGGCTGTTTATTTTGACCAGTAAGAATAAAATAAAGAGAAAAATGCAGATACATGCTTCCAGTGATGTGCAGTGTGCCCTTAACTCCCTGTGAAGTTTGAGCTGTAAATGCCCAGCTGCCCAGGATTTATTCTTTATTCTCCTAGTAAATGTTACTGCTGTACTGTAGTATATTATAGGATTATGCACTCACTCTGCATAATCCTGAAATCATCTAGGAAGCAAAATTTTCATTAGCATAATTTCTTATTTTAGGTAGCCTGTGTTTTCCTAAGAATTCTAGCTACCACTCGTCTGATTGCTAGTGGTTACAGTATTTCCCCTGTCCTAAAGGAAGGGAAGATTTTTTCCCAAGGTTTTTTACAATAAACACATGCAGGTTAAAATATGTACGTAATCTATCTATTTGACACATCAATATGTCTTAAACTTTTATGGGAATTCAATATAAAAAGGTAAGTCATAAACATATCAGAGAACAACCAAGCACTTGGACATCTGCAGTAAAGAAAGACTTTCTGAAACCAGAATACAGGTAAACAGAAACAAAGCAAGGAAGAACAGAGAAGTTAAATGCTTTTCAAACATTTACCCTCTCCCCTATTTGTTGAGAAGGCATTTAAGATGCAAAACTAAACAGAAACATTTATAAAACAGTAACTGAGTTGAATTAAAATTTGACATGTTTTGATTATAAAAGTTGAATATATTGTCACTTTTCAGTAAAGTTAGCAAGCACACTGTAAAARCTTTTTAAAGACCTTAAATACTCCTGTAGAAAGCAGCTTGCTTGAATTCTTGCATACTCATTTAAGTACACACTGCTGTACGTGTAAATCAGACTAACGATTGTTTTTTTATCAAATTTAATTTCAATTAAAGAATGAAGCAAAACACACTTCTTATTTTAGCCAATGTTAGTAATTATGCTTAACTCTCACACAACTATTGTTTCATAATGGTAACATTTTTTGCCATGCATCACCTTCTAAAGTTAGAATAGCTCTTGTTAAAGTATCTTCACGCTGTCTAATAGGATTAACTACCTGTTTGTTACTGATACAAGTGCAGGTGGGCAGAAATAACCACTGGAAGCATGTTCAAAACTTCGAGGGGTACTGTCGATTTTGTAACAAAATCCACCATGTCTTTCCCATCCCTTAAAAGAAATGAACATTATTTTATAGATTATTATATAGTTAACAGTTAATCTGGTTGTTAAAGACTTGATCCCCTGTTGTGGTTTCCATCTGATCACCACTCATGATCCTATAGCCCTTTTCCTTCTACCAACATGGGACCTGCTCACCTATAGCTGGCCAACACTGTGAGGAGCTGGGCTTGCCAGCGCTCTCTTATTCTACCTAATGTCATCACCTCATTCTCACGTACTTCTATGTGCACCAAACAAAATTAAGAAACAAACAAAAAAAAGGGATGTAGATCAATGTGGCAAAGGGACTTCTGAGCTCAGTTTTTCTAACACAAGAAGTCCTGATAAAGGTAAGACGTCAAAAAAATTGAGTGCCCCACTCCAAAACCAAAACATAGATAGCTGTATATTTTCCCTGGAAAAGATGCAATTTATAAGATCCAAATCCTGATCTAAATATAAGCCAGCTATCTAAAGGCCTCAGACAGGATTCAGAGACCAAAATACAYTCCTTACTGAAGCCAGTGGGGAGGTTCCATTGACTATATGGAGCTGGGTTTCACTTCAGGCTGAAGATACTTACCCTCTGGAGTAGGTCGTGAATCARACATACCTTTAATCCCTACTTCCCCATTAACATCATATTCTTTCTCTTTCCCTTATAGTTAACTGTCAATTTTCATCACAAAGTTATGTATAAATCCCAGCAGTGCAAGAAGACAGCATTTGCTGAATACAGTATCTTTTGCAGCGGGGAGATGCATAGCAGATCGCTAGTGGAGAATCCTTCTTCTTTCTCAATGCAACACCCAGACTGAGAAGTACTTGAAGGAAGGAGGTGAGAGCTGCCCTCATCTACAGCAGCCCTCTAAAAAGGCAAAGTAGGAATGAAGGAAAGGTGTTCCCACACTTAGAGGAGAGCCAAGCATAGTTCAGAAGTGATGGTCTCCACTTCCTTCTGAGAGCTGGGATAGGACTTGGAGCAGCTCTCTTCCACAGCAGGAGCTCAGGTAGGACTTGGAGCAGCAAGTACWACTGATGAGAAGGGTACGGAAGGGCTGGGGTTGGGAGCCCTCGACACCAGCTGAAAGAGGTGGCAACGTTTGTAATGGGTATGACAAAAATACAGGCAACTTGAAGGTGATCCTCCCCATACTACGTTTGTTTCAATTTTATATTTTGAATACTGTTTTACTGTCTCAGTTTGGGCAAACCATCCAGCCATCTCTTTGGCATAAAGTGTGTAGTAGCACTTGTTGGTTTATAGTTACAGTAACTCACTACTGATATCTAATACCTGAAGTGTAAAATAAACTATATGTCAGATTTAGTCAAATTATAACAAAAGAGATTACAGCTGCCCTTTGTCTTCAGTTGAAAACTGAATTATTTATTCCAGAACACAAGTAGCTTCAGTGCAGTTTCTTCATACAGCAATATAATCTAGTTATTTACCTTTTCTCATATATTTCTCCTTTTCAAACAGGACTTCCAAATTAAAAAAAAAAAAAAACAAAAAAAACAAACAAACAAAAAAAACATACTCAAGGCAGAATTGAAACTACACAGTTTCATGACTTACCAAATGAGCCAGAATCAATGGTAAGCCCACCTCATTTCCTACTACACTCCAGTCTCTGGATGTTAGGAAGACTATACCATGTCTGATCTGAATTGCGCCTATGAGTTTGCATGTCCTGCTTGCTTTGTCTTCCTGCTTGAGTGTTTTAAGTAATCAAGGGAAAAAAAAGATGACAAACCATCTCTGTCTAACCTATCCTGAAGCTGCACAGAAACGAGAACATAACAGTCCTAGTTTGCTCCTTACAGGAGATGCTGCTTCCAAGGGAGCTCACAAATCAAACACAATAGTAAACAAGCACAGTATCCAGGTGGACATCATCAAACACAACTTGGTAATTATGTTAGCAGTGAAAGGAGAAAAATAGGAAATGGAAAAACTCTTTTTCTGCTACTTAACTTCAGGTCATAATACAATAAAATGCATAAGAAGATCCTTCAGACCTACTCAGGAGCTCAATCAAAGCATGTGTGAACATTAAGCACATGTTTAAGCCTTGCTGAATCTGAGGCAGGCAGATTTCAGCTTCTAGTTAAGAAATATATTTAACTGATATCAGGAACATTCAGAGTAACTGACAGAAAACTCTGCATCCTTTTACAGTCATTCCCCTTCAGTGCTTGGAAGATTGCCATTGCTGCTGCACACAGCTTCCCACATGGCATGAAAATATACAAACAAAAAGAACTATAGTATCGGTTTCTATGTTTTCATCTGAGAACAATATATACGTATTGTTCAGAAGTCACATAAAAGAAAATGGTGGTCTGTGAATAAATAAACAATTGGGTTGACTGAGAATCTTTCTTATCTCTATACAAAAGAGCCATGACTTCACTAAGGGAAAAATATGTTTTCACACAAAGAGAATTCTGCAGCATCCAGAGGATACAACAGGGATCCTGTAGAGTCCTGCAGAGCCAAGGGAGACAGAGCAACATAGCTTACACCATTACTAGTTACTGCGGTGAAAGAAATGCTGTGGTGACACAATCCTTCTTTGTTCATACAGTACGCTCATGCCCTCTGTATCTTTCATCCTTGTTCAAGTGTTTTGGCATTTTCAGATGTTCAACAAATCTCCCCTTCTCATTACTCCCGCCTGCRCTCTTTGGCAGAGCAAAGCATGTCAGAAATGAACTTAACTGTGGGAGAGGTTGTGGTACAAACAGTCAGAATAACAAATCACCTGGACATATAGTAGTCACCCAAGTGCTCTAAGGGACTGCAGATAAGAAGGCAGTACATAACCTTCTCTTAAAGCTTCCTTAGTGTGTAAAAACTGGAAGAAGGCTAGTTGACACCAATCTTTATCAAAAAAAAAAAAAAAAAAAAAAAAAAAAAAAAAGATTGCAGAGGAATACAGGCTGGTAGGTTTGTAGTGAGGGAGGGCAAGCACAGACTGAAAAATCGAAACATGAAGACTGAATAACTGGAAAATAAAACAGCAGATAACATTCAATGTAGATAAATATGAAGTGATATATATGGGGAATCTCCCCTGCCTTCCCTTTGACAACCTGATCATCGTATAAAGTGAGGGACAGCTACCTCACTCTCACCATGCAGATTCAGGCGCTAGGAAAGTTAAGTTCTGTGAAAATGTCAGCTTAATCAAAAAGCCAAATCAAACACTGGGAATTACAAGGAGAGAAAGAACAGAAAAGCTATTTATGACCGTTTCAATCCACTGTTTGTCTTTTTTTTTAAGATTTCTGATACCCAATCTCAGAAAAGCATGTTAGAAAAGAAGGGCAACAATGGTCAAACATATGGAGCTGCTTCCATATAAGGAATAATTGAATAGGTTGGGACAATTCAGCTGGTAAAAAAAAAAGAGATGACTTGGGGAGGGTATGACAGAGGTCTACAAAACAGCAAGTGGCATGAAGCTAGGTGGCTACTTCAGTACAAGACCTAGGGGACAACAAATAGAGCTAAACTAGCAGGAGGTGTTTCTTCCACACAAAGGGTAGTAGATCTACAGATCTCCTCACTAAGGGATGTTGTGAATGCAGAAAGTTCACATGAGTTCAAGGGGAAATTGGACAAGCACTCAGAGGGGAAATCCAATGAGGGCTGTTAAATACACAAACCAGAATAGGCCCAGGAAATCCCCTGAATAGTTGGAGGACAAAAGAGTATTGGGGGAAGTGTGCCCTGTCCTCCTCTTCCCAAACATCTGCATGCAGTCATTTGTGGCAGAGGCAGAACACAGGGCTAGATGGACCATTATTCTGAATATCTGCACTTCTCTTTACGAGGTTTTCCAGCTTTAACAGCAGTTCTCAAAAGTATAATTCTCTCCTGCTACAACAGCAATGAAGATAAATACATTCTGATGCACCAATTAAAGCATAGAGGACTGAAGAAAGTCACCAGTAGAAATATGGCTTTGCATGCAGTAACTTGCAACTTTGCTACCAAACAGCTAACAGCTCCACAACCCGTTCCAGAAGCTGGTGTAAGAAAAACGCTTAAAACCTATTTCAGTGTTGGGGAAACCTGCATAAAGAATCTGACCTTTGCAACAGAACATCTATTCTCATTAATAGTCTACAGACCAGGAAAAAAAGAATAGCTGAACTGCTAAGGGAAAAAGTGCTTAGCATATCATAGATCTCAGGAAGACAGAAGGACTGGGTTGGGGGGGAAGAAAGCTCAGATTTCTGCAGTAATTTGGCTCTGCAAAATTACAATCAGCAGAATCACTGGAAATTTTAGAGGCTGGCTTATCTGATGCACAAGTCATAAAATCAACATAAGATAAAAGCTCAGTAAGAACAAATAAGACTAGAAAGCTTTATAAAAGCTAACAGCTATGCCTCAGGCCAAAGATCACAAAGAATCTACCAGTAACCAAACATGAAAGACAGTAAGAGGTTAATGAAGTAAAAAATCAAATGTGAGAAATACCAACAGATATTCTGTGCATTTAAGGTAGATAAGCAACAAAGGAATTAAGTAAATCTGGATGAAATGAAGACAAGTTATCCCTGAAAAGTTAGGCCAGTAACTAGTTTTCAGTATTAACACTGCTTACAACTTGCTTACAACAGCATCAAGAGCAATATCATATGTATTGAACGGATTTAGAAAGCTGTCAAGATAAAATGTCTGAAATAAAATGCAACTTTGAGTAAGCTTACTACTCACTTCTTCTGATGAAATGAATATAACTTTCCATCACATTAGAAAGAAAAAGATATATAATACTCAAGGAACTATAATAAGCCTCAGCATGTTTTTACAGGATGTGGAACACCTACAAGCAGAAATTTATCACATTTATGACCAATGATTCAATCCCTTGAGCCTCAATCTTGCGAGGTATCAAACGTTGGACTGCCCTCAGCTCCTAGCAACTTGTATTCTTGATGCTCTGCACTTTCCTTTCATGGCCAGGACTATGATAAACTTATTATTATTACAAAAATAACTTGAAACTCTTCAATGATAAAATGCATTGGTCCAAATGAAGCAAATATAATCATTCTAAAATTTCAAAGTCTTTAGTCTGGAACAAAATAATGCATGAAACTTCTAACCCCATAATGATCTGACCAGAAGCCTAATTCAGATTGCTATACATTTGGGGAAGAAATGGATCCAGCTCCAAATGGTACAGCTTCAATCTTTGCAAGAAAAAGCACAGGGAGTTAAGAAAGGAAGACATGAGCTAAAGGAGTAAATCAAGTTACAGAAGAGAAATGTCTGATAGTAAGAAAAAAAAATAATAATCAAAAGTTTTGAATAAAATTTTAACAGCAACAAGTCTACAAGCTTGTTCTTCATGCAAAATGAAAATAAATTAGTGGCAAATAAAATCATATTTTAACGGGTACCTTTAACTACTAGAACACAGAGCATAAAAGCCTKAAGACCTATTTTAATATCCTATTTAGATGCTGTGCTGTTTCCCATTTTTGTTTGAAAGTAAAAGGAATGCTAATGTATGAGTGGAAGAGTTCATTCTTCATGTCAAAGAAATTGATTGTTTTTCACCCTGACATTCCACTTGAACGTATGAAAACCATGTGTGGGATTAGGCATCATATAACAGCCATTGTTTGTACAGATGGTGTACAACAGTGTTTTCACTTTTGAACTAGAAAGAAATAGGCACAACCACTGACAACGCAACAAACCCTAAAAGGTATCTTGTAAAAGCTTTTAATCTTGCATTAATTTTTTTTTTGAAGAAAATAATAGGAATGAGATTTTTCCCCAGGAAAACATGTGTGTTTTAAATACGAAAAACTAATATTYATATATATTTTCCATAAATACACTTAGAGCTTTCCTATACAAATTTATTTTATTAATATAGCTCTAAAAACAAGCAAGACAAAAAAATCCTTACCTCCGGACACTTTGAGGACAGCTCAGAAGGGGCATTATCAATTTCCCCTGCTTTTTTACAAACATAGAAAGACCTGTCTTCACATTTTTTAACTTTCCAGTGTCCCTCCTAAGAAAAATAAAACAGTATATTCTGTATACATGCATATCCTCATGCATGTATACACACACATGACAGTTTCTCTTCCCATTTTAACTTTTTAATAAAAGCAAGGGACAGGTAATTTTTTCTCACTCTATTCATTTATTTAAGCTTCGTTGGCCCACTTAGATTTACCAACACTGTCAGCAGGACTTTTCATATTAATCATACAAAAGGGTTTATCTGAATCACTCTTTGGAATGTAATGCATTTCAATTGACTAAAYTTATGGGAATGCTGGATGCATTTACTTTGCAGAATCATGTAATCAATATTTTTCATCTGTATTATAGTTCTTTGTAAGATTAGTTTTTATATTTGAGCAGCCCTTATTCAAAATTTTATAAAATCTATGTAATTTTCAGTCATTGGGAAGCACTGTACATGTACCAAAAGTAATGCTTGAAGAAGTACATCGTGAGCCTTCTTTTCTAATATTATTATGTATTAATTTGCAATACTACTACCTATTGTTTGTTTATATTTGCAAAATGAGTAAAATATGGGTTTGTGTATCTAAAAATACAGTTTTACCAAAATCCCATTTTCAGCTTCCAATGAGAGACCATTTTTTCCAGTTCACTGTAATAGTTCTGGCTTTCTCAATGAGTCAAAGCTGTCTGAGTAACTATTGCAATTTGGACCCATAAGTGGGGAGACAATAAAAACTCTTTTTSACACAGTTTTCACACTTTGACAAAACATTCTTTACTGCAAAACTGGATTAGAGTCCACGTGTGAGTCACATATTAGTGAATTTAAGTATTTTAAATTAAACTTCTGACAAAATTAAGAGAAAATTGACAAGTGCCATGAATTGTGATGCAAAAGTATGTAGCATAAGCTTATCTGCACATGACTCCCAGTCTTACAACACCTGACTGATTTGGGGTCATTCTATTCAATCTGCTGTCAATTTTTATAGTTTTATATAGATCTAGATTAGTATTTGTTTTTGAAAGATGCTGCATAAAATGTGTAAGTATTGACAGCAAAATAAAACTGTCATAGCTTTTCAAAACATGAATCTGAAGCTTAAGGGCTGAATCCGACATTTCATAAATTACAACATATGCTACTCAGATAGTAAATCCCTTTCTCTTTATGAAAATACCCACTGATATTTGTTCTCTTCCAATTGGCAAGCTTTATGTATGTAACATTTTTTATTGACCATAAGCTCAAAATCTATGATTAATTTTCTATGCATCAGCACGGCAAAATGTATTGGTTTCTAAAGCMTACATTTCATTTATCACTACTTGAACAAATTAGACAACACAGACAAAAATCACACTACAGGTCATAGTTTAAAAAAGTATGTACAGTGTGAAAACAAACTACTGTAAGTAAAACAAAATTGTCTATCTTAATTCTTTCACTAAGAAGAAAACTTACAGATCCTTGTGCTGAAACACAGAGCTGTCCTGTTCTTTGAAAGATACTTGGTTCTTGGTTGTGCCAGTTTGAGAATTTTACTGGGGTGCTGTCAGACCACTGAAAAACAACTGGGGTGCTATTACTGTACAACCCAATCCATGTTTCAGTCACATTTTCTAGAAGAGAATGAGATTTTAGATTTTAACAATGAATAATACCCATTGTTTCTATAACATTAGATCACTGGTAAAAATTATTCAAAGCATTTCAGTCAAAATTACCTTCTTTCCACAAAAATAATTCAGTTGCATGAATTTTAGGAAAACTTACTGATTAGATAATGTTCTGCTGCCCTTGAAAGCTAAAATGTTTCAAAAGTAGATCGACATATGTGATGACAGGCTTTGAAATCCTCCAAAGTACAAATTGAAAGCGTATATACTTATCTGACACTTSTGTGGGGCAGAAAGCCTGGTAGGGAAGGGAAAGGTGGTTTCTTTTTGTAATCTTCCACCAGGTAGTCAACATTAGGTTTTCTCTGAGCGAAGGCAATATGTTCCAGTGACAGCACAGCTATAGCCGTAGGTGCTGACATGTATGAAAGAGAAGGGCTGCAGACTAATGTAATACCTTACTTGACCAGCTCTACTACCGGTAGAAAAACTAGTCACAGAGAGGCACATAAACCTTTATTCTGAAAACAGAGGTCTGAAATAGGTCTGAAATAGAAACCGACTTTGAAGCTGAATACAAGTTGAGAATAATTACTTGGCTTAATCAAATATCTATCCATTAATAGAGSTGAGGGAGATGACTGAGTGGTTAATCTCCTAGGAGAAAGAGAGACAGGACAGTGGAGAGAATGGGGCAGGGGGAGGGAAGTGGGAAAATTCCCTGTAAATTCAGTAAAATGCACTGTCCCGCATCCACAGCCTAGAGGATAGCTCAGCTGATAAAACATGTCACTATGCCCCCTGCTCAGGGAAGCTTAAAGTCATGGCCAAATTATGAAGTTCTGCCAACACAATGTCGTCAGCTGGAGATACAAAATATTTACACCTCTTTGCTGTTGGTATGACAACAAAACTCTTGATATTGCTGCACTAGCAAGACAGCTTTTATTCATTAAGTTCTTAATGTAATTACACTACYTCTTAAGACAGTGTGGACTAACAGAATTCCTTCTTTGATGCACCCTATGCCCACAAAGGAGCCTCTGCCAAAATACTAGCAGTAGTAGAAACTTCGCAATTAGACAAGGCCAACTTCCAAAGCAAAAGATACTCTAAACTGTTGTTGCTTTAAAGCACAATTCTTGCATAAGTATGATCACTGAATATTTTGCAATAGTTTGCAGGAAACCAGCCAACAACAGGGAAGTATAAAAGCTAAACTCTTCAGGGCTTATTAGAAGAAGGCAGCATATGAGGGCTCCACGAAAACTGGCCCTGTTTTATTGTGGATCTCTGACCTTTGCTATAATCATCGACTGTACCACTTGCCTATTACGCCTCCAACGCAACTGCCACACAATTGGAATAAAGTGTAACCAGCAGCCCTATGAAAGCCTTGGAGTTATCTACTCCTTGAACACAGAGTCAAGCACAGAACCCAACATTGTATTTCAACACATTTACTTTGTTTACTTGTTTTTTTACTCTAAGTAAAATCACTGGCATAGCTGATACTATAATTTTTAAGGATTCTAGGAGAAAACATCATGCTTTCCTTTTCTTTTGTATTATTTGGGTGTGCCATGTAATATAATGTTTAAGTGACTAACAATGTTAAATACCTACCTAGAAACGCATCACAAAATAGTTTCAACTGTGCAGTGTATCTTGAAGTAACTCCCAACACTCACCATGYTTAAGCAAGTTAAGGAGCAGTTCTGCATCTGCCATGGAGGATATACTAATGAGTCTGCTATTGTCATTTTGGCATGAGATAAAAGCATCACTCCAGCTCTTCTCCTCTTTGCGAAGTCTGTAGCAGTTGCGATTGTACGGATACCAGCCAGCATCACAACGAGTAGCATAGTACTTCCATGTATCTTTTAATTAAATACACAAGGTTAGAGTATATTACATAGAATTGCCAAGATTATGTTATGTTCATAATTTATTCAGAGTTATTTTCTTATTTACAAAAACTGAAAACAAAAGTCATCCAAGATGATTTAAGAGGACAAAATACATATCCCATGGATGCCATCTGCAGACCAAACTAAAGTTTCTCCCACTTACTTTATGACTCAACCAATTTGAGCTGCTGTACTGTAACAAACACACTGATAGAACTGTTATCTAGTTTAACACATACTGTTAAACTTTCCCTATTATGTTTGGATCTGATTCAAAACTTCCTGAAGCCTTTTCAGATGCTTTAGCTGAAAAGGGTTTGGGTAAGCCCCTTTCTGTTATATGAAGCAAGTAGAGAAACTTTACTTATCAGGAAAGAGTTGAACCTGTGTGACCTGTTCCTATCAAAAATGAAAATTAATATTCTAGTAAAGAGAATTCTGTGCTTAAGCTTCCCAAAGAATGAGAATCTGAGGCATTTACACACTATATCTCCTGTACTCACTGTATATACACATTTTAAAAATGTACCATGCCTTTTTTTGACATGTGAAAAGTACTGCATGCCATAAAAATAACTGCAAATTYAGATCTGCATTTATACAACTTTATTCTCTGTAGGCAATTGGTTAATTCCATTCCGAGCTGAAAACTTCCTTTTAAACTCAAAAGTGTGTCTCTATTGTAATACACTAAGAATGAGCATTCTGTAAGTCTCTTTGTTCATGTAATCACAGAAAGGGATCAATTAAATGCTATGTACATTAAAATGATTTGGCAGTTTTAAGATTCTGTTTTCCAGAACTGCATTTGAACAGAAGAAAGTATCAGTACTACAGCTAAGGCCTACTGCATTCAACTTAAAGTAGCAAACCCATACATTTACAGCAGCTAAGACTCTGTTCTGAAAACGTTATATTCAACGCATACTTCATATGTATATGTTCTTCTATACTCACAAATAGCATACCACTGAGGGACTTACCCAACGTTTCATGCTCTGTCTTATTTAAGTATTTTTTGCATAYAAAAGGCAATCCAGATTCACATAAATAACTTTGCCAGCCGTATTTCAATTTTGAATTAATCACTGCGCAATGATTTTCTCTAAAGCGGATATCAGAGACATCTGCAAACACAATTTTGAGAAGCACACAATTACACAAATTCACTTATTTACAAAGTTGTGCTACAATACTTTCCACACCTCAATGAATGAATGTATAAACATTCCAATGCATCCAAACTTCCAGCAATTTTATACTAACTGACCAACACTATAATAAGGGGCAGAACTGGACAAGTGAACACTGATCATGACTTACATGTGTGTCAGTCTTACCTTGGCTGCTGCTATCAGATGAATAGCTGAAATAACTCCTAGTGTTACGGTATATGCRCTGGTAGCCACACACCAAAATGTAGCAAACCATGTCACAAAGCTCGTATTAGTGTGCAAATGTTAATTACAGCATGCTAATGCAAACAAATTAAAATGTAGTTTATCCAGAAGATGAACTAGAGCCATTAGAAGTAAATGACAGAAAGGCCAAATCCTTAACGTTTATAACAGATGCATCTCAACTGATGCTACAACCCTAGAAGTAACTCAGTTCATGAGTATGAATAAATACTTCTACAAAAAGAGGCACTCTGGTTCACTTAGTTCACTTTTCAAGTGTAGCTATTGGAGCAGCACTCTTGTATCTAAGCTGCAGTTACAGAGAGCACGTAATTACACTGCTATAACATATCCAAGAGGAACATCAAGTACCTGATCTCCAGTTCACAAACACTAATGGTGCTCCATCTGACCACTGCCAGCCAGCATCTTCCTCCAGCCGATTCAGGCCTGTCCACAGCACAATATCTGTGGCGTTTAACTGCCCTGAAACAGACAAAATAAACAAAWTCCCTTCAAAAACTGCTCACTATGCAAACCCTTCCCACACAAGCTGTTGATGACCTTCGAAGTTAAATCTATAACAAATAGTTGCACAAATGCCAACCTGTTTCAGGTTTTTGTGAAACATAAAATTTATATCGTTAGCTTTTTGACAAATCCATGAATTGTAAAGGGACTAACGGCAATTTGTTTTAAAACTTCCTCTTTTTYTAAAGATGCACCAAGCATCTTTACTCACTGCTTAAGTCACTTATGTAGTTCTGCTCTTCCATGTCCGCTATACTTAGCAGATCTCCTCCTTGCATCTGACATGCGATCCGTGCTTCGCTCCAGGGGAGAACAGACAGAAGATTGAACTGGTAGCAAATGTGTGTRTCAGGGTTCTTCTTCCAAAAAATGTCACAGCCACTCTCTGCTCAAAAACAGATTAATTATCAACAGCACATTATTACAATCAGAAATATAATACCTATAACAATTTAGTTCATTAATKACAGTGCAATCAAAATGGAAATATGCTTATGAACGTCTTTAATATTCCTCTGTTAAAATATATGTGGAAATAGGACACTAACTGAACAAAGAACTGCTCCAGTTCCATTTTCATATGGTTAAATACTCAAGAGCTGATCTGCAGCTGATGGTGGCTATCACAGTTCTCAGGAAGCCAACAGACCTATGTTTTAATTTATACCAGCTGATTATTTGTTTCTAAAGCTGAATTTTGAAAGATTAACAATCATGAACACCTCACCTACCTTGTGGAGGAGCAGTCACCTATATCCTCTTCTATCCACTACTCAAGTGAAGAAACCTACTAAAATTACATAGTATAAGCAAGGCTGMAAATACTATCTTTTATTAGGGCTGTCCAGAAATTCACATTATAAAGTCCTGTTTTCAACTGTTTATAACGTGCTTTGCAATAGAGATCTAAAATGCTACATAAGCTCACAGGAAGTGAAGGGTTATACTTTGAAAACTACAGGATGCTATTTACRTTCAAGATTATATGCCCAAAATCTTTCAGATAGCAAATGCTTTTAAAGTTATTGCCTTTAAATATTTTAGGCCCAAAATGTAACTGTGCTTACAGAATGTAAAAGATGCTATGTAGTCAAAAGCAGAATGTGACTTTGCAGAAGCACTCTTCACATGCTTCAGAAAAGCTCTCTAYAGATCACTGGGACAGAAAGAGATATACACGACTTAGTTGCAGGGTAAGGTCAGTAGGCTGCACAAAATAGCAAGCAGGTATCAGGTCTTGGATCTCCAAAGGCCAAACACAATGAATTATGATGAAGACTGCTTTGGGGTTTTTTAAAGAGACATCCTCCCTAATGGAAGGGAAGTAAACTTGTAATCCRAAACAGCACGCTGTCCTCAAATTATTAACAAAGGTCAGAGATACTTTTACTTAGGAAAAAGAAGACAAGCAATACCTACCGGCATTTGGGCAAAACCCCCATTTTTCATCCTGTTCATAGTGACTTGTTGTGGCACACCAGTTAAATTCCTTTCCATCTCTTGTACATTCATAATACCACTTGTTGTTGTACTTAAATGGAAAAACGCATGGGAAACCAAAAGAATTTCCCAGCAATGTGTATGTTTCTGTAATAAATGAAATGCAGAGTTTAGAAGAATATATTCAAAGAGATTTTCTGCCTTGAATTTCATTATTTTTGTTATTAACAGAGACAATAACAAAACATCTCTTTAAGGTTATTTGTTGACTTAAATTAATGCTTGATACCACAGCATTATTACAAATATAAGCAGCATAACTTCAGTGAGCAGAATTCTGAAAGACTAGTTTAAGAAATCAGTCATCGTTGAAAAAGGCACATTCTCACGACTTACTACAGTAAAAAAGGGAAAAAAGAACAATTATCATACAAAAATCTGCACTTACACTAGAGAATAACTACATAAAACAACAGAAGAATCAGGACATGCTCAAATGCAGGCTATCTACTTACTTGTAACTCTTCCGAGACAAACAAACAATATAGTATGATTCGCCCTGCCCATCCCACTCTTATTAATGAATTTCTAACTTTTTTTCCATYCTCTTTGTTATTCTATGGGAAAAGAAATGTGAAAGAAATAATACTAATAAGCTTTTTAAATAAGTTTTTGTATCGTGGTGAATAATAATTTGGCTAAAGAGTAGCTGATGTTAGGCACATTTGTTTTTACATCAATCACTGACTTATAAAATACTTAAAATATTTTTATATTTCATTTTGGGTATGAAAATATTAAAAGAATCAAGTGCAGCTGAAAGCTGTAAAAGCTTTAACTCGCTGAATACTTTCTGAATCTCAAAGCACTAGCTTCTAGGAAAGGTTAAAGAACCATGATCATATTTCGACTGAAATTGTTTGCCCAAGATTCTGTGTTGATAGCCTAAAGATCAAAGTCCTTTGACTATAGAATAAGTACATATTGCCAGTTTCCAAGAGGTTTCCACAGTTAATGTCTGTCTGTGCAGAGACACATAGAAAAAGCAGTTTATATACTGTACTCCTTCAAAGCCTTCTGATACTAACAGGAAGAGCATAGGTAAAAAAAAAAAAAAAAACATCAGGATTACATCTCTCTGTCAGCTACCATGCTGCTAGCTACAGAGGTGCAAAGGGTCCTGGTAAGAAACCAAAGGCAATGGCTGCAATCCTCTCACCATAGTTAAATACACTTTTTTCTTTGAGAGTAGAAATCCCATTCCCCCTCTTGGGGATTCATAGGCTGGCTTCTATTTGTGTGTGCATATGCTGAGGGGGAAGGAGGGAAATAGAAATTGGAAATGAAACAGATTTTGCCAATGCAATTGSTTTCTTTGGTCCTGGAAGTAGATTAGAAAGAAGGCCCTGCCTACAGCTGAACCTCCTCTCCAAGGTGTCTCCTAGAGTACTAGGAATAAACCAGGTCTGCTTTCATCTCACCAGGCTGGCATAGCAAACATGTAAGGCTTTTTGTTGATTTAAACATTTTTCCTCTGGTCTTAAGTATAAACTCCACTAGGTGTTAAAGAAACAGTCAGCTCCCAGAGAAAAGACCTTAGCAGAGGCCATGCCTAGCTTCAAGCTCAGAGGAAACCACAGAGGYGAGAACTCTGCAACCCAAGAGCCAGCTCACATGAGCAGAGTCAACAGCTCCAGTTTGAGACGTGTTGTGCAAACGTAAGGACTTTTCCTCTATAGAAATGCTGAAGGAGASTTTGAACTAGAGATCAAGGTACAGTCTGGCTCTGTTGCTGTTCGTGGTAAACAGGTTTATCTTAGTCCTTACATCTGGAAACTTGTTAAGGTATGCAGGTCTTGAGATAAACTCCTACCCCTTCACTAGTTCTGCACTAGGATTAATCAAGAGCCTGATCTCTTCCCCCAAAGTTTGTCATGTTCAGAGTCAGGCTTTGAATATCACAAAAAGGTGGTTAATGCCAACTGGAATTTCAGGTTGATTTTCAGTGATTTGAATTCCAAATTTTTCTTTTTCTTTGGGTCTATCTGATGATGAAAGTTGCAGGACAGGAAACAACATATCCTTAGTTCAGCTTTTTGTTTTATAGAGAATTTGAAGTGGCCATTTCCTGATTTGCAAGTGTACAAGTAGAGTTTTTGTGTCCATATAACAGAAGAACACACTGTGCAAGGGGTTTTTCTCCTCTTCTTAATTATTGCCATACAGAAAAGAAGAAATTTAGAGTCTCAAAGCACAATACAGACTGGAAGAGATTGTAAACATCTGATCTTGCTTCAAAAGAACTTTTGAAAAATGTTCYCACACACATTTCTATGACAACATTTTATTTTTACCTTGAAATGGATGTTCACAAAGGTCTTCATCATAGGACATGTACTGCTTCCATTGATGATTTGACTTTTTTTTTGCCACAATGTGTTTGCTGTTTTCAACAGCTAATTTGTACTCTGATACGCCAACTAGCGCTCTTCCATCGCAGTTCCACCATAATGAATACTGAGTTGAATCACATTCGAGCATACTTAACGGCTGTTCCGGTCTATTGATGTTCAGTCCTAGACAAGTACTTCTGCCTATGTTGAAAAGGCGACGATTAGACACCCATTTCCATAGCATATATTTCGAGAGTTGATTGCAGTCTTCTAGAACAAGGCCAGCTGTATCTGCTTTAATGCACAGGTTGGAGTCTTCACTTTGGATAATAAATATCCCTTTATCTGTGGGGGGAGGCGGAAAAAGACTTTCATTTTGTAGAATTTTCCAGATGGATGTATATTACTACTGCAAGACAAATGTTTTAGTTGCAGCTACTCATCAAGAACACTGAAAATACCCATCAAAATAAACGGTACTTCAAAAAGAAGACTGGTCTAAATTTGTGGTGGCCATACTTTACTGCCAATTGCATGCTAATGATTTTATTTTTAAAGCACACATACTTAAGTCATTAATGATTTTCAGCATCTACCTGAAACACTTTAAGAGAGCTCAACTTTTAACATTTGCAAGATCAGAAAAATAAAGCTATGTACTATTTCTAAAATTCCATATCCAAAAAAATGGGGTGCCCAAAAACATTAGCCATTCTCCTGGGAAAAAAAAAAAAAAAAAAAAAAAAAAAGCACTGGAGCACTGGTTACCAAGAAGCCAAGAAGTACTCAGTAATGAAGAATACAGGTTCAAGTGTTACAGCAAGTCCAACGGAAGTGATACCGTATGTTGTAAAATAACCTTCTATAGAAAGTAAAAAAAGTGAGATTATGAAAGCCAAAACATTTAAGGCTGAAATGGCCATACTCTGTACCATACTCATTCTTCACTCTCTGCATCTCTAGAGACAGAAAACTTATTTTGCATCGTAAATAAGATACAAAAAGTAGAATTTATCTCAATCAWGACAAGTAGTGGCCTAGAGTTAGTTTTAACTATTGGATACATATTTTTCATCCATACATGACTATTCCACGGCACACCAGACGTCATGGGGTTTAGCCTGACATTCCAGCTTTCTTGGAGTCATATAGAAATGCACTTAACTATGTGACATCACACTGTAAGCATGTGAACAAAACTCAGCCGCTTTTATGTTTTGGAAACAAATGTCTAACTGAGTACATACACTGAAAAATGAGAAGGTTTGAGGAACTGGAAATCGGCAAAAGATGAACCTCTATCGGTTTAATCATATCCTTTAGCATGAAATCCTATGGTAGTTAACCCATGGAGTTCATCTCACATCACAGAGGAGAAACTTATTTTATGCCTCATGAGATTATTTGTTGAAAACCTGAGTAGCTATTTAGCCTTGAAATTTTACAATGATTTCTCCACATTTGCTCCACACGTCGTAATTAATGAATTGCATCACCCTAGCCCTAGCAACCCTAGYGTCCTGAAGCAGTAGCAGCAATAATAATAAAATCTTTCAAAACGAAATAGTCCACATGTGAAGTATGAAACACAGAGGCACACCCGGAYCCTGGGTCCAGTGCACTGCATACCTTAAGTCCAGGTGTAGTGTTAAAAAATAAAGATTTTTCAGCCCACAGCAGGACAGTGCTGTGTAATACAGTCAGGAGACGGAGCTCACCTATGCRAGATGCACATGGCAAACAGGACAGACCAAAGTTAGGGAGCGGGGCTCAGTTAGAGATCCTGCCCAGAGCACGTGGAGCAATCTGACTTGCATAGAGGACAGAAAGCTGCACCTCCAACACAACAGGCGCTGTTTTTCTCACGGCCACTAGCTACCTGTAGCTTCTGATGTGCAGTAGCTTGGACAAGMCATTTGGACTGGCAGTGGCTGAGAATAAGATGGCTGCATGGGAGCTCCTAGCGCTAACACTGTAATGGCATTTCCCAAGCATCTCTGAGCTGCCTTACGTTAAATACTCCACTGCTGAGGTGCTTTTCCTGTGTTCTTTTAGCAGCCCACCCTATTCCTGCAGCTATGTGTCTGAGCTCACTGAAAAAAACAGACCATGCTTTGTGCCAGATGCCCTGTTTGGGCTTTTGCATTTGAGTTTTCTTTGAAGCTCTGTCTGCGCTGGCTTCAACCGTCTTATCCCACCCAATCCTCCATGCCACACTGCTGGCATGGTCTCTATCTACAGGCACAGACTCTATGGACAGAAAAGAGTTTTGTCTCTAATACTAGGGAATAACTTTTCCCTTTTACAGCACTGAAAACAGTTCCTTCAGMAGTCTTATCTTGGTGACCAACAAACTAGGCAGTTAATTTGCTAAAGAAGAGGGAACTGAGGTGTCATTAGCACCAGCAAACACTGATTAATAAGGTTAATTCACTGTGATACTGGGACTCACACCTAAAGTTCTCACACAAACTTTGAACAGGGTGGTCTTGCTTACCAGTGGCTTCCAGTCAGCAAGTCCTAACCTATCTCCACTTCCGTGTATAGCACACAGCAGCTCCTCCAGGGCGAGGGGAAAGGGGACACAAAAAAAACCACCCAGAGACGAGGGGCTTTCCACCCTGAATACGCAAAAAGCATTTGGATGCCTYTGTCTATACGGCTCTTAAGAACTATAACAGCTGCTGGGAAAAGATAAGAGTCTTTAAAAAACTAAATAAATAACCCAGATGTAGGATGTGAACACCACCATGCTTTCCTTTGCYGCTCTACAGCCACTTTATGCCAAGAGTGGCCAGACCAGAACTCCTGAGCCACAGAGGCCGGTTCCAAACGTGGTTTCCGCCACCCAACTACACAACGCGGCCGCAGGAACGTGGTCCTGGCACGGAGGTAAGTGCCTGCCAGGTAAGTGCCGGCGCGGGGGTAAGCCGGGCTCGCGAGCTGGCGGGCTCGCAACGAGCCCCGCAGGGGCCCAGCTCAGCCCGCTCCTGCTGCGGGGCGGCGTCAGGCCGGGGCCACCGCTCCCGGGACCCCCTCGCGTACTGCTCCGGGCCTCAGGGAGGATTCCTGCTCCCACAGCCCTGCAGCGAGGAGCCTCCAGGGGCAGCTCACCAGGCCCAACGGGGAACGGGGTTATCCTACGCTTTAGCGTATGACAGGGCAGAGGGAGCCTGCTGGCAGCAACCCTCTGCTCCCAGCACCCAGGCCTGCTCCCTACAAGGAAAAGGCGACAGAAACCAAAGGAAGGTCCAGACGCGCGGGCTCGCTCGAGCGGGCGGCCACGGGCAGAGCGCYGACAGCGGAGGAGCCTCTCCGAGTTCCTGTTTACTTAGGTTCAGTACTGCATAAAGAAGCACRACAAAACCAGGAGTACAAACTATCTTTGTTTCCTTCCTTCCCTCCTTCCTCCTCACCTCCCACTTCCTTCCCCCCCTAAAAAAGAAGCAGTGGGAATTGCTTATGTGGTAAGGAGGGAAATCGTTGGAATTTATCAGGATCCTGGAAAACTCATGTGTATTCCCCCCCGGGGAGAGGAGGGCACCAGGCAGCGGCAGGTCCCTAACACCCCCCGGAACACGGGAGGGCAGCGCAGCGGGACGGCTCCCTCCGAGGCCCGCCCGGGTCAGCCCGGGCAGCCCCCCTCCGCCCCTCGCTCCTCCCGAGCCCCTCGCGCAGGGCGGGCGGCACCGCCAGCCTGCCCAGACCCCCCCACGGAGCCCGCAGCCAGGCTGCGCGCGGTGCCAGCGGCACCCCCGGCCCGGCCCGGCCCGGCCCGCAGACC
>NW_028185306.1:2409916-2475099 GCF_003343005.1 Rhea americana | reverse complement strand
CCGGCGGGGAGGAGGGGCGGCGCGGCCGCGGCGGGCGGCGGCCCGAGGGGGCCGCCCGGGGGCCTGGGGTCCGGCGGCCGGAAGAGCTGCGGAACCCTCGTTCACAGCAGGGACGTTCAGCGCTTCCAAGCCCAGTAAACCGGGTTACTTTTAYTTTGAAAATCGCCAGAAAACCGCGAAACAATTCTCTGGAAATTGCTGAAACCCGCGTTTTGTAGTTCCTGCCCTGCGGCTAGCGCTGCCGCCCGCAGCTCCGCACACCCGCCCGGCGGCTGGGCTCTGGGCTCGGTCAGCGCCCCAGCCCGCGTCCCCCAGAGTTTTCCCCGCCAGAGCAATCCCCGTCTGCCGCTTCGTACCGCCCTTACGCGGCACGGTCCCAGCAGCTGCTGCTGAGTTCCCCTTCGTCTTACACAAGCCGGGAACAGCACAGGGGCATCAGAAGTGGCACCTCCAGGTTGAGGGTAGGGCAGTTTCACCGCAATCATCTTTGATCTGCTCAGGCACATTTGCACGTTATTCTTTGTGCATCGCAGGCAAACATATAAGCTTAATATATTTTTATATGTACAAGTTTACATATAAATGTATAAAATAAATTCAGTGTCGAAGCACAACCACAGTGTAGTCTCTATTTCCATTAACCTCTGTCCCACCTTACCCACTTCCATCATGACACAAGGAAGGAAACACAAACTGCTGGGTTTGGGGAAGCTTCGGTCGGGTAGTTTGGCAGGAGAAGGAAAGGGGAACCGCGACGCGAGGGAAGCCGAACGCTTAGCAGTGGGAAACTGGCGGTTGTTCTCCCAGCGTGAGGGATGGCAACAACGTCTGGCACAGAACAGCCGAGCAGCAGAAAACGGTGCTGACCCAGCTAATCTAAAAGCCTCCTGACTTTACCAGACAGAATGGTTGCCAACGTCAGGGAATTGTGATACATTTTTCGTGAAAGCTGCAAATTTCAAAAAGAGACAGATTTTTAGAGATAGGCTTGTTAATGAGCCATTTTTGAAGATCTGGCCATTCCTGAGCTGCCTCAATCCCTTCATGACTGTGTGGCCACCGTTTTGAGCGGGGAGCTCTGGAGAAGGGCACTCTTGCCCGATCCCAGGGCTCAGTACTGGGTCCCATCCTGTTCAACTTTTTCATCAATGACCTGGATGAGGGGACAGAGTGCCTCCTCAGCAAGTTTGCTGATGATACCAAGCTGGGAGGAGTGGCTGACACACCTGAGGGCTGTGCTGCCATACAGAGAGACCTGGACAGGCTGGAGAGTTGGGCGGAGAGGAACCTCCTGAGGTTCAACAAGGGCAAGTGCAGAGTCCTGCACCTGGAGAAAAATAACCCYRTRCACCAAYACAAGCTGGGGGCTGACCTGCTGGAGAGCAGCTCTGCAGAGAAAGACCTGGGAGTGCTGGTGGATGGCAAGTTGACCATGAGCCAGCAATGTGCCCTTGTAGCCAGGAAGGCCAATGGTGTCCTGGGGTGCATTGGGAAGAGTGTTGCCAGCAGGTCGAGGGAGGTGATCCTGCCCCTCTACTCAGCCCKGSKGAGGCCTCAWYTYGARYVCTGTGTCCAGTTCTGGGCTCCCCAGTACAAGAGAGACATGGAGCTACTGGAGAGAGTCCAGCATAGGGCTACGAAGATGATCAGAGGGCTGGAGCATCTGCCCTACGAGGAACGGCTGCGAGAGCTGGGCCTCTTCAGCCTGGCGAGGAGAAGCCTGAGGGGGGATCTTATCAATGTGTACAAGTACCTGAAGGGAGGGTGTCAAGGGGATGGGGACAAACTCTTTTCAGTTGTCCCATGTGACAGGACAAGAGGCAGTGGGCAGAAATCGAACCGCAGGAAGTTCCACCTGAATTTGAGGGGGAATTTCTTCCCTGTGAGAGTGACAGAGCACTGTAAGAAGTTGCCCAGAGAGGTGGTGGAGTCTCCTTCTCTGGAGATCTTCAAGGCCCGCCTGGACGCAACCCTGTCTAACGTGCTCTCGGTGACCCTGCTGAACAAGGAGGTTGGACTAGATGATCTCCAGAGGTCCCTTCCAACCTTACCAATTCTATGATTCTACCCTGCTCCTGGGCCCTGCGGAGAGATCATGCCGTGTCTGTGCTTCCGCATTTAAAAACTGAGGTGCCCCAGTGAGCACAAGCAAGGCTGTTCCGGGCATTGGGGGAAAACACCACCACAGGATGATTTTCTCCCTCATTTCTATAACAGCAAAATAAATACGTTCTGATCATAGATTAGTAATAACAAATATGTCAAAAATATTTTTGCAAATAGTTTGCTAAACACAAATTACCAATTTATTAATTCTGAGTAGTTTTACTTCCTGTTTTCTTTTTTCCTTTGCTAGTCAGACTTTCCTCTTTGACTAAACAGCTCTTTAGTGTCTTGGATCTATTCTACTCTAACTGAACTGGCAAATCCCTTGTAGTACAGCTGCAGTTACCCTGGTCAGGGTATTTATAGCTAAGCTACACAAAGTTGATTACTGGAACAGAACATCTTTGCTGGTATAGTGGCTTGTTAAACCAATGTGGTTGGCAGTATTTTCTGAAGTAGCCTTAATGACATTGTTTATATTATCTTGCAAGCTAAACCTTGTAACTTTTCGATCTTTTAAATTTTTGTATTTATTTTTTTCCTAAACTTTGCCTGTCTGTCTTCCTTTAAGGCAATTTCTGTAGCAGCCTGTCTCCTTTATTTCCTTTTCTATCTGAAGTCTACTTTTTCTAATAATTCTTCCCTTCATTTCTCAGCTGATCTCTGTTTTCTGTCTTCTAACAAATGTATAATAGATTAAACAAATGTAACCACCCCATATGTATATGCACTTGTCTGAGCTTATTTACCTTCACTAATCCTGTATTTAATATTCTACCTTTTTCCTGTATTCTTCTACCTTCTACCTGTATTTGGTAGTTTATGTACCTCCATCTGTCTATGCTTCGACATTCAGACCTCTATATTGGGCCTACACAGATACTAAATGCTCATTATGGCCCCATCTACAAATGCAAGTCCTCATCAAATTCACACTAGTTCGATTTTCTCACAAACCCACTGCTTTCCCAAGACACAAGCACACAGAGCCAGTGTGTTGTGTGTGCAGCATCTTCCCATGCAATAATCTCTGTCCCTACCCTTAAGGCCAAAGGAGAGGCCTCTCATGTTTCCCCCCGCCAGCCAGCAGGGGATTAACAAAACAGAAAATAGCCAGCAAGCAAAAATAGGACTAACATTGCTTACATCAGCTGTGCCCAGCAAGCAATAATTCAAAAATTTTCAGGCAGAACCACTTTCCTAAGTCCTGCTTTGCTCTGCAAATCACAGTTCCTAAGTGGTTTAAGGGGGGGGGGAAATCAAATATTGCAGTACTTTTATGTCTAATGTGGAATAAGTCTAATGTGGACTTGCCTTTTGCCCATTCCTATTAGTTTCTCAAGGCCTCTCCTTACTTTTTCTTTTCCCTTGTGAGATCCTTGGCACAACCATACCTGGTATGATACTCATCTTTCCAAGTAATACAATCATTTTTTTTGCCATTCTTGTCTTTTTCTCATAAGGGTTCACCTTGCACACTTATCCAATGTGCCCCCCTCCAAAAAAGCTATTAATATTAGCATGTTCATTCATGTATTGAGCAGAAATTACACCAAGTATGATCAACATTTGACAAATGCTATGTTTTTTAAACAACCTGATAAAACCATCATGTAACTGCTTGGCAGATAGCACTGCATACAAAATTTGCCCTCCTTATATGCATTTTCCCCACATTCAAGGCTTTTAGCAAATCCTCACTTCATTCCCTAATACATACACACTAAAAACAGCTATTTAACATAGCTTTACCTACAGCTCAAAAGGAGTACACACACATTTATAAATTATATATACTACAGTTCCAAAGACATCTCAGCAGCAGGGCCAGAAGGACAGAGAGTAAAATGAAGGATGAAAAGAGTTTTTTGCAGCATCCTAAACACGCTGTCAGCATCTTTGCCAAGGAAAGCTGAGACAGCATGGAAGTTGGTGTGGCTTTCTCCCACTCTTTGGACATATTCTTTTGCATTCCTTGAGAGAAGGAAAGCTACCCTGTGGAGATGGCAGGGTTCTTTGATTTTTACTTGGTCACCTTTTACCAAACTTCTGAGAAGAGCCAATGTTAGTCAGGGCTTTGACTGGAAGGGTAGAACAAAACTAAATCACACTGGCACAATAAAGAGGGAAATTGTATGCAAAGAGCAAATATTCAGTAGAACTCTATTTTTGTCTGCACACTATTTTTTTTGTCTTCATGCAACTTTTAACTTCTTCTGCTTCTAGCTGACCAGAGTCTGAATTTATTGTCCTCAATGCCCTATACGTAGAGACATTTTGCAGAAGTATTTTTCTAGCACAGATTTACAGAATTCAGAGCCATAATGTGCAGCTGATGCAATGATTAAAGCATTTCAGGAACTCTGTCATGTAACTGACCTCAGCATTTTAAGTTAAATCTTCATATCTAGCAAAGAAGCTAATCTGATGCTTAAATTTTAACAATTTTCATGCTTAAAATGACTTTAAGCCTTTGTTTATGCCCCCTGAAATCTTTAAGGTGACTGACTTTCAGCACTTTGCTCATCTGGGGTCAGCATTCTTAAAATGCACATGGTTTCCATTAAGGCATACACAGGGAGACTCACATTGTTAGTACTGTTCTAGCAAAATCAATTTTAGAATAAAACAGAGCATTTTTGCAAAAGTTTGCTACAAAAGAACAGATAATGTGCTCCCAAGAAAAACTGTTAACATGAGAATGTAGATTCATGTACTGAACAGACATTGTAATCAATGTTACACATATTACAATCAACATTCTACAGACGTTATCTTTTTAAAATAATCTGATAAAACCATGATCTAACTGCTTGCCAGATATTTTTGAAAAAAAATATAAATCTCATAAAACTTTTGTCACTTTTGTTTTGTGGTTTAAACATGCCTGCGAGATCAGTATTTTTCTCTGTGTTTTTTAATCATATGCAAACAGTTTCATAAGCAGAATCATTTCAGATTTGCTTGGCCAAGTGTGGGCAATGAACCAATCATTCACCGTAATTATATTCAGTGACAAGCCTCTCATTTTGATAAAGCTCGGCTGATTAACTTCTGTATTTGCCAGATTTAGAACTGGAATCCAGAACTTGTAATGTACAGGAGGGAGATGCTGAGCTGGTTTCTTGCAGCCGCTGCCCCGGACRGTATGAAGCAGTAGCTGTAAGTACTTAGGGATGAACAGGAGAGGTACAGACCACTGTGCCTGTAAATATTCAAATTCTGTTGCTTGACCAGGGCTCATTTGCTTGTTGTCTTGTGCATTGGCTCATGACACATTACCGTGGAGGACTTTCCCTGCAGATACGGAGGGGGAGCAAGGGGATTAGACACTTTTGTAATGATTAATTGATTTTAAGGATTTTTAGAGCACTTAATCTGAACTATACCTTTCTTGGTTTGATATCTTTTCAGGCTTAATTTCTCTAACAATTTTAAGGTTATAGTTTTTTTTTTTTAATTTATTTTTCTTCTGTCTGTCATTTTTCAAATCTACCGTAACCTAAAATAGAAGCAACTGAAGATTTATTACTTGGTAATTACACTATAATTATAGGTCTGATTTTTAAGTCAGTTGAGAGTTTTAGAGGAAGCAGGTTTTAACTGCTCATCTAAGAAGATCAACAGGAGAGACAATTTGTCTTTGAACTAGTTATTAACTTTGAAGCCAGAAGTTTGCTGTGCGTGTTTTTCCAAACACAGGTAACATCCAACTGCTGAACACTAAATAAAAATTTCCTCTTTCTTCATACATAAAGAACTTGGTTTTATTTATCCTCCTACCTCATCTAAATTTGGAGAGTAATGAAAAAAAACTACTATTGAGAAAACTTACCCTGTGGAGAAATGGTGTTTGAAAAATATCTTGTGCTTTCAGAATCTTGAAGTTGGTTCTGAACTATTTCTATTTGAATGTGGAAATTTCTTGAAACAGTTTTAAGTTATCCTATTTAATTTAAAATAAATGTAAGCTGTAGTATAAATAATGTGAGGAAGGGAGAGGTTGCAATGAAAGACAATTTTGGGTTCTCTCTGCTCTTTGTATTGTGATTGGTAGAAAAGCAAGAACTTTGCAGCTTCAGAGCACGTTTTGACATACTAAGACCTTGAAAAGAAAAAGCCTTTTCATTGAACTGTACTCTGTGTCATTGTTGCGTTTCATTGATATTTCTCTTTATGAACTGATACGTACTTCTGTGAAGACACAGAAAAAAAGTTTCCAGGCATGAACCATTCATAGAAACCAACAAAACTGAAAATATTTAGACTTCATGTAGAAAAAATTCTAAATGACACATCCTAGGCATACAAATCATGCAATCATATCCATTTCAGTTTTCACAATCCACTGTGAGATGCAAGAGGACGTGTTCTTATCGTGTGCCTGGAGAATACAATAGACTTTATATAGTTCTATCAGAGACGTAGAGGAATGCTGATTTCCTGCTCCAAGAAGCAAAGACAACAAGACACATGAATTTTCACTACAGGAGAAAAAGGATTATTAACTTTTAGATTAAACAGAAAATAGGCACTTTGCCATGTGGTTCCAAAAAGGCAATGCTGTTAGTACACTTCCAAAATTAATGGATCTTTAGCTTTAAGTTATGCACTTCAGGGATCACTGTATAAAAAGAATGCCTTGAATAGCCAATGACAAGATTGCTTACAAGATTCACTCATTAACTCATTGCCTTAAAAAGAAAAAAAAAAGAACATCCAGATGTGCTAAACTGTATTTAAAAAAAAGTCATAAAATGAGCTCTACAGTAGCCAAAGCATGAGAAATCTGCTAAGAATACTCAAGTCATGTGAACAAGTGATAAGGTCACGTGGTAAAACGGAAAATGAATAAAAAACAATGAAAGTGTATTTCGACAAAAAAAATTTACTTAATTTTACAGTCTTTATTCAAGGCCGAATAATCCCCCTTTTACAGCAACAAGGTAAGGGGATTTACCTGCCTCTTGCAAATGGACTGAGATAAAACTGTCTGCTTGATTCTTTCCTTTAGGTTGTGTGCAATCAGTTTTGTGGAGCAATAACTCCTTTATGCCCACTGGAAAAGGAAAACAAGCAAGGATTACTGTATTATGATTAACAGCACGTGGAGAGTATTGCACTTGACATCTGAGTCTTGTGTCCCAGACTCATTACCCACTATCTGTATTACAAAACAAAGATAAATGCAAGCTGGACATAAGAATACAGGATAACATGCAACTTTTAAAAATCAAATGAAAAAGTTATCCATTTAACATACATTACTGAAATTACCATTTTGCAAGATGTCAAAGATACACAAGTACAATAAAATTGCTGATGATCATTCTTTTATTTAGTTTAACTCTTCAGTGAATAGAAGTATTTCTATTAAAAATGTTTTGGCCTTTCTCAAGGTCCAGCCTCAGGTCAAAACAGTACTCACGAAAAGAACAGAAAGACTTTTCCATCCCACTCACCACACACAAACCCGCTGATAATTTGGTGGAAAAAAAGGAAAGGAAAAAACAACTTTCAAACAAATGCTACAAGACAAAAATAATACAATTAACAAAGAAGATGAACACCACTCTTGTTTCTAGGGCAAATTCCAAGTAAGACCTTGAAAGCTCTTTAAATCTAGGATTTTAGTCAAAATTTATGATCTAAATTAATGCTGTTAAAAGAAAGCCTAGTTATTGGATCTCTGTCAATGAGAGAGGTCTTTCTCACTAAGCCCTTCTGTTTTCTCTCTTCTGATGAATTCTTAATTATTCAAGTGATTTTCATTCTGAAAATTTTGAATATGCACAGAAAAGTTACAGTACAATCAGAGCAGAGAAACTGTAAAACATACTGCCTGTTTTCTGTATGTCATTAATGATTTGCAGTAAGATTGCTAGGCGGATTAATTGGGCTGTAAACATTATCTCCATACCCTTTTAGATCTTTGCTGATGAGCAGAAGATGCAAATAATGGGAACAATTTGAACAGTTTTGTGAAATGAAATCTCCTGTAGAAACAGGGAATGCAGACCACCAATAGATTTATGTGAAATGTGAACACGACCTCAGGAAAAACCTTGGAATACTGAGGAGTAATTTAATACAGAAATGGTTGACCTACGTAAGAAGGGGTCTCAGCCCCACTACTGAGCTGCAGAGTCAGCCATCTCAGAAACAGAAGGTAATTAATAAACAATAGAGGTGTTTATCACTTTAGCAGTAATATTTTTTTTCATAAAAGATTGTCATTTGATGACTTTTACTTTTTTAAAAAAAATAATGTAACAGCTATTTTCCATAGGCTAAATCCAGATTGCCCTAGTCCTTTAAGCAATCCTGAACCCAAGTGGAGTCTGAGACTAAAGTCCCACTGAATCCATGGGGCCAGCTTTACACCCAATGTGATTATTCATGTGCTAGGGAAACCGGATTGGGTACCATATATAACTTGCACTAACATCTGTGGGATTCCAGTGGCTGGAAGGATTGCAGATTCAGACCTTTGTCCATGCACAACTTTCATTACGGGATATGCAGAGTGCAGACAGGACCCTGTAATTAGCCTGCTCCAGTTTAATGATAGCCATCGTTTCCTTCACACTGCAATCATTTTGTATTTCATACATGATTACAGCATCGCCTTCTTTCCAAAGGCATCTGATATTGTTTGTTTCTCTTTGCACAGAAATAGATAACGTAGGTTCTAATCCACTAATAGACAGTATTAACCAGTTTGTTAAAACAAAAYAATCTTTGTAAACCAAAACTAATAGTTTCACTGAAACTAGATTCTCATCTGCAGCCATTGACTCCAATAGGCTTTGAATTAGGCCCTAAAACAGGCATCTATAATTTCAGTCTCACATCCAGTCACTGTAACGGATATAGAGACTGAAGTTGCACAGACTTTGTAAATATCTATTGAAAAATGGATAACATCAAGTTTTTAGGTCAAATACATGATTTACGTTAGGGAATGTACATAACTGGTTAGTCCGTGATATGTGTCAATATACCTTTGTTCTCTAGTCTTTCTCTTTCATGTACATTCATATGTACATTTTCACCATCTATTCCAGAACATTAAAAAATACAGAGAAAAAATGATTAAAGAAGTAAACTACATTACTGTTAACTTAGAATAGTCCAGTGCTGACATTTTTATGCCATCATGTTAGCTGATTTTGGCAGAGATTTTTTGCTACTGATGTGTATGATAACAGCATTACAATTTATGACAGGTCATTAATAACTGTAGTTAAAACTGAGATTTAAAAATCCTCATTAGTGTCATGGAAATGAATATCAAATGAAATTCATAGTTCTACTTGCTGCCTAGTTTGAAAAACCTGCCAAAAAGTGCAGAATATATTATTTCTCTCACAAATAAATGGTTTAGTTGCTGGGCATTGAAAAAAAAAATCATAATTTAGGATATATCAACAAAGGACTACTGTCTTTATGTGTGATACTAAGTCTTTGTACGTGAAATTTTCCTGTATGTAAAGGGCTCATGCCACAGCCCATGAGAGGTTTATTTTGAGTGCCTAAATAGGATGGAAATGGTGAAAAGACTTTTTCTTTTGGTAATCCTCTGGTTTAAGGTTTCTCRTCTGGGTTCTCTAATTTACAAATATTTCTTTTTCGCTCTGGGTCCTCTCTACTAGAATTCAAAGGAAAGAAAACAAAAAGCAATCTATACCTGGAACGAAAAACAACTATGCAAGTGAATAGGGTTTGATATAGCTTCCCCTGAGATAACTTCAGGGAGTGGATTCTTAAAGAACATCAAACAGGAAGAGATTCAARGACACAGAAGGAGGGAAAAAAGACAAGAAAGCGAATTAGAAAGGAACTATTTCTAGATACCTTGGATACACGCAAGACAGACCATAACACTAATCATTTCTAATGAAAAGTTACTCAGTCTCACAGCTGATACGAGGAACCTCTAACCTCAGTAGTTTAAGCAGCATTCATGAAAAATTTATCCTTTTTAAATCTAAACCAGCCCACCAAATAAACTGGTAAAAATACATACCTAAACTCAAATATATAGCATTGCATGGATGAACAAGGTAATATAAAACACATTGTACACACTTAAGTTCACAAAAATAGGCTTACTTATGATAATTTTTAATCCTCATTATTAATGAGAAAATTAAAATTATTGGTGATGCCATCTTTCTAAGATTGGTTCTGGGATGCTTTAGTATTCAAGGTCTTTTAAATGTTCCTATTAATTTTTAGTACTAATATGTTATCTATAGTTTCCCCAACACAAGATATATTTTCTCTAACAGAATTATTATGTCACTGCAGCGTGCAAACAAACACCACATAATCAGCTGAGAAGAAATAAAAGCAAAATAGTGTTTTTAGGTTTCTCGCCAGTAAAACTAAGCTTGTAGCGTTGGAAGCACTAATAAAAATCTTCAGTCTTGGCCACTTTTTGCTTTTCTTGGTTCTTGTAGGTTACATTTTTAAAAGTGGTTGTTGAGCCTCTGTACAGTGGATTTGTTCCCTAAAAACAAACAAACAGAAGAAATGCAAGTCATTGTGTGTCATCTTGCCATTGCTCCAGCTGCAAGCACACGGAGCTGCAGAGCACTGATCTTGACGCACCTCTTCAGCAATGGAGTAACATTGTGCCGACAGTTCCTGACCCAGCCTTGCYGTGCAAGACATACATGGACTAACCAGCACCCTTCTGCTTCCTAACGTGCGCCCTGAGAAAGATGACTTGTGCCGTACTTTGTGGGAACTTACTGAGAAACTGGGTGAGGCGAGAGGTATGCCTACCCTGGTGACCTGTCGCGAGCAGCACGCAATCGCGCAGGGCAAACGTGCAGCAGCCTAGGTCTGCCCAGCACAATCTCCGCTCTCAGGCGGTTTTTGGTTCACAAGCTTCCTAGACCAGAGACAATGTCTTTCTTCTTTGGATTTATCTAAATGCATTTTGAACCCATGCACACTTTTAGCATCTACAATAACCTTTGGAAAGGAATTGTACACTTTAACCAAGTGTTGTGTAAAAGCATGTCATTTGGCTTGTTCAGAGCCTGCTATCTCATAGTTCTTGTCGAGGCAGTGAACAAATGCCCCGTAAAGGTGATGCCCATAAGGCAGTGAGCAAATGTCCCATATTCAATTTCCCCATCCCATTCAATTTTATAGACCAGTATCACACCCCTCCTTCAGTTACTTCTTTTCCATAGTGAGCACTTCTGGTCTATTCTTTGTGCAGAAGTAATCATAAAACTTCTGACCACTTCGGAATGGACTGCAGTAATTTATATTCCAAGCCATTAAAAATCAGATCAGGCTACATGAGGTAGCACAATTCAGTCTCAAATCAGAAACATGCTTATTTTCACATCTGCCTTCCAGATTAAAGTAATGCCCATAATCAAACAATACTGTATCAAAGATGTATTCCAGCTTATGTCTGATATGATTTATGTATCAAATGTCATGGTTGCACAATTCTAAAAATGAAAATATTTTTCCAGCTGTGAAGTGTTAGTTAAYGTGGTCCTCTTACTTGAGACACATAGACTACCATGAACTGGGAGGAGGGTTAAATCCCACCTCAGCTTTTAATACTGACCTCTTACTCCCTTTGCATCGTTTCCTTTTGAAATAGGAGAAAAAAATAAAATATTTCTATCTAGTATATCCTTCTTTTCCCTCTTACCATATATAGCTCTCCCAAAGGATTAGCAAAACACTCCGAAGTGGCCCAGCCTGTGAGTAACCAATTTTTCCTGTCTCAAAAACTGGCAGGCAGTATGTACTCTTGCAGAAATGTTGCAATCATAAGGTTTTGGACAAGAATGTAGCTGAGTAAACTGCAACGTATCACATATCCTCCCGACACTCATCAGAATGCTAACTTAACATTCATTTTTTCAAAGAGCCTCAGAAGTTTAAAAACTCTTGCAGAAGAACAAAAAAAGCCACAGGCAGACGGGAAAGAGGAAAAGCGCACATATGGTATAAGCTTGCATTAGACATGTGCAAGCTATAGATAGAAGCTAAGCCCTAGATTTCCCTGTCCTTTTACCTACATTTTGGACAGCTTACATTGCTCCTGTACATAGGAGTGGGCTCTCAGCATAACAAGCAACCGATAATCTCCCCTTCCTAAAACAGCTCTGCTTGTGGGAGGAGGGGAATAGCTCTGATAATTCTAGAGACAGTGGCCAAATTTGGTAAGATCAATCAGAGGCCAGGTATCGACCAAAAAAAAAAAAGAGTAAAATAAAGCAATAAAAGACTGTTATCTACAACATTGTACATGTGGAAGAAATTAAACCAGGATATTGAACGCTAGTTATCTCTAAAAACTCATTATTTTAATTTATAGAATACTAAATTTAGTGAAAATCTACCAGTACAATCTAACATTTTAAAAGATCAAAGCAGAAATGCTAACAGAATTTTTCCAGACATTGGCATTCAGCCAAATTAAAGAAAGGCTTACAAAATTAATGCCTGTAACATACCGTTTGCCATTTGGCTTTAGATCTTTCTGCTTCAAACTTGGCCACTTCTTTTCCGTCCTGAATCGACACCAGTAATTTCCAGATACAAAGTAAAACAACGCCCATCAGAAGGATAGCAAGGGCAACACCTACCATTATCATTGCGATATTTGGAAGTTGTGGGCAATCTGTGAAAACAGAAGCAACTGTGATTGTGGGATTCCGTCAATAAGTTGTAGCTAATTAAAAAACAATCAGGCTGCCTACTGTGGTTCCCATTTGCTGGGAGCTGTACAGGCATTTTCCMGCAAGTCCATATTATCTTTCTTCTGCTGGTTCGTTAGTGGGTTTGTGAAACTGGCTGAGAAGTATTGCATTTAAAAGTTAGAAATGTAATGAAGTAACATTCCATTGTGCTTTTACAATGTTGATTAGCAGCTGCCTGATACAGACCCACGTTGTGAGAAGAAAAGTTAGAAAATTACTTTCAGATTTGTGCCATTATAATTCTAAGAAATAGGGTTGGGTTGACAAGATTATGGATTTTATAATGTTATCACTGAAGTTTTACTTCTTTAATTTATTGATATTCAATGTGTTGCAAAGGAAGAGATCCTAGGTAGATCTTTATCAGAGTAAAAACATCAATGACATTTAGAAAAAGGAGGAAACATTTCATTCATGAAAGCAATGAGGAAAAAAGTTACATTGGATTTGTTGAGAACATTGGACTTGACCTCTATCTAAATCAGTAGATTTTTGGAACAGTTGAACAGGAATCTCAGACTACCAAATTCTGGAGCAGTGACAGATTTGTAGCAATTAATTTTCAGAGAAATAACGGGGAAGAAAGATGTTGTCCTGAAACTCTTCCAGAACAAAGTTTCAAGGAATTCTGCATTTCAAGATTTGCAAAATATTTTATCATACAGTATTTGAAACAGTCAAAAACAAAACCGGAAGTTTTGCTTAGTCAAAACACAAAAAAWTTGATTCACTTAAAATAACACGGATGGAAAAACTGTCATCCACTTCAGTGATGCAGAGGTAAGCTCTAGAAAATAACACTGCAATGGATCTCCTTTCTTTTGCATAAACTTGGAAACATTCCTATGAAAATATGAGCACAATCTTGGCAAAACTGAATGCTCAGATGCAAGTGCTAAACATATGTCATTTTAGACTCAGCTGAAGGGGTAAAGTACTGCTGCTCCTAATGACTGAATCTGGTGAGTTATGGCAGAGTTTGGGCCGACAGAAGTGCTAAAAAGAAAATGCTGTTTTAAACAAAGAGCACAACTTTCAAATAAAGGCATCAGATAACACAGTTGTCAAGGGGTAAAGACAGAATTTATCTAAGTGAGAGGGATTGCCATTGCACAGACATGTGGTCACGGGTTTATCATGCGTCAGGAAAACGCACTGCACCAGGCAGTGCTAATGGAGGTCTACTGTAACTGCTGCTCAGTCTGGCACCTGGATGCATAAATTTCCCTCTATGAATTTACATGCACATTACAAATGTCCAGATGGGACATTAGTTGCAAGTTTGGTCCGACACATTTCAACCAGAGACACAAATTCTAGATTCTGTATTTTAAATGTCTTTCATTTTCTCTTCCACAGGTAAGTTACAAATGTGTTAGAGCTGCAATATATTTCCTAACAGCTGCTCTAATATTTGTTATCCTTTTTTTTTTCCTGTAACTACTAGCAGTCCAAGGCTGATGATGAGATTTAAAAGTACAAATTAAATCACTACAAAATCAGTGTTATTCCAGAAAATAATTTCTTTCCTAAGGATTCAGCATAAAAGTAATCATGTAAAGACAAGCAGGCTCATGTTTTTCAGCAAATCACAATTAAGATATTATAGTAATATTAAGAGTTGTTGCTCATGAAAGTCAGTTTTACAAATGTTTCTGTTGAACATGGAATGAATTTTCAATATCCTTAAACCACAGTTCATTTGGCTTACATGGAATATATTTTGCATTACTGTTTTGTTTGGTGGCATTTATTTATCCAATTCAGAGCAGTGAGTTAATGTTCTGGCTATTAGTGCCATCTTGACTTCAGTCCCATAAGGCAAACCAACCTGTAGAGCATTTTTGGTGGTCTTGTCTTAATTCACACTCACATATATCACAACAGTCAYTCATGGGAGGGCTGCTAAAGAAGGTTTAACACCTTAACATATCTATTTTACTTCTTTTTTTCAGATCTTCCTAAAATGTGCCGTATATATTTGATAAGGAGAACATCTTTCAATGCTTTACTCTTCTTAAATTCTTGAGTCATGGGAGTGCAGTCACAAAAGCATGTGCTTCTTTGTTTCAAAACTCTTTGCTATAAACAAAACCTATATACATCCAGATTACTATTCTTATGAAAGAAACTGCTGTTTTGTGCAATGAAATSACTAAGTCTCAATATGTACGCTAGAAAAACGCTACACAAAGGTTAATGAAATAAATGGGAGGATATCTTCAATCTTATGCCTGACACTTGTACCAAGAAAATAAAGTTACAAATCTGCATGTTTTTCCCTAAAACAATTAACATTCAGCCCTGAGGCACTGAGTGTGTCCAAAGAAATGCATTTTATTGCCTAGAAACCAAGCTGCTTGGCAGCTGAAAAGTGGTGCCTATGTTCTCTCCTGTCCCACTTGATTATTAAATGAAAAATCATCATCAAAATAACAGTAAATAAATAATGTTAAATGAAAGGTCATAGGATAATAATAATAAGGTCTCTTAAATATCTAGGCTAGTGATGTGAAACTCATTCAAAACTTAATGGTACTACATCATGAAGTATAATTATAAAGATATTTCAGCATTCTGTAGCATATTCATTTCATCAGGTATCTCCATCAAGATAGTATTTTAGATATTTGTCCATCTGGGAAACACATGATATTTCCACGTTGGATACAGTTTTTTTGGGTACAGTATGTTCAGTATTATCATCTTAGAACTGTGCAGAGCTTTAGAAAAATTAACTAACTTGCCACCCTTGGGTGGCAAGGGGTTTACAGATAGGAAACTCATACAGAGACAGAGTAGTTTGTCTAAGGCCAGAGATAGAGCCAGAGCTGAGATCAGAATGCAGCAGTACCTGATTAATCCATTAGATCATTCTGCCTATCTTTCATGAAAGGCCAGGTATTTAATTTATTGCAGCATTAAATATATACTTTAGGAGGTGCTCTTTTGGCTGAGCAGAGGAGAACTACAAACACAAGATGTGCAGTGGTGTTTGAAAGAGCTCAGCTTGCTAGTGCTGCTGGAACTGATAGTCTGCCCCATCTGTATTTTCAAATTGGGCTCAATAGAGAAAAAGTAATATTCACTGCTTACCTTTTGGTTTTATGCTATGAATGATTGTCTTTCCGTGTTCATCCATAGTCAATAGAAATGTGGTAATACATTCATTTTCCCCCTGCAAAGAGCAGGGAATGGATTTATCTTCTGAGTAATCTACAGGGGGGGGAAAAGTCATCCAGCAGATAAAGAGAAAATTAACATAGCAGGAGAGATTAACAGCATAATGTCTGTCACAGCCTTGCCTGTACATAGTAAAGAGTAAAAGACAAAAGCAGACGTAACCTTAGAATTTCTACTAAATTTAACAATTTTTCTTCTGCTCTAAATTTCTTTGATTTGCTTTCTTTCAGATTTTTCACTTATATTTCAGAAGAGCTGATATAGGTGTTGTCAATCTGCACTGACCAACAAATGCACCTTATTAATCTGGTGCAGTGKGGATTTCAACGAATTGGAAGTTCTTCCAAGACATTTAACCACCAGCTGTCTAGGAAATGTAATAGTCTCCAATTATACGACAAGTAAACAGTATGTTCTCTTTGGTTTAGAGCTACTCCTAGCATGTCTASATTATGTTTCAAAAGTAGATATACATGTACCAGATAGAAATTGATAGTGTTAAAAGGGCTGCCATTTATTTCTTCCACAATAGTTCTCTCAGATAAGTGTGTCATGTAATGTCACAATAATAAATATAAATTAATAACAGAAAACTGCAATTCTGGGATCTTTGTAATGTGATTCAATGGAAAGCAGATAAAAAGTAATCTGAGATGACAGTCTGCCTAGTTTTACTTGTTCCTCCATTTAATGTAGATCTGCAGGAAAATTTAATCCATGTTTTTCAGATGATTCCTAACAGGGAAACCTTTTGTACTGAGAAAAGTTCATTCAAAAGGCAAGAGGGGAAAAGGGTGAAGCTAGCGGTGACAGACAATGAAAACCAATAATGATGATAAATATTTGGGACAACAAATCCGATGCCAGAAATGCCACAATTCTGAGCCTACCCATTATATAATATTTTTACAGAGCAAAAATATCCTGCTTCATAACTGTGTGCATAAATACTTCTGTAGCTGAATGCTTTTTATGTTTCCATATAAACCATGATTCACAGAACACCGGTAAGCTAGCTATGCTTTTCAATACATTTTTCAAAAAACTTCTTTGTTTTTTGTAATTTATAGCAGTAAGAAAAAACAGTAAGTTTCTCGAACATTTCTTTAATGACAATCAACTGTCATTTCAACTCTGTCCATCTTTTCTTCTCTAGTCAAAAGACTTAGTGAAATTGCATAAGCAATGTGCTAAAAATCTTAAGTTCTCAAACTTTAAATAGCAAGAAGACAAATGAAACACAAAGTAGGAATCTGACCTGAATAATAGGACTTAAAAGAAAGCTGTCGTTCATGAAGAATTAATAATAAAAAAAGAAAGTGTCCACTTATTATATATTACATACGGTCRTAAGATTTGGTCTTCCCATATATGAAATACTGGAAAACTGTACAAGGAGTATGAACATTTAAGTAGTTGAATACCCCACTGTCATTTTGTCTGCTTTTCATAAACTAGGGATCACATCTGGTTTGATTTTAATAGAAATATCCTCTTGATTTGTGATAGTCTTACATTTAACCTGTTGTCTGTCCTGTTGTCTGTCCTTGATGCTATAGAGTGATACGTTATCTATCAAGATAATAGGCAGACAAGACTTGCTGATTTAACAAGTCTTCTTTTTGTTGAAAGGACTGAAGATTCCTGACTGAGTGTACTGACCTGGTGACACTCATTGTCAGTTCACAATTCCAATAATGCTATCACAAATTTTGCAATATTTGGTGTTTCACAACTCTTAAGCAAGAAGATCCAAAGAATTTCAGCTTTTTTTTAAAAAAAAAGAAAAAGAAAAAAGTAGTTTCTAGCCCTCCAGAATGCAGAGAAAAATTTGCAAGTATGTTCCAAGTATCCTAAAACCCCAGAAAGTAGTAACTGCAAATACTACTAATATGTATTAGTTAAATAATAATAATTATTATTATAATTAACTAATAATAATATATTAGTTAAAATCTCACTTTGGGCAAGAACAACAGAGTGCTGAGTTAGATGCTTGTTTAGGCTCTGCCATTTACTTTCCTGTTGGATGGGGAATTTGTGTGGGATTAACATTATAGCAGAGGCACAGGAGAGAGAAGCAAATGGAGGGACAGGAAATGCTCAACTTTTCCAAAGAAAGTGTAACTGTGCCTATTGCATTTGGGCATTTGGTGCCCTGTGATGGAGGTTGCAACAGCATCCGAGGTTTTAGGTATTAYGGTTGCTCCTGGGTAGCAACTAGCAGCAAAGATTCACCTTAGACACATCTGGCAAAGAGGTGAATAGCCCTGCTTTTAAATAAAAAAAAAAAAAATCAAATAGTCAAAATAGGTGAAAAGAAAATAAATATTCAAAAGAGCTATTTGCCATTGAGCTGAGCCACAGCTCACTAAATTTGAAAACATCAGCACCTCGTGAGCTGCTGTGTCCTCACATGCCCTGGCRCAGCCTTCCTGCACTGCGGTTGTGCGAGTGACCCTGCTGCAGGGAAGCAGGAAGAGAAACCACAGCCCACGCAGAACTGAAACTGAGTAGGGAAAAGGCACTGTCGAGAGTATGAAATGGGCATCCCAAAGAAATAGGAAAATGTAAAGGCTACATTTTTTTAAAAAAACTGCTCCCCAGTTTCAGTCATTATGTCATAAAAGAAAGTAAATTGATATTTAAAGCACTAATATTTTACTTAATTATACAACTTAGAGATATTTCAGTTTTCAAAAAGTCTTGAAATGGTAAAGAAACTGAAATACAAAACAGAAAGAAGCACTGTGATATTATATGAAGTCACGTTAAAAATCCATCTTAAATACTATGCGGTGGTCTACCTATACTACTTTTGAAATCTTTGGGTGACAAAGTTTTGATTTCAGGATTTAAGTTTTTTATTTTCAATACTTTTTTCCTCCAGACTCCTTAATGAGGCTATCTCCATACCACAACTAATCATTTGAACTTTCATACAAGCATTTTGAATGGCAAACAACTTGTAATAGCATTTTTTTTGAGGGATTAGAATGGGAACAGTTACCCAGCCTTAACTACAGCAGTTGCAAATTGCTGTAAACAAATTTTAAATCTAAAGAAGTAGCTGACAGTTACAACCAGAGAAGGACAGGATTTGAAAAAACGAAATATGCAGGAATAGGACACACTTTTGTTGCTCTCATATTCCTGCTGCCTCTCTGTGTGTCTATGTGTGTGAATGACTTATGTATTTTCAGCTACAAATATCTGCCATCTGGTGACAGCAATCTATAAACYTCACTAACTACATAGCTACAATAAAAGTGCTCAAATATTTTGATATGTGGCTGCTTCCCTTTTTAACAAATATTCCTTAACTGTTTTTGAAACCTACAGAGAATTGTTTGTATTTATATACAAACACTAATGTCTATAAAGTCATAACTTAAAATAATAGTTTAATAAAAATATAACATTAGCATTAGCTTTTCTTATGAGGGAATTATTTGCAACTTCCAAGCTCTGCATTATGGGGTAATGCCCTTCAACSAATAATGCTGGAGCTTTCTCAGAAAGATATATATCACTGAAATTTTTGCACATTTGTAGCTCAAGATAGGTTTCTGACAGTTTGGCAGCACGCACATACAGCATTCTGCATTATAATCCTAATTATTAAATTTGTCTGACTTAATCCTAATGTTAGGTCTATGATGTGCGTATAACACACCTATGTACTGCATCACCTAACAGTTGCGTTTTGCCATAGGATTGGAGTTGTTGCCATTGGAATAAATAGCGAGTGCCTACTGCACAGGCAAGCAGCTTCCTCTATGAAAAAAAAAAAAAAAGAAACAAAAAAAAGATTTTGATGCAATATTTCTTATAAAGTCATATTTCTTTTTCTGTGAAGGTAGTATTTTATTCAAGGTCAGTTTCTCTTCTGGGAACTCTCATTGACGGAGCGCAACTTCGAATTACTGTGAGCAACGGACGATGCATTTAGCCTTTAGGGTACTAGAAATGTCTCAATAAAAACTGACAATAAGCAGAATGTCTTTACGTAGATTAACTGGGCTGCAGGGGAACTGCCTGCTGTAATCAACAACCTGCATGAGGACTGGAATCAAGTTCTGTATTTGTAAGATAAAAGAARCTACACTGAAACTCGTGATAGAGGTGTTACTTGACCTCAGGGGCTTTCATCAGCAGTTACAGGGGGCAGTATTTATTCAATTCAGTCCTTTCTTACATAAACTGCTCAGAAAGCAAGTGTGTTCCAATGAGTTAATTAATTAAAAACAATTCTGATTTGCAGCTCCTCACTACCCACAAAACAGCTGTAGACAGACAGCAATTGACCTGTGAGCTCTAATATAATTCCATGGTATAAAAACAAGGCTACTTTCAAATATAAAATTACTGAAAGGGGAAACTATCTATAATCACACACGGACACACACAAAAAAAGATTGAGTGTACAAACCCTCTGCAGTGCTGACAGTTGCATCAACCAATTTACATTTTTCACTGCATTCCCCCTGTGACTTGTCATCAGAAGCCAAATGACATTCTACACAGCTCCTGCGGAATATAATTCAACAACTCATCAATCTCTGCCTGTCACAAAGCACCAATATAAAGGCAAATACATATGCATCTACATTTTAAAAAGTAGCTAAACAAAAGGTCTTGTTCTATGGATAGAGTAGTTCTCAGAAATGTGATAGGTATTTGCCACCCCCCCCCCCAAAAAAAAAAAAAAAAAAAAAGAATAAAGGTATAGTGGATAAGCTCTTTCTTGTCTTCTTTCTCTCCTAGATCTTATTAGCTACAAGACAGAACCCCAGGCAACATTATTTATGTAAGTCTATTAAAGACATAGAGTTATTCACACATAACATTCATTTTCAAAAATAAATATTCTGAACTAAGGTTACACTAAATACCAGTCAAAGAAATGTCTATCAAATGAACAATATTTGATATCAACTTCAGAGAGATCAAGCTGGGGCACTTACTAAAAGTCTTCCTTTGTTGAAAGTCTCTTGAATAATGTATATCTACCAACTGACAGAAAACACTGTTTGAGTGTCTTAACAGATGTCTCTTGAATGCAATTACTTGTCTCAGGAATTACTTACTTAAATGTTAATTATACTAATGCAATTTATTGGAAGAGGATTTCCAAGTTATTTACTTTATTTAACGATGGAATGACTAAGATATTTTTTAAAAAACAGAGAGTCTAAACCAATTCCCTTAGATGCCTGTGAAAAATTCCACAGCAACACAATGAGGCTTTTAGTAAGTCCAGAGTTAATTCATGAAAAAAAGGGAAAAAAAAAAACCCAGAATTTATATATGAAAATAATGGAAAGGAAATGATAAAGGGAAGGAAAAAAAGAGAGGGGAGACAGAGGGAAAAGAAAAAAGAAGAATGGAAAAAGGAAGAAAAAAGACAAAGACAAAAGAAAAGAAACAAATAAAGCAGAAAGAGAATAACCTCAGCAAAACATCCCAAGAAAACCTGGCCATCTCCTGTTGCATTGAGTTACATATCTCCATGAGAATAAAGCTGAGGCTTCTGAGATTATCTTCACAGGATGGAGGTGACCTTATCACTAGCTCTGGAAGTGGTGAATAGTAAAAGTGAGTGGGTAATGGGATAGCCTCTATCTAATGGAGATAAATTCAGTGTTGTTGGTGTTTTTGTCATATTTGCCATGTTTCTCATACTACCACTCTCTTTCTCAGCTGCCTAGCCATTAATCTCAATCCCCTCTGACCTGGTCTTTTAGCCCCTTTGGTTACCCTATCCAAGTATTCCAAATGTTCTCTTTCGGCTTTCCTTGCCCTGCATTTCAGCAATGGAAGTGATCACAAGAGAGAGAAAAGATCTAACATTGTGTAGAATATACATGTTTAAATAGGCTAATGTAATGTCTATCATGTAACTTAATATTTCTTGTTATTCTCTGCCAAACTGGGAAGAGCAAAGCAGCATCATTGTGCCTAATGTTTAGAGCTCTTGTACACAAAATTTCCCTTTACTTCAACTGTGCTTACTTAGGCCTATGTGCCTGAAGTCTGAACAAACTCATTGGCTTTCTTTTATAGGTCAAATGGAGCAATAAATAAATGACAACTAAATTATGTCATAGAATAGGTTCTCATCTCACATACAGCATACGTTGGAAAGATATGCATGAAAATACAATGGTGGAGAGCTAGTGTGGAAGAGAAATGGGTCTCAGCTCTAAATAAATAGACGTGACATAGTCATGAAACATTAATGTTACTTACATTGACTCAGGACTCAGCAAGCAAAACCAGTGTAATTAGTAAGTTCTGTGATTCCTAGCTTAAATTTGCACTTATGCCTGCTTATTGTGGACTAACTTTAGCCCTGCAAGAGCTCGAGTAATACAAGCATAAGCATGTATTTAGAGGGGTCAGTTTTATTTTGCACATACTTAGTTGCTTTTCCTATCATGAACCATATCAAATACCACACATCACAGCAGGCAACCTAAATATATTACATACGCTCAGTGAATAGAAGACACTTCACCATTTACAGTCAATTTATCATAAACTTATACAAGACATACAACTACCCACAGATTTTATCCCTAGACTATGACCTAGTTTATCTTGGTTAGGCCTGTTTAATTCACCCAAGCTGAACTGAATTTGGAATATGAACTTGTGCAGATAGAAAGCCTGAACAGGGAGTATGACCTTATAAATTTACACACAAGGGAACATTAATAAAAATTCCAAACTTTTCTCTTTTTGTTCCCTGTGAGTTGCTAGCTATGCTGGGGTATTTTTATTTTGTTCTATGGAGAGAAGGACTTTTGTCCATATTTGCCTGATATTATCATTTAAGGCCACCATGTTGATTATTTGTACAATCAGGAACAACAGTGTGATGTTTAACTTGTGCCATCTGAAGGTGATCAAACCACTTTCCTTAAAGGTCTGCTGTACAGAAGAGAAATGGTTGGTGTCTGAATTATGACTACTCCTCTTAAGGGCACAGAGACACTCTCATATTTTGGTCTGTAACTCCAATGAAATTGCAGCAGTAAGCACACTACTGAGTCAGTAGATACCTGAATGATACAAAAATCAGAGATGTAAAACCAGCACGTTACCGTTTGGAACTGCAAGGGTCACCGCATAGAGGGCATTTTTCACATGTGCTGCCTGAAGCCCCTGGGTGTGTGCAAGTACATGACCCACAGATGCATTCGCCTCTCCCACTGCACAGCATCCCATCCTCAGAAATGCAGGAGGCAGTGTCGGTTGTGCAGTTACAGTATTCACCAGTCCATCCACTGTGGCACACGCATTCTCCACAATCACAGTCACCATTGCCTGGAAAAAACAATCATTATATTTAAGATCAATGTTTTAATTTAAATCTGAATGATTGTCTTTAAAAATCATTCTCCTTAACAGCAGATGTTTTCACCACTCCAACTGTTCTCACTCTTAAACACCCTTCTTCCTCCCCCAGTATTTTCAACAGGATCAAATTTTCACTAAGACTGGCTGCAAGACTGACTCTATTCACTTCACTGGAGTCCACCAGATTGATTCTTATCTCCTGGCAGTGCACAAATTGATGGGTAAATCCTCTTTCACTAATAGCAGCATAATTCCAGTCTATCTAGTCACCACCGTGTCACTGCAGGTTCATGCCAGTTTAATACTATTCCCACTGTTTTACCAGAACCATTTCTGATTTATAATGGTGTAGTCCAGAGAAAAATAAATACAAGCTCTCAAATTCTTACCACGCTTACATTGAGACAAACTGAAAACAGTGGAAATCACTTAGTTACYGGGCTAAAATTTTAAAAGATCATAGTTAGAGTAAAAGCGATTAAGATGGGTATACTTTCATAATTACATCAGAGTGAAATTATGCAGTGCTTAACACTAATATATGTCAATATATTTACCTAAACTTCCTGGGAGCTATAATCATTACAGCTATTAAAAGTCCAACMCAGTGTGATGAAAGCTGACATGCTCCACTACAGCTGTGCCAACTTATATTAGTTACAGAGTGGTTAAAGAGATATCATTTAAAATTTTGAAAATAGGGTTAAAATTGTTTACTGGTTTTAATTTAAAGATAATTCAGATATCTAAGTTGCAGCACTTTATATAGAATTGATTATAATTTAATATGYTACAAAACCAGATATTTATAAGATCATAGCTAACAACGAGACAATAATGATCTAACATAAAGATAGTAAAAATAGTTCAGAGGGAACCTACCTCCACACTGAAGTCCTCTATGTCGCACACAAGAGAAGTCATCACATTCACAGTGTGGCCCATAAATTTTTCCATACATTGATGAGTGGCAAACACACTGTCCACAGTAGCAGTCACCTCTCCCACTGCAGGAGCTCTGTTCTGCAGAGCCCTTGCAAGAATTAGTGCTGAGGGAATTTTCATCACATTCACAATGTGGACCCATGTAGCCAGGGTTGCAGATACAGACTCCACACTCAAAAGATCCTTTCCCTTTGTTGCACTTCGAGCTGTTCACCTCAGCCTTTGTCTGACAGTTACAGCTACATTGTGGATGAATTTCAATTTCCAGGACATCACTGAGACCCACTGGTTTTATCACAATATGCCTTCTATTTTTTTCACAAGTAGGGAGACTTAGAGTCATGTTAAAAGAGACCTGGAAGAGAAAACACTGTCTGTTCCAAACTGCAATATATATCAGACTGCAAGATAGTCTGGAAGCACATGCATAAGAGAGAACAAGAATACATTAGATATTACCTGATTTCTTGTAACTTATCTGAAGGAATAATATTTAATAAAGAACAACCTTCTACCTTGGTATTTTAAATTCTCTAGAATTAATATCTTATGAGAATCTATTCTTTACTTACTATCTCTCCCACTTTCACATGAGAGCATTTCCTCTTATGCTGAAAAAAGGTCCCATTGTTACAGATTGCAGTGAAAGAGAGAATAAGTCCTTCTGTGTCTCCAAAAACCTCCAGTTCTATTTCAGATCTCAGCTCCTTAAAGAAAAAGAAGTGATGAATGGATTGATAACAAGGCCAAACACTGCTAATGTTCCACATCTGTGTAACACAGATTGTAACTTATCCTTACCTATACAGGAGTAAATTCATGGGTTGGCACTTTATTTACATACTTCTCTATTACAGGAAAAATGGAGAATGAGCAAAAGAAAAAAGTGCCAATAGAAATAGCCTTCAGATGAAAGCACTGGTAGTATCAGTTTARTATCTGGTATTGTGGTGCTTATTTCCTGCCCTTACAGGGGAATAACTTCAACGCTTTATTAAATCATCTTTCATTACTAAGTGCTCTGCTGACTGATACAGGTTTGGGCTCTGGTCTTACTGAGGAATGTGTGTGTATCTCTGATTGCATTGCTACCACTACRTGTTCCTTGATTAGCCAGGGTATATCAATATTGTTCTTTGTTTATCTCCACTATTAAAATGAAGGCATACAATCTCTCTTACAGCAGAGCAGAAGCCAAGTTCAGTTTTGCCTCGGTGTGAGGCCTCCACGACTTGGCCTGATGTTTCCAGGGCAAGAGCCAGAATCTAGTACTAAATTAACTCAGACAGTTGTATAGCTTACTYGGTTCTTTTTTCCTCTGTATGGAAACTATTGCTTCATGAGCTGTTGATGCTGTTTGAAGACATATTCAGCAATGTCCTCATTTCTCAAATCAATTTGTAAAATCAAACTTTCATTTCTTAAATGAAAAAAGCTCTTCAATTTACTTCCTGAGTGCTCTCATGCTCATTTTTTTCTGTTTAACTCTGAAATATTTTTATGCCAACTTTGATTACACAATTTAGCCTTAATCCAAAGCCTATAGCAAGCCATGGGGAAATTCCCTATGACTTCACTAGACTGTGGATCCACTAAATAGAAATTTTTTAAAAGCACCTCAGCAACAGAGGAGCAAAAGTCTCATTGTCTTGGCTTTGTGCTCTTGCAAGTTCAATTGCATTACAAAATACCCACTGCACTTGAAAGCATGAGGAACTTGTTGACCTTACCTCAGTGAGTCATTCTAGTAAAGGAATCAGGATGACTCATTGTAGTAAAGGTCTGGTGGGGTGAATACAATGGTATTACCTGAAACTAAAAGCAGAATAAGTATAAACCTGCACAGACACTGATTCCCTATCCTTTGTACACATCCTGGATTCTCTGGAGGTTTGTCTTAGGCTTTTTTATTGTGAGTTTTCAATTGGAAAACCTTTTCAGTAAACCAAATAATTTTATTAGATGACAACAATACATATCATGCAAGACACATTCACATAACACCCAGTCCTCTTTCCAGCATGCAGTCTGAGCAATAAAGCTGTGCACTGGGCACCAGGTTGGTAACGTGGGTAGTTCTGGATGCATCTGATTTTTCCCTTCCATTTGTCTTGGAGTTGGATGCTCAAGTTGCTATTAAAATAATGCAGAGTTTCTTAGATAATAATTTGTTTACAATAGCTGGACTCAGGGATCAAATATAGCAAGCCTTAAGATAAAACTGTGAAAAGCTGGCATGTACTAGAGTAACAGGAAATAAATATTCCCAYTTCCACTAGCTGCAAAACTTCAAAACTCAACTAGAGTGCAACTGTGAGAGAAAATTAAATGTTGTTGAACACAAGCTTGTAATAGATCAAATCAGGGTGTCTGTACCAGGTCATTATGAACATGCGCCCATTCACTGTTGTGAATCAAAATACRCACCTTACTCTGCTGAAAATGAATGCATATTCCATGACAACTCCAGTTTCTTAGGCCTGTGCAAACTTCTAATGGTGTTTTAAATCTACTAAGCTGCCTGGCTGTAGTTTGGGGACAAACTGTGGACAGTTCAGCGAGCTTTAAGCCATTTACAGAGAAACATCTGTATTTCAAAAATTTTTCTGAATGAAACAACAATGAAGTGTTATAAACTTGTGCCCTTGTTACGGTACCTATCCTGTTTTAAAATTTTATTTCCTCAATCTTATTATGTYGTAAGCAAAAAGAGAGACAAGTACTGAAAAAAGAGTGGAATTTTCTGATATTTTAAAATGGTGGAATAACTTTTTCATCAAAAGGCCTGATTTCAGTCACAATGCAGTTTAAACTAGGACTCTGTGATACAAACCTATACAGATTTAACCTTAAAAAAAAAGCAGGCAGAAATATGCTTACAGAAGAAAATGAATCATTCTAGGGAAAAACACGAGAGCTCCTTATAACAAATATTTTGACAGCTCAGACTTTCTTAACTTGCTTACTTCCTCTCTTGAAGCTTTTAGATGGCAACACATGCGTGAATGATATCAGCAAATCTTGTGTTTGTACAGCAAGCATAGACTCTAAAGCACTTTAAAAGTGTTAAAAGATTTTTACTACTCCGTGGGACAAATGCTTATTTATTCCTGTTTTACAGGTGAAGAAACAGAGACATTTGGAGTTGAATTACACTGCTGAGAGCATCATAGGACATCTGTGACAAAAACTGAATTAGCTCTTCTGTTTTGCATATGATTTTTAGCTGTAAGTCTACTCTTGTTTCTCCCTTCCCACTCTAAAATATTCCAATTTCTTCACTCATGTCAAATAAGGTGTTTCTCACTATTTCCTGCTTGGAAGATTTTTAATCATGAAGCAATAGGATCGTTAACCTTTAAGGTTAAATGTAATAAAACAGGCTCAATAAAATTTTGAAAGTACGACATGCTGCTACTTGTACACTTTGTACACTTTGAAATGTATGTGGGATTTTAAGAACCTATGAGCAATTCTGGTGGATTGTCTAGACACGCTGTACCTGAATTAGGACAGAATGAGTTATGACCCATTTGCAGGAACACTGTTCCTGCATCCACCTTCCTGCTTCTATGGGARAGCAATGAGCACTGATTTCATAACTCCATAAAAACTGTGCCCACAGGACAGCTGAACTTGGAATCAGCCATAACAACTCAGGAAAGAGCGTCAGAGGTCACCATTGACGGCTCTGTGCGATCACCCGCCCAAAGTGCAGCAGCAACCAAAAAGCCAATACTATGTTGGCCATCAGTACAAGCAAACAAAAGAGATGGCATCCTTTTGCTTCTGTATAAAATCTTAATGTACCTTGTCCTGATTACTTCATGCTGTTCTGGTCTCCACATCTCAGGAAAGACACAGTGGAGTCAGAGAAGGTAAAGAGAAGGTCATCTAAAGACATCAAGGGGATGGAGAAGCTGAGGAGAGATTAAAAATCCTGGGATTCTCCAATTTGGAGARGAGAAGGTATGGAGGGGGACACATGTCTTGGTGATGAAAGAGTACAAAATCATAAAGATCAGAAGAAGATAAGCTGAATACAAAGCCATTATTCACCAAATCCTGCAGTGATTGAAGTAAGGGGCACTCAATGAAATTTTAGAACATAGAGATTGATTTGAAATGGGAAAAAGAAAGTACTTCTTAATGCAATGCAATTGAACTCTTTTTTGCCATAGGAGGCTGTGGAGACAGAAAATATCATTAGSTTCAAAAAGGGGATTAGGAAAAACATCACGCACAGCAGGTCAGAAATAGGCAAGGATGTACCCTCCAACATCTCTAATACAACAGTTGTAGATGCTGGGAAATATGAGGTGGGAGGGACTGCAAAAACCGGCCAGACTGCCATGCTCTCTCTGAACATTTCCTATTGCCATTGCAATAGGCTGGATGGACCATTGCTCAGACCATGAAGGTCATGTCTTATGCTCTTATTTTTTAGAAAGTATGTATCTACCACTGTTGTGGACAGGAAGGAGAAATAGCCTTTGTCCTTGCTGGCAAACATGAAAAGGAAGGATGTAGAAAAACATCTTTACAGCTTCCAACAAGAAGGAAGAAGATAACAATGCAATTAGAGGAATCACTGTTCTGCACCTGACACAGTGTTACAGTAGACTCACCAGGACACAGCACTGGGACAATTATTTTATATTTCTCCATTACTCACYGGGCAACAAAATGCTGCCCATTTTCACCTGTTAAATGTAGGTACCTCTGTCTATACTTTACAGTGCCAGCTTGAAGAAATCGTGATAGGAGGTAGACTGGATTAATAATACACTAGATTCCAGAAGTAATATCTTGGTTCCACTGCAAGTTTAGCTCTGACTTTACTCATGTAAAGCTTTCTCTTTGAATTTATTACYATCTGTAGAGTCTCAAGATTAATCCTAAAATTTTTTGCATATTTAATTTTCCATAGGATAGAGAATCTTCTGGTATTTGTATTTGATAGGAAAATCATAAGAAAATGATTTTATTGATTTTGTAAGAGTTAAAAGAACTTAGTTTGCTTTTCTATCATAAAGACCAAAATAATTTTGGATACAATAATGATTTTCTTATTCAGCTTACGGGACGAGTGGAAGAGTTTAAATAAAGAAATAGAAAATGGCATTTCATAGAATTATTTTTAACTGTAGCGATTGGTAGAGCAGGTTTTTAATAAAAAGTGGGGAGGGAATGAAGAGAGAAATCTATGGTATATCAGCATATAAGTAAATGTATCTATCTCTGTGTAAAAACTTATAAAATGTCTAAAAACATTCCCCTGAAAGAAAAGAACAAGGGAGCTGGGATGCATTTTACAAAGCTCTGGAGAGCAGTACTGTATTTATGTCCCTGTCATCTTTTCATATTTCTCTGTATTATCTAAAGAAACTAATTCAAGTTCTCTTTCTCAGCTTGTATTCTTTAAAAAAACACCAGAACAGCCTCACAGGGGCAGTATCAAATTGCTAATGCAGAGTACAGCAGTTACCACAGAATGATACTTCTTTTCCTGATATTCCTGCAGAGCAATTGAATATATGCTCTGCTGAGAGTTACCAACAGGAATAGAGCTGCATCACAGTGGAAGACCTGAACACCTGTGTTAAAGAAACCTTTAGAGTAAGGTTGAAACAAAGGACTATGAAGAAGACAAGACTAATGACACACTGATATGAAAATTAGCATTCCAATTCAAGTAAGGAATGACAGAAATTTTGTAGGAGTTTTGTTTGGAAAAGCGTGAAAATTGGATATAGTTCTAAAAAACAACACTCAACCTTAAGTAATTATGGTATCTACAGTTAACAGAGATTTAACATTCATTGGAAATAAAGAGACAGAACACGCAGAATCCAGGATGAATGTATAAAAGAAGCTTTTCAGCAAAGTATTGCTAGCAAATTGCTGATGCCATGGTACCTTCCATCGCCTCCCATTCACTCTTTTCACAGGGGGCTGCATAGTGAAGCAAGTACTAGTTATGTGCATTGTTTCCRCTTCCTTTGCCCAGTGACAGTTCTATAGCTAATAATTAATGCAAGTTAATAATGAATTGCATGACCAGCAAAGGGGTGTCAGTGCTGTGGCTCTACATCTCAATTTTTAACAATTTCTAAATAACTTTTTGACTTCCTAATCTAGAGTGTGAATCCTACCAAACCATTCTATTAACTAAGCCTTTCAGGAGAATATGATGAGAATATAACGTAATAATATTATTACAGATAAACCCACTATTTCCACACTCACTTAATCCTCAGACAGAAAAAGAGATTTCTCATAAAGGTTGGCACCTATGCATAAGCAACGATGGTYTTGTAATCAATGCAAAAAAGAAACAAAGACACTTGTTTTTACAAAATGGCAATCTAATTTTGCAGGAAGAAAATATATTACAGGCACCTTACCTGATATGCAGCAATGATCAGCTGGAGAATATTTCCAGAATCTTTCTGTAGTCGTCCAACAGTAGCTCCAGGAATAAGCTTTGCATAGTTCTAGAAACATCAATTAAAAAAAATTAAAAAACACTAGGCAACAAGGACCAAGCTGCTGGAAAAGAACAAAATATATTGTAGTCAGCTAAAATAAATAACAGTAACATTTTCAATGACCCTCATATGCCTCAGTAATATGTGTTCTATTTAAAGAGTCCTATGGAGAAGAGCTAGTTTGACTGATAGGGACATACATTGCTAAATCACCCATGTAYGCTTTAAAGTTGGATACTTTGATTCCAGTTCTGTTTTTCTTTTTTAGTTTCAGAATGAAGATATATTCTGTCAATGATAACATTTTTCTTTAACATAATAACTCAAACCTGATTTGCCTGTTCTGTTGTTGCTGAAATATTTGAGAGTGGGGAGTCCTACATTCAATGCCAGTCTCTTCATTTTTGCAAGCAACTAAGCATCCTAAGTTCTTGTCAGTGAGGGCATAGAAGGTAGGAAGTTTAAACCATGGGGTGTAAGTACTTAGAATAAAGGCCCTTAAAAAAATGCTGCTGTTTTATGACCAGCGTAATACTCCATACCTTCGCCAGGGTCAGTGACTGTGACTGATAGCATATGGACTTTATGTTTATAATACATTGCCAATCGAATAATTGATTAYAGTAATTATTTTTTTCTCTTTGCATTAAATTGCAATGTGACACTAACCTGACATCCATCAGTTAGATTTTAAATATGCTTGTTTAAAATTTATCTTGCCTGATTGTTAACTATATGCAGTTTTCTTGCTTGTAACTATGCCTGTGGAAAGTAATAAGCATTCATAGTTAAAAGCATGTATTGCAGCATTCATTTTCTTCTATGATTTATCATAGGATCAGTGCTGTTACTTTAATTTTAACAAAATTCTAAAGAACTAAYAATAAACATAGATAATTTGATACTCTTATTCCTTCCTATACTTTACATTTCCAAAAGCACTGTGATTACCCTATATATTATATTTAGAAAACTTATCATTCATTAGATTTCTAAAGAGCTGTTGTAAATCTGTGGGATTAAATACATTTTATGTTACAGCTGGTGATTTTGCATTCCTAACTCCTCCTGTGATTAGTGCTGTCRGAAGGACTCTTCTTAGTATTTAGAAACTGGGCATTTTGTAAACAGGGATGTTTCACGAGCTGATTATATTAAAAAAAAAAAAAAGAGGTAATAAATTTGGAATTTTAAGTATAGAACCCTTTAATCTATGGCATGCAAAACAAACAGCAGGGATRTACTATTCTGAGGACTTTGTCTTTTGTCTTTGAACAAAAATTTTCTGCATTGAGAGGCAAGGATGATTGTGCATGCCCAGTCTAAGCGTAAACCTCTAGTTCATCTGTTAAGCCTTACCTTTTAGCATATATTTTTGATGAAACATTAGCAAAGTGAAGTAGACTGATACTTTTGCAGTGCTACTGTCATAAACCTATCCAGAGGTGAATTGAATTTAGTCTTTCAGCAAATATTTATTAAAAGGTGAATTACCTTTTTTTAGAGATACTCTTATTCATGTTAGTGAAATCTGAGAATCACATCTCTGAGTTCATGGAGCTATGTCAAATTTTTAGCAGCGTAAATGAGAGGAAAATTTGCAGTATAAACAAGGAGAGTGGAGTATTGTGCCAAATTAATAATAATTATTTGAAATTCTGAACAAAGGTAGAGATTGGAGTGTTTTTAGCTGCAGTAGTAAAATACAGTCTGAAACACATTCTCCTCTAGCAAAAAAAGAAAAAAAAATGTTCAAAAGAAGAACAATTTCTGCTTGWACAGCAATCCTATTTACTTACGATTACTTACGAAAAGAGGGGGTTTTACCTTATATATGTTTGAATAATTTTTTAAAGAATTCTGCTTGAAAACAAGTAATATCAACTGCTTGCTAATCTCCAGTTTGAAGATATTCAAAATTTTAGGCAATATTAACTGCTTCATGTAAACTTAAACAGTAGCATGTTTTTTTAAAACCAAAACAGGATATACAGAGTTTGTCAAAGTATTATTGTCATTGTGAACTTCACAGATACTTCTTAGGTAAATAGTTCTTTTAAGAATAAATATATCCCCTGCTGCTTTACTGAGACTTTCAGCTGAGACTAACAATGCAATAAAATTAGACACTTCTGAACATATWTTAAAAGGACTTTTTTTACTTCTTTTTTATAAATAATCTCAAAATTTCAGGACTCAGTGTAAGAAACTTCCTCTCCTCTCTTGCATTTAATTTGTAGTAGCCTTATAAATGTTTCAACATGAACAGTGCTGTTTTAAAAGTTCTTGCGGTCATGCAAAGCAATGCTGAGTTTAAATTCAATGCTCCCATGCAACCATACAGCTATCTAAAACAGGGAGAGAATTTAGGTCTGATGCTTTCCCTAACAAGAATGCAATGTTATAAGCATATATATTCTGCATTTGTGCAATCTATAGTATTTGTGTGTTAGATAATTAYGCACACACACCTGTAAGCGGATAAGCGGATAAGCTTCAAATTCAGTCTGAAGGGGATCAACATATTAAATGACTGAACTCTTTGGGGCTAAACTTTGGGAGATTATACAGGGCTGGAAATACATATTTGACAGTCTGAATACTATAGCTAAGACTGATGGAATCTATCAAGTCTATTTAAAGAGCTGCTTTCTAAGTTCTCACAGTCATTTTAATGTATGTTTATCCCAAAGAAGGGAATTATAAATAGTCATGGTCATTTTGGGGGTCTGATATAATTAGGTGCTGAGTTCAAATAGATTTTAGATTAGATATTTGGGGAAAAGCTTTCTACCTCAAAGGATAATTAAGTTTAGGAAGGGATTTCTAAGGGAGTTTGCAGAATCTTAAATTTTGAAAATCGTTAAGGAAAAACACCAGTCAAGAATGGTTTAATGTGGTGCCCAAACATCAGTTCAGGGTGTCAGGGAGTCAAAGCTCCCCCAATCCCTGAAGCTTTCAAGACCAGTGGCAGCCTACGCTTCAGACTGCCTGGCTATGTACAGCACGATGGTGCCTCTAAATTTCCTCACGTTGTTAGAGAAATGGCCAATAAAGTGATCTTGCTGATACAATGAACTTGTACAGTGTTCCTCACTAAAAGCTAAAGGTAAAGGAATAAGAAGGTGCTATTCTGGGTTAATAGCTACCTGAAAGATAGGAAAGAAAGGTTAGGAAAAAGGTCCTACATCACAGCAGAGAGTGTAGATGAACCCCTGAGGTTCTCCACAGTACTATTTTCTGTTTCTGCTCCCTGCGTAGCTCAGGGAAGACATCCAGTGTTTCATGGACTAGTTCCTGTTGTAGAGTTGTCCTGAGAAAGAATAATACTCCAGATTTTTTGCAAAAGTTATAAACTAGTGAAATCTTTCATAAATTGATTCTCAGATTATGACCTTGACAAAGGAGGAAGTACTCTGCACCTTGGAGCACAGGTTGCCTGGCATTTTAAAAAATATTGTGAATGCTGGATACTCAAAAGTAGGGGCAAAATACACCATCTAAAAAGGCATCCAATACAGAAACAGCTAGGTAGGTTTGGTGTTAGACAGAATATATTTCAGTTAACTAGGGTTTGTATCCAATGGCATTTGTTGCTCTGCTTTTCTCTTTCATTATTATTATTTTTTAATAAAGCACTCTATCAAACAGAGATCTTTTGCTGCAGATTCCTAAGTATGTCTGACATTCATTTTTATTCAGCAGAAAAATTATGTTTCTGAAACTATGATCCATTTTCCTCTGAATAGCTCTGAATATATCTTGAAACCCTTGATGACTTTCCTAACTCATGTTTTGTCAAAAAAGGGATATAATGCACTAACATGAGAAGTAGTAACTAAGATTTGGTTTTGTTGTTTCAGCTCTGAGCTGAATTAATTCTACCCTAGACATTGATCCAACAGGTCTTTGTTGCACTGAAGAACTCTCAGCTATAAAACTTCAGTTTTGCCTGTATATAATTACAGGTTGTGATCAAGATACCTCCTCTGTTTCATAAAGGTTTTCCAAGTTATTTCTGAGTATAGTTATTAGATTGGATAAAAATATTTTGAAGGTAGGCAAATCAATGTCTAGCAGGTGTATTTCACTTCTCATTCTATAACTCATCCATGAAATTCCAAATGCAACATTTTTTTAAAATAAGAGGATTTTATAGAAAAATATTTTTATCAGCTAAAACAAGGAAAATTTAGGTCAATAGTAGTAGTCAATCACAAGTGTAGTGGGATTCTATAGTCACAGGATAAATTAGTTAAAATTTGCAGCACTAAAAAGCTTTTATTAAATCTAAGTATTGCTTTACGTTTTCTTTCTTAAAAGGGGCCTAATTAATGGCATGTGAATTCTTTTCATTAACATTAATCAGTGCTTCAGTAGGTGCTGCACAAAGTAGTTTGGAAGTATCTCTTGATTAACAAAGCCTTTTCTTATTCAAAGAAACTTTTCTCTTACTTGCATTATATTTCCCCTTGGAAATTGTTGGTGGTCACCCTCAGAGTTGGCCAACAGGGTTCTTATCAGAGGTTTTCTGTTTCAGTATCTCTGTGTCAGTGTTATACCAGTATCAAAGTTATCAAGTGGCACCTTTTGTTCACTGGGAACACTAAACGAAGATTTATAACTAAAAAGAAATGCAAGCCATTGTAAATCCAACTGTAGAATTTTTGTTCTTGTTACTTCCTTTGTTAGAAAAATAAAGCATGAGTATCTTCTCTCTTGTAGGGTATATACCAATCCCATTGAATATACTCTATCTACTGCTTTCATCTTTTCAATACGGCCTTCTGTCACTTATTCAGATATCCATAGTTGTTATGCCCTGCTTACTATCCTGTACATGATGTGGAAAATCAGTGAAAGCAAATTAAAAAATTGTATAAGCCTTGCCACACTATCTTTCAAAAACACAGTATACTTTCAAGGGCATATGTAAGACCTATAAATGGCACTCTACTGTCACATTTTCATCCGAATGATTCAGATTTGTAAAACAAATGTAAATATCCAGTTCTCCATGCTTAAAGTGTAAAAAGAAAAAAGCTAGACAATCCAATTACGTCTGTGTGAAGGCTACGAGTTTTAARCAGAACCAGTCAAACCTCTTATTACCATCACTGAATTATTATCTAGAGCTTCTTTTTGGAAGGACTGGACAAAAACATAAATATGAATTGCCAACATCCTTCTTWTTTTATCTTAAGAAGCTTTTGGTTATATCCGTTGCAAAAAACAGTTGAGCAAAAGAGAGAAAGGTGTGTATCCAAGCTCTGGACAAAAACCTCACCTTTTCAGCTGTATCCTTATAGTCATTGGTAACTTTGGCTCAGCTCCCAGCTGGAACATCCAAAGGTCCAAGGGACCAAAATTACAATGGGGCTTCAAGAGGACTTATTTCTGTGGAAGTTGTAATCAGTGACTGCACAGATGTCTAGGCTTCTGTTGCACTCTAGAACTTGTGAAACTATAATTTGAGTTATTCTTAGGTAATCCAGTTCCATGTCTTTTACAGGGCCATGGATACTATTTTCAGAAATTTCAAAATCAGCTTAGATATTGTTGAGTTTCTTTGGAAATCATGAATTCTAAACAAAGCTAAATGCTTTTTTAAAATGTTACAAGGAGACAGGAAGAGATACCTCTTATAGAGCAGAGGATACCAAATCCTCTCATATCTTTACTACAAGAGAAAAACAAACATGTTTTAACTCTGCTTATTTTGACTCCTTATTTTTAAACATGGACCTTGATTATTGTGCGTTCCAACCCTTTACCCAAAGTATCTTCAGAACAGGTTGTTTAGAACTGTGAACTGTGACTCTTTATTTCTGGACCCTAGAGGCAGAAGAAAGACTCCATATTGGAAAGTACTAGTCCAGCAAGTTTAGTGACAAGTTGTGACATCTAGGAAAATGGACATGTGTTACTAGACAAACGTTAAAGTTGGTTTAGTTTAGTTGGTGGACCCAACTTCATAGAACAGGAAAGTCTGTGAGATTTAATGTCAACCACTCCTGCAATAAAGTGTTTTCTTGTCCCTCAGTGCAAATGAGGAGTGATACATGAGGTCTCAATGGAGGGAGACAGAGAAATAAAGAAAAATGAATAGAACTCCCAGATCAACTGAGAAAAAACATGCTTATCTCAGAGTTGAGCATGAAGACATTTTTTTCATCATGTATTACTATCTTATAGAAGTAAAAACAGGCTCAACTATTCTTACCTAGCCTCATAAAATATAAAAAGCTAATCATAATGATTACACTGAATAGTTCAGAAATGTTAAGTTTGACAAGCCTATCTATTGAATCAAAAATTACAGCGTGATTCAACTTGAAATCCAATTTAAAAGAAGATAAGAACCTCAAAATCAATAAAAAAGTACTTCCTAAGTAAAAGAGACATTCTCTAAATCTGATACATAATTTAATAGCTATTTTTATTACAAAAATATCTTACAGGATTGGATCCTTAACACTGGAATTTCTCTCTCAGCTGTGAAAAAGGGTGAACATCAGAGCAAACACTGGATAATCAAATGTTTTAATTTGCTTACCTCATATATGTGAATTTGCTCCTTTGTTACAGCAAAAATTAGTAAAACATTGTTCTGCACAAGTTTGTCAATTAATTGTCCAATTGTGGGATACTCCTGAAAACAAATAGAAGACAGCCTCATCAATCTGTTTTTTATAGACATAGAGTTCCTAACACTCTCCCATGAAGTACACATTCAAATTATTATAATAAATACTGTTCTCTCAGTATAGGATAAACATTTATTTTGCTACTACACGTATACAAAACAAAAGATAGTATATATATATTTCTCTCCTTCTTTTTAAGGAAAACCTTTGAAACAAGTACAGTGTCTACCTTCATACTGGAACATTTAACTCAGCAGTCTGAAGAATGATACTGTACCAGAGCAACTGAGCATTTGTACTAGTTTTTACATTGGAAGTTTTTCTACATGAAAAGTGTCCTACAAATYCCTTAATTCCTCCTGAATTCACACCTTTTAATGCATATTTTGCTTTCCCTGTAATTCTAGTCAGTTCTATACCATATGTTTTCCAGGTTAGCGGAAATAAGATCTGTGCATTTTTTTCTAATTATAACGTACCACAATTTCTTAGATTCACACTGTTCTCTTTTGATTAAAACTACAGCTATAAATAAAATAGATGATAGCAAATGCCTGGATCCCCCAACTTTTCCACGTATCAATGATGAATGAGTCTATATACTTTCATGAGTCTTCTGAATTGCTCATGCCAGTCTTTACATGTGCACAATGCTAGAGTTGTACAAGACACACAGCAACAGTTACCAGAACAGTTGACATGGAATATTCATTATTGTGGTCCAAATGACAGTTCCCATCATTAGGAATAACAATCCCTGCCAGTTTACTGTCCATCCCAAAATGGGAATCAGCATCACTCACAAATACCAGCAAATGTAAAGAATCATTCCTCCATCCAATTTTTTCCTGTAATTTAAAATACATTAGTTCAGTAAGCTGTACTAAACTCACACCATAGAAAAGCAAGAAACAATCTAGAGAAAGTCATCTCAAAGCAAATGAATGGAATCATTTTAAAAGGATTGTCCAAAACATCAAACATCTCTTTTAAGAGATGGTGTCATTCCATTGCCTTTGTCTAACATTTTCTCCTTCCAGTCTTGCGTTTAGTAAAATGTACTGGCTGTGTCCAAGCCAGGCTGCTTCCTCCTCTAAATATGGTTAATCAAGAATATTTAAAGAAAAAAACAATCAAGAAAGAAGATCCAGTCATTGCATAGTTTATATTTTTTTCCCCTGGAAATTAAAGAGAAGGACTATAATATTGCAATATATATGCTTAACTTGATACAAATCAAAAGTAGCAATAAAATATAATTTGACTGTGTTTTATAGTCTGACTGCTCTTTCACTGATGCTGCCAGGGTCCATTGCACTGACTTCACACAAGTATGACTAGGCTTTTGTTTTGCATTGAAAATCTTGAAAAATAACAATCTGCTTCTCTGAAGTATAACCATATAATACCAGAAACATTAAAATACAGAATAATTAATATTATACCAATAAGTTTCAATTACCTTGCAAACAGCTGCCTGCATAATTGCATCAAATCCTCCCTCTGGAGTATCTATATTAGCAGAGATTCTCTGTCCTTTCACAATTTCATTGAATCTTTCTGAATCATTTGTCAATGGCAAAACATGTTTGTATCCAAAGGTAGGTAAGCACTCATATGGAACGCTTCTACAAAACAAGTGAGATAGCTTATGGATAATGCAGGAATATAATCACTGCAATGGCTACTTTGCCACTGCAATCTATCTGTCCTGATTAGTTTTTAGTTTTCTATCTCTCTTCTATATCTGAGATAGATCTAGCAAAAAACATAAAAAGAATCAGTGCATATTTTCATTTAGCTGGATTATGCAAACAGGTCTGCATAAAACATGGAAAATGCCTCTGGAGTAATTCTATCAAGATATGTTTGCAGAGGTGCAATCCTTGCAGCACTCCCTGCTATGTCTCATTGTCACACTTGGAAGCACATGGGAATCTCTAGTTCCTTAGTCACATTCAGATAGTACCACTAGCCTTCTCCATTCTTGCTTAGGACTACAGAGAGAGGAATTTTGGAGAGCACTGCTTTTCCTCCACTCAGAGTAGGAGAGAACTAGGGCAACCTAGATTTGGGGCAATACTTCTATGTTTTAAGGAAAAAGGGAGGAAAAMAACATTAAAAGATAAATTAAACCAGTATTCCTTGCTCATTTTGTATTTCCACTAGTTTAGTATAGCAATGGCATAACAATTCTTATATATATATTTAACCAAATTAAAAGAATGCATATTTATTTGGAATACCAGTATATTAATCCGTTAAATGCATTTGTAACCAGCAGCAAAAGCTAAAAAGCAGAATCACTCCAAGACTCTGTTCTTCAAATAACATAACAAACAATAGAATTTGAAACTAAAATAAATTCATTACAGCTGGAATAGGACAGGGGCTCCAGTGAGGGTGTGAGTTGAATTTTTTCCTTAAGATTAGTAGTATGACTTAATGATAGCATGCATATAGATGTAGGTACTTTCCCTGCATACCTGCAAGGGTTGTTTATTTCTTCAGCTGTAGTTTTGATAAATGGTGAAACTGGTTTTTCAACAAAAGATCCAAAACCCAGTCTGAAGTTGCTTGTCAGTTTTGACATTTCTTTGGAAAGAGTTGAACCTAATTCTTTTATTGTATTCAGATCATCATCCATTGAAGCCGAAAGATCCATGAGGTAATAGAGATCAATTGGATAATCTTCACTTTGGCGAACTTTGATCTCTATTGTTTCTTCATGTCCTATTAAAGTTGTAGGAATATAGTATACATATTAACAATTCTAAATAGATCATGTTATGAGTAATGCCATTTTGTTCATAAAATTATATATATATATATATATATATATRTATATATATATGGTAAAAATGTTGTATTTTTAAATCATCAATATAATTAACATAACAACTCTAAAAATTCTCTACTAACAAAAATTCCAAACAAGGGGTCTGAAAAATCAAAAGGATTTCTTATGTATTTTCTAAACTGTTCTTCAGTAAAGCAGTAACCATAGAATTTGGAAACAACTCTGATTGCTGTAAATTAAAAAYATAAGAACACCCCTTTGGCAAGATATAGCTTTAGAAAATTTAGATATGAAACCAGCTGAAACTTAAGGCAGTACTTACAGAAAATACTGTGCACTTCAGAAATTTGAACAAAAATCAGAGTGTACACGTAGGTTTTATTCTCCATGCTAGCACTGTGATGTGGCTTAACAGGGTGTTTCTAAGTTTCTTTATTCCAAATTTCCTCTAGGACAAATTCATATCTCAGGTACCCTAAAGTAGGTCTGGAGAGCTTCCATAAGTGTCACTGGTACCTTGCAGATCCTCAATGTAAGATTTTATACTGCACAAACAGCAATTAACTTTGGACACAACATAGGTATTTTCAGACTATTTAGCCTGGAAAGCTTAGGTATATCACATCAGCCAAACAAAAAAATCCTGCATTTGAACTGAGCGACCTACCTGGTCGCAGCCAAAGAGTTAATTTTTGAGGAGAAATCTGTGTGACATCAGAATTGTTCTTCTGTATTCCGATACTAAGGGGCTTGTTTTTGTGAATTTCTACTTTGGAAATGGGAAATTCAATCAAATTCAACTGGCATCCTTTTGATAAAAGATTTTCCAGTGTATCACACCTTCCATGAATTCCAACTGAGTCCATATAATTCTAAAACAAACAGGAAAAGGAATGAATGAGTTAAATGTACTTACTGATCACCACCAGCAACTCATTAAGGCTTCATAGTGACTGCAAAACAGTGTGGAAAGAGATCTAGGTGGCATAGAAATCTAAATTTGCCCTCCATGGATCATGTCACACAGGTGTATAATTAATGTAACTTACACCTATTTGATATTCTGGGAGAAACTCTTCTATTGTTGGGGAATGGGAATCGTGCCACTTGCATTTGGCTCCTTGCAGTACTGGGAGTGTCAACACAAAGCACATATGAGCCTGTTTTTCTAAGGAAATCACTTACAGGACTATATTGCAAATTTGTCAGTCTTTCCTTAGTAACTTTGAACTCCTGACAGTCCAATGTCATTTAACAACACAGGAAGTCTCACAGATAACACATTCCTACAAGTTTTGTGATAAATTGGAGGTGGGGTATGTTGTGTTCACAGGATAATTTGTTTTTTCTGACCTATTCTTTCTCCGCAACATTCATTTTACACATTTACTAAAGCTGGCCCTGTTACTCTGCCTGACATTTAACAAGCTCCACAGCTTCCAGCACTCTTCGGAGCAGCTGAGGCTCCAAGTACGCTCACATTTATCCAGTTACATTGAGCCCAGCATCCTACTTGACCTTCTCCCATACAGAGGAAATAACAAGCCTATTGATATCGGTTGCATATCTTGCAGTTTATTTTCTGTTACTCATTTCAAAACACTTGATATGCATTCCTTCCCACAACAGTACTGTAAAGTAAGTATTTTCCCTGCATTACAGTGAAGTTAATGGTCAGATTTACAAAAAGGCTTCTGTTTTATTGCCATTATCTATAGCTATGTCTAAAGTTTAGATCTTCAAAATCTCCAATCATCAACTGCCCTTTAAAGAAGAAAACTCCTAAATTTCTTAGGATCTCAAAGATTGGTTGGTGTCATGATTTCTGCCAGTATTCATGTGCATACATCCCATCAAATGGCCATGAAAGTGTCTAAGTTTAATTTCTGGTGGGATTCTCAAATGGAGCGTTCCCCATCTTTATGGTTACCAGAGCCTAAGCTAGTTTTAAGATTACCAGTTTCGTGATTAAAGCATTGGACTGGTAGGCAACTGACAAATTCAAACCCTCACTGTACCTTATGTGGAGAAGGCTTTAAACGTAAATTTTCCATCTGTTATGAGTAGGCGTTTAACCATTTCTACTCAGATACCCTGTTCTGGATCTCTCTCAAGCCTACATTGTTGCAGTTGTTTTATTCTATATAAAATAAACATTCATTGAGGTAGATCATTGGTTTTCAATCTTTTGTAATCTTCCAGACCCCTAAAGTAGTTGGAGTCTGGAGCCAAATTTACACACAATGGCAACAAATTTGTTTTCCTAAGTTATCTTTCCTGGATCCTTCAGAAGTAGACTACAAATTTCCAGGCTACAAACTGCGAAACATATACATATAGTAGAAATGGCTCAGAGCTTCTCAGTAGCACAAAGCTGAGYTTTGCCACTCCAGTGATGAAGGGCTGTGCTGGACAACCTCTCTAAGGGGAAGAGCAGGAACAATAAGGGAAGATAAGGCTGGAGGGAGCTGCAGTCAATCAGATTTTTTACTGCCTTGGCTATAAGGCAAGGTGGACAAAGTGGGTGGACAAAGATGTCTATGCAGTTTCAATCCCTGACTCAATAAATATTTTACATTTTATCTCCTCTTCTCCTCTGGTTTTTGTTTTTCCTGTGAGACAGGAATGACCTGTGTAAGATAGGAGATGATTCATAGCAATAAATCCTCACTACAATGTCACTGGGCTAGGTCCCATTATTTTCCTCTCTTTTTTACAGTTAGCTCAAATGCCATATTCTCTCATCAAGAGACTGGTCTCACTGAATCCAGCTTATGGGTAACAAAGTTCTCCTACTCATCGTGTGGGGAGTGCACCTGAGACAGAATTCCCCTGGGCAGCAGGATGTCTAACAGCCAAGTGATGCAATGCTAAGGATAAATCCGCTCTGTGAATCTAGTCTGCTGGGCGTTTTGACTAAAACCTTCTGGGAACCATCTGTCAGAACCAGCACTAAAATGTTCGATTTCTGGTTCATGGTCATGGGCCCACAACACAGGGCCATTCCTTTCTCCCAGACTTTGACAAACCATTTGGGACTCAGGCATTAAACCACAAATGTTCTCTAAGTTCAGACACTGAGAAATTTTCTATCCAAATAAGAAAAAAAAAAGTACTTTAGATCTATTATGAATAGGACTTAGCCCCTCATTTACCACTGAAATTTCAGCCCTCATGGTTGAAAGTTTTCAGGGATCCTATATATTTCAGTTTAAGCAGTCCTGAGACACTAAATGGGAATAATGGTTTATTGTGCTTCAGCAAAATCTGATGTCTTTTCTCAGACAATACTATCATGAACTGTTTCTTGAACACAGTGCATATAAAAATTATGTACTACTCTAAAAACTTCAGAGGGAAAACAGTATCATTTCCCGTAATTACACACTTTGAATAGTTGTTATTTCAAAAAATGCATGAAGAAGTAAATTCATATTTCAAAGATAGTTACAAAGGGTATGTTTTTGTCCTATAGAGAAAATAGGTTACTTGGAGGCATTTTAATGTTCATTCTGACACTAAAGCTCCCAGATCTTTTGCATTTTAGGTGTGTTCCTTATCAAACAAGTTTATGAGCCTRTGAGCAAAGAAAAAAAATCACATTTATTGCTCTGAAATTTCCAGTAATTGCACATTTTTAAAAAATCAATAAGTTGGCTTTCATCTTAGTTTTCTGAAAACACATGGCAGCAGTCCAAATTATGTGAWCAAATTTCATTTCAAGAAAACCCTGGTTTAGAAGTATGAACATTAAAAACTAGTGAAAACACAATGATGATTGCTTTTTCCTGTAGTATTATTGTTCACAAATTACTAAATTATTTTTAGCAAACATGTTTTAAGAAAAAGTGCTCTTTGGTCTCTGGATACTTTATAAAGCAATACATTAGTGTCATCATAGATATATTTGTGCTATTAAAAATATTTTTTGGAAGAAATACTTCTTTCAGCAAAGCTATGAATTAGAAACTATAATGAAAAATATTCAAAGCATTTCCCCTATCATACCTGACAATATATATTGTGTTTCTAAACAGTTGCTATACTTTTTAAAGAATATATACTTGCAAAATTTGACTCCTTGAAGCATTTTACACCATTAATCACCACTGAGAAGAAAATAATTTTAATAGTGCTTCTCAAACTTTAGGAAGAAGTCCTTACGTTATCATATGCAAAGCAGTTGCAAACAACTTCATGGGATTTGAAATAAATGGGTACTATTTGCTTTGCTGATCTCTATTCTGAAACATGCTAGCTATTTATTAGTGTTATCATCTGCCAGTGACTAGATTTTGGATGCAATAGATTCACAAAAACATTTCCGTCTATCTATATAAGATATAAAAATCAAGCTCTCCAAAAGCTTGATTGACAAAAACTGGAGTCTCTTCCAGTTGATGTTCAAAAATTATAACAAGTTATTCAGAAATACTAACAGTTCATAAAGCATTTTAAAAAGATGGCCCTAAGTCTCATTGGTCTAAGGTTATTTTATTTCTCTGTTATTTCTGGAAGATTTTTAATTGCAATATCCAACTATTTTGCAAAAATCAATGAATTAAGATCTAGAATATTTGCTATGCAGTAGGGAGATACGATTTTTCATCTTTTACAGATGAAAATTTTTTWAAGTTTTTTTTAAAAAGAGATGTTAAGTGACTTGCCCAAGGTTACACATAAAGTCTACAATGAATATGTAGGAAGCAAGCCCAGATATTTATTTCAAAGCCCTGTGTTTTAGCCAAAATATTGGCATCCCATGTCATACTAATCATAAAATTGACACTATCATCATATCTAAAATCAGTCACAGATTTATCATTTGTATATGCAAACTGACCATAATACCTTCTGTTTACCCTGTCTGGCATAGTATAAAATACATAAATTCCAGACTGATAGGTAACTTGATGTCTGGTACTTTGTCATGAGCACTGTGGGTGAGTCAGCCCTGAGAATGATGACCTGAGTTCTTCTAATAGCGCTTTTATTTCTGCCTAAGTTGAAGATTTTTTTTTAAAGAAAAAAAGAATAAGGAACAATAGACCATAAGGTATAGATTTGAATTCCACTTCAGATTCCCAAGAAGGCTGCCCTAAGCATTGCATGCATTACAAAACCGTGCGCTGACCCAGTTAACTCAGTACTTCATCACTCAGAGCTACTACAAACACTTCAAGTCTTCTTTGAAATTTTTTGTGTCATTTACTTTACCTCTTGAAAACACCAAGCACAGTGTGGTCCAGAAAGCAAACAATCTTCRCAAGTCACTGCACTTTCCTGAGAACAACTCCCTACATTTAAATCCAAAAAGACAAAAGATAATTAATAATTTGTTTTATCATTCAATATATGAGGAATCTTGTTGTTTAGAGAATGTGAGAGATGAAAAAGACGCATATTTAGCCATATTTAGAATTAATGATAAAATTCCTTCATAATGATATTTCTATTGGTAGAATGTTAACTCTGGAAAAAAAAACAACTGCTGACAATTAATCTACTTACTTTTACATGCTTTACAGACGCTCATTCTCTGGAAATATGTTACTTGTTTTCTCCAGTGTATTTGATAAATTATTACATTTATTTCTTGTGTGGTACACTTAACATAACAAGAGACATTAAAAAACAGATCTGTGTTCACTCTACATGCTTAAAACTGTTTCACTTAGATCTTTAGATAATTTATATGATTTTAACTTATGCAAGTATAAGTGAAACATTGAGTCACGTGAATAGTATTAATTTTCTCAGTGGATCAAACACTGCTTAATAGATCTAAAATAGCTCAAACGCCTGTGTCTTTCATACATGTGCTATGTAATGACCACATAAATCTCAGATGAATTCACAGGATAGCCCTACAGCAGTTTGTTAAAAAAAATAAAAAATTCATTAACCAGAAAGGAATGACTATGTACGAAACACAGAAAGCTGCTCAGTCTCAACTTAAAACAAGAAACAGTATAAAAATAGTTTTGAAATGGAACTGACTAACCTTACCTTGTACATTGTTATTTCTTTGCAGAAATAGGAAAAAGAGGCAAAGCAAGGCAATCCCCATTCGTTTTCAGTGCTGGCTGTGTGGCAAAAAAATATTAGCATGTTAATTATCATCCGCGTAAAGGCAGAATGTCGTAAAAATCATACATTCCCAAAGTGTATGTTTTAGGATATCACCTACACTGGACTGTGAAGAAACTTCAATGCTATCAGGACAAAACATGAATAAAAATGAAAAGAAAGCTACCTGGACAGGTAAAGACGGCAAGCTTTGCATAAAAGTAACCTGAACATGGTTATCACTTCCTTGTTTTCCTGTACTCCTTATAAGGTATACAATCAGAAGAAAGGGGAAAATTCATTCAGGTGAAGATTTCTGTCAATTCCAGTTTCTCTGGGTCCTAGAGAAACCTATCCATGAGACCTTTACTGACTATACAGCAGCTCTGAAATACTCCTCTAAAATAACTCCCTTAATTGTTCCCTAAGAGAGTTCATTAGGCAGACAGGTCATACAATTGCTAAGTGATTATACCTGGAGAGATGTAAAAATCCCATTTTTTTCAGATTTCCTGATGTGGAAAGGCAGCTGTGGAAAAAGCAAAAAGCAACACTAATTATAACTGAGGAACAGGCTTCAGTAATTCAAGATACAGGAGTACATTTATGTTATTAACAAACATTGCAAATTGAAAGGGAAATATATTGGTTGTGGGGTTTTCAATATGTAGAGGAATTGTGTTCCCAAKTCTGCAGATGACTTGGAAAAATCATTTAAAGTTTGATTCTTCTCTAGCAAGTGGCCCAGCATTCTGCATCACAAAGAAGTTACTGTTATAAGTCTCTTTTCTCTGCATCTCCCCACAGAATGAAGGCAAAATATGCATTTCTTACAGYATTTTTAAAAGAAATAAAAGTTCTTATTTGTAGATTTCATGTCTTCTCATCTTCCATGTTTGAGGTTTCTTTTGAAAATAAGTTGTTCTTACCATACACAAGCATTTGCAGGTAACTCTAAACACAACAGTATAAAAGTATAATTTCAACAGTGTTTTTTCTGGCCTATCCTGAAAACATATGCCCTGATTTTCTACAGCCAGAAATCCTACCAAAGCTAGGAATTTAGCTCGTAAGAACTAAGTTGCTCTAACCATGAGAACTGGCAGGATAAGACCTTACCTTTTAAAAGAAGTAGTAGCTGCAATCTTGGAGCAGGATATGACAGTAGGAATAGGTCTACACTAGTAAACTCAACATGCCTGGAAACATTCCTAGCCATTGAGGCCAACTGGCAGAGAAAAACCTGAGTTTATGCTTRCAGTTTGCCTATTGGGACCACACTAACTACTAAATTGTGCCCAGAAATTGTTTGCGGAGAGTGTTAATTGGAAAAAGTCAAATTCATGCCAGGGAGCATTTTAACAGTTTAATAGCATAGACAATCTCATGCTAGTGCCTGGAAATATTGCCAGGCACATCTAATTTTACCAGTATATACATACATAATCTGTGGTAGTTTTATAGCCACTCAAGCTGAATTACGTCAAGCCTACCTTTGTCCTGCCTTGTGTTCACACCCCTTCTCTTTTACCTGGTGTTCAAACAAACACTGAGCTGTTTTGAACCATTCTAGTTGAAAACTAATCACTTTCTATGGAGAAGGTTGGGAGCCTGGATCTGCTCCTTGAATTGTCCCAGTGTCCAGTCAAGTGCAAGTGCCAGTTCAAGGCAGCTAGCAGGACAGAAAGACTGGAGTTGGTAGGAAAGGTGGGAATATGTTAGATGAAATTTAACTGACCTTAAGCTCTTGTAGAACTGTATCTTAACATTTCTATTTACAACAACACTCCTAAGTCTTTTTCAAATACTTTCTATGCCTTAGTGTCATTTGTAATACACTTATTCAGCTACAACAATTTCCTGTGGCATGAGAAAAGCATTGATTAGATTATGTCCCATTAGCTGGTAAAGTGACAATTTTATCAGGACAATGTCTGTCACTACATAAGATCAAAAAGAAGTGTAGCCAACTGAAAATGTTTATTCACACTAAGAAAAAATCATTCTCTGTTATCCAACATGTTTTATTTGCCTCCCTTTAATTTACATTTRAGTACGTGCCCTTTAATAGTATTGCTATGTCCACAGTCTCACAGAGCTCCCCAGATCTCTGCATGAAGAGCACACCACCAGAACAAGGCTTTCCCTTTCAGTGCAGGAGTTGACTTTGCACCTCTTACTAGCCCTGGTAACATAATACCTCTAAGTGTCCTGTGCTCGAAGGATTTTATGGCAGTCCTTCAGCCACCAAAAGGTACTCGGTTAAGGACCACCCAGGTGAACTGTTGGCTATTGGGAGGTTGGACTAGATGATCTCCAGAGGTCCCTTCCAGATTTACCCATTCTGTGATTCCGTGATTCTATTGGTAAATGCTTATTTTTAGACTGAAGGCATCAAACTTTATCAAACCTTTTAGTATAGAGAGAAAGAATAATACAACCTACATGAAACTTACAATTCTGCCTGATATTATCGGTTCTCCATTTGGTGGTGTGATAATGCTTCATATAAGTCTTGGTAAGGACAGCATGGCTGGAGGCTAAGTGCCTGCCTCTGAATGGGATGGCTGCCAAATATTTGAATAAGCTTTGCCTGAAAAAAATAACTAAGTTTCTGCAATCTAATAAGAATAGACCTTTCCAGATTGTCTGTAGAGCACAGAAGGAAAAGAAAGCATCAAAACTAAACAAAGAGTGAGCAGGAGAAAAGATTCAAGGTTAGTTTTCACTTTTAAAAGCTCACAAAATAAGAAGATCAAACCGCCCAAGAATGGACAGAAAGGGAATGAAAAATTTAATCACTGATAGAACACAGTAGGAGGAAAGAGGTCCAGGAAGGGAGACAACAAATACCAAGAGTAGAACTTAGGCAAGGCAAGAAAACCAAGGTATGTAGCTATTAGATGTTTCTTATTTCAAAACAGCTCTATATATCTTACGTGACATCTAAAGATAGCTGACTTGGAAGTCCCCCCCACTCATTTCTTTTTTAAAATTTGCTTTAACTATCCCACATGCTAGAAGAGACAAACTGTAATCCAGGGTAGCCACACTGATGCGGGAAGTGTGTTTAGAGGGCTTTAGAGAATGTTTGAGTTGGAATTGCTTGGTTTGACAGAGAGGTTCCCCTTCTTTAAAAAGGTTTGTAAGACAGAGTCAATGCTAACTGTGGCACCTTTTGGAACAAAGCAAAAGTCCTCATTTGGAGCCTGCTCATACGGAGTACAAGGGCCTGAAGAAAGGCTGATTAATATCCAAAGAGAAGATAGCAAGCAAGACTCTGATGAAAAATTAGTCTGGGGAGCAGGCTTGTGGAGAAAGAAAGGAAATATTCTTAATTCTTTGTTTCTTTTCAGTATTCTACAGAGAAAGCATTATAAATAATAAAGAAAAAAATGCCAGAAGTGTTAATCCAACTCCCTCATTACTCTTATATCCATTTCCCCCTTATTTCCATCAATCCTTCTCAGTAAGTCTGTTCTGCTGCTTCACTTACAAGAACACGTATTTCCATTCTTCTAGACTATTTCTAAGTTTAGATCCAGTACCAGGGGTCCTTTTTTTTTTATTCTTGACTCCATCCTTCATTTCTTATGCTATTTACCCAAGTTAGACACGTCAATCATATAAGATATAACAGCAAGATATTTTATAGTACCTATAGGACACAATTATTATTGTTTTTATCAGCCATTACATATTCATTTTGGAGCACATCCTGGTCTCATTCAAATCAGGCTTACTGTTTTATAATGATATCTTAGAGCAGACTACAGTTATCTTACAATGTCCCAACACTGAGCAATGCAAACCTATCCTTTTTAAAAGATATTTCTTTAATAATAAAGTTTGCATAGGATAAATTCTTTAGTGCATAATCTTCCATACCTGGCACTTATAATACATGAAGAAAGCACAGAAAGACACTCTAGTCATCCAATCCACCTTTAACAAATTCACTAGGGAGTAACAAACTTTGAATAGAGAGGTACAAAGAAAAAACTTTAACGTTGGCAACAGAATAAGAAACAAAACAAAAATATTAGCCTGACTGTGCATTTCATTAATAATATTTTTTCCTTTAGAACAAACGTGCAGCTTTCCTGACAAGCAAGACCTTGTTTCACACATCAAGCTGAGGCCAAAAAATAGGGCAGTGATCCGGTGTGTAAAGCTTCCAAAATAGAAAGTGTTTGCATATGAAAGCATGCCTAATAATTGATGTACTCAAATCTAAAAATCACTTCATTAAAAAAAAAAAAAAAAACCCTCACCAACACTTCCTGTAAATAGGGCAAGAATTGATGTAGTATAATTACACATATAGGCAACCCAGCCCAAGAGAAAACAACAGTTAGCTCCTTCTGAACTAGACAAAATTTGGAAGAGGAGGCATGTTAGCTCCAGTGAGGGATTATCAAAGATCAGCACATCCCAAGTCAACTCAAGCAAAGAAAATCTCTTTAACTAGAAACTGGAGAGCTATGTGTATGAAAGAGAAATTCTAGTAACTGATCACTCAGCCTCACGCACAGGCCAGCCTTAATTCTTCTCAGTGCTCTTCTCACATGCCCTCATCCTGAAAGTCGACCAAAACAGTTCAAAGAGTGGAGGTTCCATAGCCTGAGATAGTCCTTGGGTCATTAACAAAAGTGGGAGAGCGTCTCTTGGACACCAGAAAACATTTCTAAACAATGAGGTGGGTTTTCCCTGCTCTCCATCCTGAATAACGAGGTACACCAGCTCAATGTATCTGTAAGAAGGCCTGTCAGAACAGCAAAGGTGCACACTCATTAGAGCAGAGAGATGTTGCTTTGTAATTGAATTATCTAGTGACCTTTTTCTCTCCCTGCTTTGCTTCCAAGTCACATCTGTCCAGAAAGCTCCTGACAATCCCTYGTGGGGAATCAAAGTGGCCTTTAGAAGTTTAGGTCAAACTTCTTGACCTAAAAGTTGGCAAATGAAGAACATTCAAAAGTCTACAGAGGGGGTGCTATCAAGAAAAATATTCTTCTTCAAAATAAGATAAACATTCTGCAGCTGTACRGTCACGAGGTTCCCAGCAGAAGTGGAAGTCATTTTCTTTGTAAAATGCCTACACAGAAAAATATTCCTTGCCAGCATGACAAATCTGGTTCCAAAGAAGAGTTATAACAGCTGTCTCAGAGGATGTGTGTCAATTAACTAAGCAAGGATCCTGAAATAAAAAAAAAAAGGAAAAGAAAAGTTTCCTAGCTTGAAGCTTACATTAAACTCCAACAAACTAGAGATGATTGKAGTAGCCACACAGCAGTGCAAATGTCCTGTGAACAATCCAGCTCCATCAGAAACTCCACACAAACACAGCAATAATATTGGGAAGGCTGTCCTGTCCATTCCTTTGCTGCAGAATAAATCCTGGCAATACTTAAGGGAAAGGCGGCAATAACATTTAAAGAGGAAGCAACAACCCCTAAGCAGCAACTGTATTTAATGGAGAAATTCACAACAATGTTGAGTGTAACTAACCAGTAATTTTGTTTTTACTTTTTTTCCTGCATGCAGAAGTTTTTCTAGCTGTAAAACAATAGTAGCACCTAATAAAACACTCTGCAAAATAAATGAGTTCTGAGTCATACGTTTTAATGTCTGTTGATACTATTTGCAATCTCTTTCTYTGTTAATCAGCACAGCGAGTGATGGGTATTGCTCCAACAGAAAAATGGCCTCAGTCCAAAGAAACTGCCCTAAGCACTCTGGGGCTGTATAAATGACAAAGTTAGCCTGCAGAAAGTGGAGATGTGAACAGAGTGCGTGCACACCGGCTCCCATGTTTTGTAGTGTTAGGGAACTAGCACCAGCAGGTTCCTGTGGAGACAAGCCTGCAGGTTAAGCCACAAAGCCCTCCTGAGGCGTGGGCAGGGGTGTGGAAAGGTAAAGGCCTCTCTCGCTCGCCTGTTGAGACTCTGCTTCCAAGCGCCGCTCCGTGCCTGCTCAGCAGCTCCTCGACAGCGAGCAGGTGGGAACGCGAGGGAGAGCAGAACAGCCACACGTGTGAGTGGAATTTTTTCCTCCAGCTCTGAGCAAAGTAGGGTGTTGCAGAATTGTGACTCACGCCATGATTCACGCTCTGGTCTCCTCTTGTTCTCGGAGCACCGCACTGCTTTTAGACAAGGGCAGAGAGTGAAATCAACAGCCTACCTCTGAACAAACAGAGAGGARGAGAAGGAAAAAGGATAAATTGCTCACCAATTTGAACAGAACAGCAGGCAGAAAACCCAGGCTGTTTTCAATTGGTATTTACCTTACCCGCAGCTCTGACCTGGCTGGTTTCAGGCAAGGGCGTGAGCAAACCTTTGTCCTGGATTTGCTTTGCATGGGTGAGCATTCCTAAAGATTTGTTTGATTTTCAGATTTGCATAAACTCCCACGCTCAAAGAAAAATAATCAAACCTCCTAACTGCATAGGGACTCAGGTGGAACTTAGGGAAAAATCACATGGGTTTCAACAGGGACTTTTAGCCAGCCCACAGCACTAAAAACATCCTGTGGGTTTTCCACACAGTGTATTGAATCTGGCCTAAGCTTCTGTTTGTTTTCTCAGTTCATTGCACACCTTGTTCTCCCTGCTCTACAAAAATCTGGTACTGGGATACCTGAGCAGGCAGTTCAGGTTAGTGCTAGAGAGAGGCTGGATATTCTGGTAGCTAGAACAGCTTTAAATGCTAACTGCATAGTATTTTAGATCTCCTGCCCTTTAATTGACAGGTTTTCCACAACTTATCCCATTCAGATGAGTGCTAATTGTTGACCAAACTCTACCTCCTCTCTCTGTTACAAGGGGGCCRAAGGCGGCCCTCAGCTGTGCAGGCTATAGTTGCACAAAAAGAAAGGGGAGGCTTCRGCATGGACTTTTTTATCCAGGCCTGATTTATCCAGATGTAAATTCTAAATTAGTTGGCTGGAAATACCTTTTCCATCCTAGTCTTACACACAGAAACTATATTTGCATCTGCATTCAACTTGTGTGTGTATGTAAGCCACACACACAACTCCAGTGCTTCACTGAAACACATAGCTTGAACAAGGTTAATTTAGAGCAACCAAAATAGCTAAGCCTGCTTAACTCAGCACCCCAAAAGCCGCTAAAAACTGAGAAAAGGGGCCCACGCAATAATAGCTGGCACCAGGTAGATTAATGATGGTTTCAAGGAATTATTCTGAACTTTGACAGCATGGGCGCTAATTCCACATACACAGCATTCAATCCACTCACTCCTCTCAGGGGATTCAAGCTCTATCTGAGAAAAGAAGAGCATTTAGGATTTCAAGAGATCTCTGTGCAAAGTGCTGCCATCTTATGGTTACTCTGCTGTTCTGGAGCAGAGAAGGTATTATTTTAAAAATTAACACATTCCAAGGTGTTCAGATACTGAAATTGCCCTACTACCATATAGCAGTATTTTGTCTTCTTATATATTTAATAAACGCTCATATCTTTATTAACATTTTTYGTCATTTATGAAAATGATAACATAAGTGTTATCATTTTTGTTAGCATCTTTTCTTTCAAATTGCTGCTACATGAATCTCATCTATCAAAGTAAACAGCACACRTAGAGTCTTTGTTCTAAGCTCAGTTACATGATTTTGAATTTTCAGAAATTGTTTTCAGTGTTCTTGTCAGTATATATTATTACCGTATTTTTTCAAATCTTGCTTTATTGCTATGTGGGTTTTTCTTAYGAAAAATAGTGGGAAGGAAATTTAAACGAACAATGTCCACTGTCATTTAAACAAAAATGGTAGGAAAAAARTGACATTCTATGAAAAGACTAGTGTTGCTACAATCCTTCTTAAAAAACTAGTAACAATTRTTGATATTATATACCTAAAGTAAAATCATGTACGACCAAGAACATGGAAATAGAACCAACTCTAACTAAAAACTAAATCAAGAAAGCAATTTCAATTATCTTGGCTGAGTTATACAAAAAGGATAAGGCAGGGTAAAAATTTCCTTAAAAATGCATTCCAGGAATTCCAAATTTTTTGGCATGTAAATCCTATCAATAACTATTCTATGTTTGTTTCACATCTCATATATTTGCAACAACATTGCTTTGTTTTGGCTGGACATTTAGGAAGTTACTATAACTAAAAAAAAATTAAAATCATCATTCTTAATATTTTGTAGTACATTAATATATGCCATAGGAGGCCACAGAATCACATCCTCTATATCAGTCAATAGACTAATCAACAGAAATTCAGAAAAATACTTTTGACAATACCACATAGCAGAGGGCAAAACACTGGAATGGATGTCATAGATGTTGATTACRTGTCCCTGCTACTGCACCTTTAAACAATTGTTTTACCAAACTTACCAAATTCCATCATAAAACTACTCAGACTGTTCCTGTATCTGACAGAGGCAAAAAGAAAGCACATCTACTCACCTTTATGGTATATGCAAGAACTAGGTGAATTCTGTATTATCCAACTTAGAAACAAATAAGCTCCATTTTAGTGTGTTACTCGTGATTACACACTGCTGCTCTTACTAGAAGACTGTTTCAGAGACTTCACTCTTGTCATGGCTGGGAACCTAAATTCCAGCCTAAATGGACTAACTTTCAATTTATATCCATTTGTTTTAGTGACAACATTGTCTAGCACCTTAAATAACTCCTTTCCTTTTCTAGTATTTGCCCTGCCCTTYTTTCCCCCTCCCCTGGATGTATTTATAGAGAGCAATTGTATATCTCTCATTCTTTGTTTTGTCCAGTACTACTACTCTGCATTTGTTTCAATGTTCTTTCCTAATTATGGGTGACAGACTGTGCAGAGTATTCCACGAAGTTTTGACCAAAGCCTCCTACAATGGTGTCCATACTTAGGTATCCCTTCTTAAGCTGCTGGCATCATTATTTAGGAGGGTCATATTCACCTTTTCCAGGATTCCATCACAGCTGGCTCAGCATCCTTCTAGGACTAACCAAGATATTATGGTCTTTCTCCTCTGTCCAATCAATAAGCTACAATTTATAACAGAAATTATTTTGACCTTAGTTTGTTTGTGATCTGGCATTTGTGCTATTAAATTCTATCCCAGACCCCCAGCTCTCAAGTTCCCCACTCTGCCTATGTTTTTCTTGTCTAACAGATGTTTTTCTCATCTGACTAGGCCATTTTTAGTAGCTATGAAAATATTAATGGAGATTAGCCAAAACCCTGATCCTTGAGAAAATCTACTTGTAACCTCTAGGTAGCCTGGTAACTCCTCCTTCCAGAACAGATGGTGTCATATATACATTTCCTCAAGCCTCATACTTTCTATTAAACTTATACTGCTTTTATYCTATTTTTTCCATTTTATCTCCACATCCTTACGTATTTTCTCTTGCAAAATGTGTACAAAAATTTGCAAATTACTAAAACCAGATTAATGAAACTGTGGATAATGATCACTTTTCCTCTGCCCTTTTCTCTCTGCCTTTTGGCAGATCTTTTAAAAATACTTGTTCTTGTACTTGAAATTGAATTTGCTGKTTTTTTCAGTGTTTTGGGATGGGTAATGTCCATCATTCCACTATGAGTCTAACCTGCTCTTTGGATTTAATTTTCAAGTTTGAAAATGCTAGTTTACTACAGTTAGTTTTTACTTCCATGCATTCTTACCATCCGGTTTTTATTTACTCTTTATATATTACAAAAAAGGAGAAATAACTTACTTGGTTTGGGCAATATATACACTATCTTTAATCCCTCAGCTGTCCTTACCCCATACCAGTCCCTCATTCAAGTAGTAGAAGGAAATTCTAGTGTTTTACTTTTTTTTGGCAGATTGTACTTCAGTTTGACACTTGACAAATTTGACTATATYCTACATTTCCTGCTTTCCAAAATACTATTTACCAAAATATTCTCCTTGCTCAATCCCAATATCATTTTTGAAAGATTTATTCACTCAATGAGGTTTGAATATCCTTCACTTCTACTTATAGTGCAAAATGCATTTTTTTAAATATCTAAATTAAAAAAAATTAACAAATTCTAAAACTCAGATCTGCAATTTTCATCTACTTGACATCACTAGCTAGTTTCTTTAGCCTCTCAAAATTTGTCCTTCTGAATTACTGTACGTAACAGACCTATTTTTTTCTTTCTTTCTCTTATTTTCAATTGAATCAAATTGAGATAACTTTAGCCAGGTTATTTTCTACAACCAGCTGTTCTATGCCATCACTACYTAACAAAGACCACCTAAAATAGCGTCATGTTGGTCTAGTGACTGCTTAGTGATGAAATCTGTCAGCTATTACACCCTAGAATAACTGGCTTTACCATTATCAGAAGCATTTGTTTTATACTCTGTTTCCGAACAGTTAAAATTTTCCATAATGAGACAATGCTTGGAAGTTTCTCTTTCATGTTTTAACTCATCCATATAAGATATATTTATAGCAAATCCTTAGTGATCCTTCAGATGACCCTTATTTGCCATTCTTCTCCCAAAAGATTTGTCAAATTCCCTTCTGCCGTGCTATCTCTTTCTACCTTTATACATGACTTCACTCCTTACTACCTCTAATTTAGTTTTAGATTTCTTAACAGTCCATACATAGGTTCAAGAGTTTTCTAGTCATGGTCTTCTCATCCACTCATCCACCATGCTCTGTTGTACTTGAGAGACCCAGTGTCGTCCTGGGACCTGTAGTTCTAGGCTGCTTGTGTTTGTACACAATATTTGTATGCAGATATTTAAGTTAGTCTTCTGTGACATTGTCCAATTTTTTGTTACATTGGTCACAATCCTTTTATTAACTGTCTTGGTATCCAGGTCATTCTCCTAACATCACTACCCATGTTAGCACTTACTCTTCCGTATTGCTCCCATCTGACATTTCTTTATCTCCCACCTATTCACCTTATTTTCCACTTCCTGTTTTTTGAAACCAGGCATGCAAATTACCTACAAGTGTCCCCCAACCATCTCTCCTGTTTCCTAGCTTTTTTACTGATTATACTTATATATAAAAATATGTATTATTAGTATAGATTATTTCATAATACATTACAYGATGCAGTCATTATGTTATTGATACCAGTTATATCAATCTTACTTCCAGAAAATGGATACCATATTTTCTCAATGAACTTCATCGGCTTTTCATGAAAAATCCTCTTTCCTCTCAAAAGTCAAATGCCTTACAACTTTTCTCATAGCATCAATTCTTAAGACATCTGCTGCCCTTTATTATCTTGCATGCTTTAACACACCCTCTGCAGGAATGAAACACTGTAGTGTTAGCTTTTCCTTCAGGACAAACCTACTCTGACAGATTTCCTCTCTGTTTTGTATTCTTCTCAATGATGTTCTGTCCTTCAKCCTTTTTTCCTACAGTGTGAGCATATAAAAAGTTGTTTCATCCAAGAAATGACTGCATTTCCACAGACATTAAAATGGCTTCTGCTTTAATAAATGGAATAAATAATAAAAATGCATGCACRTACCGTGTCTGTATCTGCCTTGAATACAATCTTTTTGGCTTGAAATTATGCTATARCAGTGCTCCTCACTTCACATTTATGAGGCAAATTTAAAATAGCTTCAGTTTAGAGAAAAATATTTTTGAATGAAATAGGTAAAGTGAAATCTTGAATATACTTTTGAACTTGAGTAACTGTTTATGAGATGTCTCATCTGTTCTCCTGGAGGTATTTTAGTCAGTTTGAGTTAATCATTACCTGAAACTATGTGAAAACCTATTCAAAGCCAGTGTGCAATAAAGTGTTCTGTTAGGGAAGAAAGGCAGACATTGAGTCATAGCTGTCAGTTATTCATTATACTTCAGTCGATTATGATGTGATTCTTTCCAATATTATTCTTGCTTTTGATTTCCAGTTATTTCTGGTCTGGTGGATGCACTTCCTTAAGTTAGTACGAGATCCTTCTCACCCTGATCACTTGAATGTTTAACTACCAAAAGGTAACTACACTATTTTAAGACTATGTGGAAAACAAAAATGAAGGTGAAGAGGTTAGTGAAAACAATACTATTCAAGCTAACAATTAGCATGTGAAAARGGAGAAAAAGAAATATTAAAAGTCCAGTTCTGAGCATGGATCGCTCAATGGCACAAGAAGCCTTACTGATGAAGTTTAACAGTGAACAATACAATTTGCTCCCAAAGAGGAACGTGGTATTTATTCATGAAGAATGAAAGTGTCAGAAATGTCTACACAACTTGAATACTAAAGAACTGATTCAAAACAAGAATAGGTTAACATGTCTGGTTCATGAGAATGATTCAGGAGCAACTGTGGAAAAAAATAACAATGTTATCATACGAACTACTTTTTTAGTATGCTGCTTCAGCAATGTTATTGGCCTGGGCATTGCTATGGCATATGTATTTGTAAATGGGTATATTACTGTGCATAATAAAGCTCCCTCAAATTGGTTAATGTCCAAGCCATTGACACTTTGTATCTGGCAGTACTGAAAAACAGAAGAAAATGTCCACTATTCATGACTAGCTGATAGATGCTGCACAAGAAACTGCTAAGTGCTGTATTCTGCTGTCAGCAAAAGGGCTGGAAGACATCTACGTTAACATTAATTTGGAACAGGCATCTGAATGCCCTCATAAATCAGAGAACAATAGCTGCTCACAGTAACTTCTGAGGGCACACAACAGGAGAGACCAAGTTAAAAATCAGACAGGTTAAATGCTGATTGTTCCAGGAAACCACGCCAGGCTATGTATACGGTTGTAAACAAACCCTTCGGGGAACAGTAAACACAGGTCTTAGACTTTTCTCATCATTTACTATAGGCAGAGCCAAGTGCAAAACYGTTTCCAAACTTGGGCACCTCAGCTGCCTACTGCTACACAGAACAAATCTGGGCAAAATATAAGTGACAAGTAACAATATAGGTTAACAATACGGATTGTTAAAGAAATCTTTTTTTTTTTTTTTTTTAAGCTATCTTTCTCAAATTCGAAATTTGAAGTTAGGCATGCTCTGTAGTGCGTGAATTTCCCTATATGTGGGAAATGCACAAATGCCCTCTTCTGCCTGTGTTGTGTTAGACCAAAGATAAAAAGAGATGAGTATGAGACCTACAAGCTAAATCATGATAATGATTTCAGGTAGAACTATCTAACAGTCCAGCAGTGAAAGGAATATGCTAGTAATATCTTGTACAAAGTACACATTAATCATGATCTGATGAGGTCATCATTTTTCTTTCTCATTTTTTGAAAGTTATCAATATTTATGGTTTAAAACAATATACAAAAGCAAATAAACCTTTATGGTCCTTTATTCAGACTGTGACAGGATTTTTAAAATTGGCTGACATGCAACTACCCAGGACCCACGCACAAAATTGCATTACTGATAAAAACATTCATTTTTAGAAAAAACATTCATTTTTTACCATCAGTTTGCTCACTTGGAGTAACAAAGCCTATTTTTATTGGATACTGAACTGATATTTATAATCATCTCATCTGTTACCATCTGATTTATTCCTACCACCTTTATATGAGTATTTTTTTTTCTTTTCTCCTSCAGTTCTTCAAAAAAAACACATTTTGTTTTCATTTGCTGTGTTTGTGATCTGAGCTATGGCAGTTTGATTTAGCTAGTGCATCTGAAATCACATATTAACAAATCTGTCAAGACTTGGCTTTTTGCGTACATTCTTCTAAGTTCACTGTCTTCATAGTGTATGGGGGGGGTTTTGCTGCCTTTTTTTTTTTTTTTTTTTTTAATGATCCTAGTACATTTCTTCTTTCATTGTTATAGTGCTTTTGAGGAAGATTGATTGCTGGAAGAACCTACTCCTCTATTGCAACTAGAACCAGTCCAGGCTTAAGCACAGACACAGCATCTCAAGCTTCTGCCTGGGCAACCTTCCTGGCTTAAGAAATCCCTTAGTGCAGTTCTTGAGGGAGAAATCTGTCAGCCTTTTTCTGTTTATAATTTCTATTAATATTCCAAATAACAGCACAGGCAGCACAGAGGCCTTGATTCAATTCTACAAGGATGGCAGGTAAATACTACCAGAAAAATAACAGCCTAGTGTTGGGAACAGGGGATTTCCAAACCTGAGCCTGAATGCCTTCATGGAGGAAAGCCAAGCACAGAGGATGCACAAGCCAGGAAAAGCTCAGAGAGGGAGCAAAGTTTACTGAAGCTGATTTTAAATAGCTGATTAAGTTATTGGCTTTGGTTTTAACATCCATATCTACTGAATGGGATAAACTCCCTTTAGCAGAACACTGTGGGACTGAAGAGGGCAAGAAATACCTTCTGATGATGGTAGGGATCATTGCTACCAGCAGGTTTTCTGCCCTCGAGAGGGATGGCAGCATTCAGTCCTCCCCTCTAGACAGTTCTGCTAAGGGAGGAGAAAAACTAATCTCTGCAGGACCTTAATAAGGCACCTCTCTAGACACAGCCAGGAAACATGATCATACTAGAGTTGTTCCCAGGTMGACTGGCAGAGTCCCATTCCATGAGCACCTAGCAGTGAATAAAATCTCATTTTGATCAGGCTTTACCTCCCAGCTGACAAGCCCAGAGTCTGTGGAGCACTGCTTACACTGTCAAAGCCTTCAGCCTGTCTGGGCACCAGGGATAGGAAATAGAAAGTCCAGGAAAGAAACCTGCCCTCAGATATGTACCTCTGCACTGGCGAACAGATGAGAATGGCTGCAAGAGCAACACTGTTCAGGCTCTGCGGTTCTACTGAATTTGTGGCGGCTGCTCTTCTTGTTACCGGCAGAAAGCACTTAGCAAGCATACCGGAAAGTCTGAAGTAGTAATCTGTGTTTTGTATATGTAAGATACCAGATAGCAAGTCAGACGAGTATTTTGGATGCCTCTGAGATGCTGCCCAGGTCACAGTAGTGATTTAAGAGGCATATTTCTGTCTTTCTAAACCTTCAAAATGAAATGTTRTTAATGACAGCACAGGCATCTTATGAGTTTCCCCAAGCCCCTTCATTCTTAACAGACAGTGTGAATGTTTTAATTAAGGCTTTGACAGAGAAGCAGGGACTACTCCATCAGTTTCCTTTCATGGCATGTTTCAGCAAGCTGATGCAGATTGCTAGGTTGATGAGATATATCGATATTATAAGCTACACCATGTGTCAGGCCGAACACATTAAAGGCTGATGTTAAACTTTAATATGAATCATTCAAACTTATTCAGTCATCCAGAATTAATACGAAATGAAAAGTCTGACTAGCAAGTTTTAGGTTTTGGGGGGGCGGGGGGTTGTAGAAGTAGGAGGATGAGGAGCATGAACAGCGGTTTATATAAGACAGCAACTTTGCTCATGTAGGAATGGTGCAGACATTTTGATTATGACAGAAAGAAATCTGCATTTGCATTTTATTGAAGATGTCATCATAGCTTTTTGAGAATTAAAAGTTTGACAGTTTGATGAGGGAAAAACCTACTAATACCATCCAGCCAGGTTAAAAAAATTTACATAAATAAAAGTCCACTTTTAAAAAGAGTTGCCCCCAACATCTCTCCAAGAGAGAGTAGGCAATGTTCAAATTGAATGTCATTTTACTCATTCCTTTTCCTTTTCACTATCTATTGGTATTGTCGATTGAATTTTCTTACAAAGACATTCAACTGTAAAATTATTTTGGGTGAGATCTCAATCACACAGATCAGCCACAAAAACATAAACTTACTGAACTGAGTAGACTATGCCATTACTGCTATAAATGGTGACTGTATGCCTTACAAATGGTAGTTAGTATTTCCAAGATTTTGCATTTTCATACTTTGAACAATATTTCATCATGATTAATCATTCTTTATCTCTTTCTATTTCTACTGATTTTATTTCTTTTATAGCTCAGCTCTGTCTAAACCAATATGCAATTTCATACAAGCATAAGCTTAATCGAAACTAGACATGCAAGCCTCACTGGGCAAATAGGCGATATGTTCTCTAATACTTCTCATCAGATTAACAGTTTCCCTTTCCATTTCAGTAGGATGGAAATATTTTGTTCTCAGAAAAAAAAAAACTTTTTTTTCTCCGTATTATGTGTATTGATGAAGTATCTCATGATGAGGTTCACTATGGACTGTTATTAAAAGCTAGCACTGCAGTAGGATTACTTATTGCTGCTTCACTTTCTGTATGTTTTTGGTAAGTCTGTGGCACCTCAGAACTTGCATTTATCACCAGGGAACAACACGGAGCTCCACATTCATAGAGCTCTACAGCTTTTCTAGGAGCAAGAAGGCCATCTCTGGCATCCTGAACAGCAGTAACTCTACGATGAAAGACAATTGTTCAGAAAGGGCATAATCATTAGAGATGGTAGCACAGCAAAAGTGGTGCTGAGATGTAACAGGTCTATTCATAGAAGTGTTTTTCCCCAGGGGATGGAGTCTTGTGAGTGATTTCATTAACTGTGGACAGCAGACAGACCGCACTGTGCTGGGAGTGAAAGGGAAATAGTCATCAGAGAGCCCTAGCCAAATCTGAGGAAATGCACAGAGAAGATAACAGGCAAGTGAGGTGCTTTCCTCACTATTCAAAGTTGTTAGTCACATCCCTAAATTTAATGCTCTATCCCTTTCCTTTTGGTAAAGCAATCTTTTTATTTTACTGCAGACTCCCCATTTGCACAAAGGGCGCTTTTGTCTCCTAAAAGCTCTCTTGGAATCTTCCCAGGTTTCTGAAGGTGGGGTCTGAATGCTCTGTCTGTTGCCCATTGTAAGCAAAACCCCAAAATATCTTGGCATTTGTTGCTTTTAATAGCAAGGAGAGGACACTTATCAAACCTTTCAACTGTCATTCAATGCCATGCTATATTTGACCTCTCACAGTATACGCAATAAAACTTTTGACACTGGGTGACCAGCAGGACATATGATCTCTTGGATTTCTTCAGCACATTTCCTCACAGAAATGAGGATCTACAACCTACAAGATGTCTTATAACCTTAGCAACTGTGATCCCCAGACTCTTCGCTAACTTGAAAACATCCATGTGCCTAGAGTGTTCTTGGAGTTTACCTGAAGGTGCTATCCACACTCAAAAGATTAGCAGCCAACAGAGCTAATGTAGCTAATAGTTCAAACACGAGAGTTTCTATACACAACCGCTTCTTTCTTTGCTCCAAAATGAATACAGAAAAAAAAAAGAATGTTGCCTTACCTCATGTTCCCCACTACACTTGAGCATCCTGCGGGTGCAGAACAGATCTCCCTAAGCTCACAGGAGTCCTTGTGCTGCGGCTCAGCTTTCCGCTGGATCTCGGAGAGTTTCTGCTCTTGGCGTCAGCTGCTTTGCCCTCACCAGCCCCGCAGCTGAGCCCCTCCATAAGGGCACACCACTGCCTTGCTCCTCCTGACTTAGCTTTCCTTTCTGAACGCTCTAGACCCACCCCATGTCCGTGTTTCAGAGATTAACGACTTGACCGCTGTGCTTACTTAGTAAGTTTTCCACTCTCCAAACACTGTCTCCTATAGAAAGTTTCAAGAAAACTGGCCTAAAATGCCATTTTTCAGAAGTCCTATTCTTCCCAGAGGGAACACTAATAGTCCTTAATAAGCAACCAGGCTATTTATAGGAATGGTGACAGCGTGTCTGTCTCCGCAGTACAATGAGCATGAGGCAGCCCACATGAGGCATCATGACAGAGGCTGCTCAGAAAATCAAAACTGCAGTTCATGTTCACTGTACATCAACAGTGATTTAAGGAACCGCTTTCTTCCCTCATTCCAGATGGAAGAAATACGAGTCCCTTTAGCAAAGGGCACACAGCACAATCTCTATCCGAACTGGAATAATTAAACCATTGCTTTAGAGATTCATGTTGAAACTACTTTGATTTTTAGAAGTTTTCTGTTCATTACAACGCCAGCTCACTCTGTTACTGTGATGMAGTGCTTCTCCCTCTACCACACTTGCTTTCTGCTCAGGGCACATGCATGCCRGGGAGGGTGTTTTTTTTCCCCCCAGAATCTGTATTGCAGGGTGGTGTTAAGAGACTTGAGATTAAGCCCTTCCATCTAAGTAGCAGAACATGAGGGTTTGGGGATAAACAGCAGAAGAATCGCAGACAGACGCGAGGCAAAGCCAGAACCAGCAGGGAGGCGGAATTCGCCCGGGCTGCCAGCAAGCGTCGCTATCAACGGGTTGTGAGCCGGCCGAGCGATGCACGAATCTCATCCAGTGTCCCCATACACCTGGACTGTAACGTTTCCCTGCGCTGGAGATGAAGGGAGCGCGGCAAGGAAGGGGAAAGCGAGGAGGAAGAAGGCAGGGCTGGGATGAGGGATCCCCCCGGGATGGGGGAAGGAGGTAGCGGAGGAGCGGAAAGGCCYGACGAGGAGCAGGAGGGCGTTGCCGGGAGCGGCGCCGCTCGCAGACCCCCCGCTTCCCCCACCACAAAGGGCGGGGAAACGACCCCCGTCTCCGCTGCTTCCTCCCGCCCTGCCTTCGAAGGCACCGCAGCGCCGCGAAGGCCCCGCGCGCCYGGAGCTCGTGCCTGGCTCTCCAGCGCCGCCGCGCCGCTCCCGGCTCCCGCGAGGCGCCCTCGGCGCCCCGGCTCCACGGGACAGGTACTGAGGAGCGAGCAGGAGTCGTGAGCTCTCCGGCAAGAGCAGAGTCCCTCAGAACGGGGCGGGAAGCTACCGGGGACACGTTTTGCTGAGGAGAAACAGCAAAACCGGCTGCCCCCTGTAAACCCCCATGGCTTACGGTGGCTTTTTATTGCGGCAGTTATTGACGTGTCCCTGGGATCTAATTAAAGAGTTGTAAATCGGCACTCGGTTATGAGTCCAG